>NC_091438.1:153452250-153782747 GCF_964237555.1 Oryctolagus cuniculus
GGCCGCTGCAGCGCTGGTGCGCACAGAGGGAGGGGGAGGGGACAGGGCGGTCAGACTGGGGAGGGGCTCAGGGGAGAGGTGGGGGCTGTCTGGGAGGGGCGGAGCGTCGTGCCTGGGAGGGGTGGAGTCTACCTGGGAGGGGCGGGGCCGAGCGGCGGGAGGGGCTGGGCCTGCCTGGCAGGGGCGGGACGCCCTGCCTAGGTGGGGAGGAGTTGGGGGCTGCCTAGCAGAGGCGAGGCGGGGCCTGTCTGGAAGGGGCGGGGTCTCTCTGGGAGGGCAGGAAGCTGAGTCTGCCCGGCGCACAGATGGGCGGAGCCGGCTGGGGTACTGTGAAGAGGCGGGGGCGGATTCTGGGGCGGGGCTGAGAGGGAGTGCCCGGCCCGGAGCCGACCCCCAAGAGCCTCTCCGGACTCCGCCACCCGGGCACAAAGCCTCGGCACGCGCAGGGGAGCGCCCCTCTTCCGGAGGCCGCCGGCTGGCGGCTGGCCTTGGTCTTCGCGGTCGAGGCGGGCCCAGCCGTCTGTCTCGGGCAGACCGGGTTTGGGTTCAGGCTCTGCCGCCGACCGGCCGTAAATGGGGTGCATTATACAAAAGGACTGACTGCACAGGGCCGTGAGGATGCCGCGTTTGCACACCACTAACACCACAAGAGACCTGGAGAAGGGAGAGGAAGGGCGCCCCCAGCCTTGCTGAAGACCCCCTGCCGCTAGCCCCGCCCCTAACAGGACCCCAGGTGTGTCTCGGACAAATGACGAGCCTGAGCGCTAGCGTTTCTTCAGCTGCAAAATGCGGATAGAAATGATGCCCACGTCGTAGAGTTGTGAGGGTTAAATCAGTGAATACCCGGAGAACCCTCCGAGGAGCGCTGGGCACGCGGTAAACGCTCCGCTAATAAGATGGCTAAGATGGACCCCTTTCTCCCCAGCTCATCCCCTTTCTGCCGGCCGCCCTGGCTACCGGGATGAAGCGCGAACGCTGCTCGGCCCCGCGGACGCGGGCAAGCAACCGGGCGCCGCTGCTGTCGCTCAACCGGGGCCGCAGATATGGCCACGCCTCCAGCGAACTAGCCACGCCCTGCGACCCGTCCTCAGGCCTTGGCTCTGCCTTCTCCGGCTCAGCCCTCGCTAGCCCCGCCCCCGGGTCGGCTCCACCCAGAGCGGGGATTGGCTAGATTGCCTGTGGCTTCTGCCTGGCCCTGCCCTTCACCAAGCCACGCCCACCCGACGCCCCCTTATCCATAGGACTGACATGCAGGACTGATCCGCAAAGCCAGCCTGCTCGGCCTGAGCCCTGCTCTTGGTCTATTGCAGCAGGGCTTGGCTATAACAGCCCCCGGCCTCTGGGAGCTGGGCTTTCTCTGGAGACCCCTAGTCCATGTTCTCTGCCCCCTGTCTTTGTGCCCCAGCCTGTCCCCTCTCCGTGGCCACCTGGTCCCCACTCACCCTGTGCAGTGATGGTGACCTGGGGGTGAAGTGGATGTGACAGAGCAGAGGGACCCAAATCACTCTGAACTTGAAACATCAGCTGTTGGCTAAGGGAACCAATCTGGGGGAATGTTGTTTGGGGTCTGGGCCATGCAGCCCCTGCCCTGTAGGCTCCTCAAGGCCTGTGGTGTAGGGACAACAATGTGGTGTAGGGACAACAATGAGGGTTGGCTGGGTCCACTGGGATACCCCCGCGCCTCTCCCGAAAGCCTGGCGAGGCAGTGCAGGATGGTGGTTAAAGACCCAGAGGGAGGGACTTTCAATACTAGTCCTGCCTCTTGTTTATGGGGCGCTTCTCTCATCCCTTAAATCCCAAGTTCATCACCCGGAAGGCGGGGACTTCAGAAATCTGGTGAGAAATTTAGGTGGGCTGATGCTTGGGGTGGGTGTTGTGGTGTAGCAGGTTAAGCCATTGCTATGGACGCCCTATCACAGCGTGGGTTCAAGTCCTGGCTACTCCACTTCTGATCCAGCTTCCTGCAAATGCATCCTGGGAGGCAGAGGCAGGAGGTGATGGGTCAAGTGCTTGGGTCCCTGCAGCCACGAGGGAGACTCAGCTCCTGGCTGTGTGCCAGCATTCGGGACGTGAGCCAGGTGATGGAAAGATCTTTCTCTCTCTCCCCCCCCCACCTTTCAATTACATGAAAATAAATAAACATTTTTAAAAACAAGGATAACAGCCATCGTCCATGCCTAGCAAAATGAAAACAGAATTCACGTCTGCTTAAAGAATGTGTGTATATATATATATATATATATATATATATATATATTGACAGGCAGAGTGGACAGTGAGAGAGAGAGAGACAGAGAGAAAGGTCTTCCTTTGCCATTGGTTCACCCTCCAATGGCCGCCATGGCTGGTGCGCTGCGGCCGGCGCACTGCACTGATCCGAAGCCAGGAGCCAGGTGCTTCCTCCTGGTCTCCCATGGGGTGCAGGGCCCAAGTACTTGGGCCATCCTCCACTGCCTTCCCGGGCCACAGCAGAGAGCTGGACTGGAAGAGTGGCAACCGGGACAGAATCCGGTGCCCCGACCGGGACTAGAACCTGGTGTGCCGGCGCTGCAAGGCGGAGGATTAGCCTAGTGAGCCGCGGCGCCGGCCTAAGAATGTATATTTTTAATAAATTGGATGATGTGCATCATTTCGCTCCACCTGTGCATGCCTCCTATGGGAGAAGTAGCAGCTTCAGCCTCCCAGGGTCCACGTGGAGACCGAGTAAATGAGCACAAACATTGGCATTTGTACACGCATCCATACTCAGTGCCCCTTGGCTATTTGAATCAGTGTGGGTCAGAGTCTGGGAGGGCTTCATGGTGGTGGAAGCCTCTGGAGATGGCCAGGTGACTCGTTCCAGGCAGCAGGAAAGGATGGGTCACTTGCGGGGAGTGGCCATGCTGCAGGGGCTGTCCAGGGTGGGGCCAGATGCCCCCCTCACTAGCTCTCCGCGTGGACTTCTCTCCCGCCCCCAGAGCTGAGTGTTCCTGCGTTATAGATGGTGCTGGGCTCAGAGGAGGTCCCTGAGGAACCCAAGGCTGGGGAGGTTCTTCGCGAAGCTCCCAGGAGGCTTCCTGGCCCCAGGAATGCCCTGAACGAGCCTCACTTTGGGGAGGCTCAGGAAGAGGGGTACCCTATCTGCTGTTGGGGCAGGAGCAGGCACCCCCCTCAGGATGCCTGCCTGGGGTCCCTCTGAGCCTCTCGTGGGCATAGACTCCTATTGTTCCAGCCCCCTTCTCGTACCCCAGACTGGCCAAACCGGTTCTGGGGCAGGGGGCGGGGAGCAGGCACGTTGAGACAGCCGCCTGCCTCTCCGCAGGTTCCCTCCGCCTGCGCCTCCCCCTCCCCGCCCCACACAATACCCAGGAGCTGGCTCTGCCCGGCTCAGGGGCCATGCTGACATCGCCCCCTGAGGACCTGGCTGCAACCCCAGAGCCCCCAGGGTGGCCTGGAGCCCTGGACCGTGCCGGCAGCTGGACGGAGCTCCCTGGCTGAGGTAGGGCCCCACCTGGGTGCCAGTAGCCCATCCTCCTCCCGCCAGGCTTCCCCAGCCAGTCTTTTGTGGGGCCTGCCTAGCGCCGACCGAGCCCGGCCTCCTGGGGCTCTGGATCCTTTCCTGGCCATGGCCTCCTACTTGGCCTTGTCCCTTAAGGGGCAGAGGGGCCCTGGCCAGGTCCTTGCTCCTCTGGGCAGCAGGGCAAGGGGCGTCAGGGAGGGGTAGGGCAAGCTGGATGCAGGCGGTGGGAGCTACTTTCCCTGGGCCCGGGTGGTGTTCAGGGACCCCCGGTGCCGTGTCGGCCTTGCCAAGTGGGCCATGGTCGCCTGTGGGTAGCAGTGCCCGCGGGAGGGACCCTCCTCGGCCCCTGCCCATCCTTCTCGGCGTGCAGAGGCATGCCTGATGACACAGGTCTCTTGGAGGGGCAGCTGGGGCTGCTTCCCAGATGGGGGTCCCCGAGGCCCAGGGATGGGCTGCGACTTGCCGAGGGCTGTGCCGCTGCTCACTGTCACCAGCGGGCCGTGAAGCCTGGGCAGGCACTTCCCCCTTGGCGTTCCAGAACGGGAGTCCACATCCCGTGACCACGTCCTGGGCAGGTCACGTCCCTGCTAGCGGGGTCCAGTCCTGTGCCTACACCACTCGGGTTTGTCTTGCTCGTTACTGGCAGAGACGAGCCGTCCGCAATAGGAACGCAGCTTGGCCCCTCCGAGATATCGGCACCACCAGCGCTGCGGTGGGGTGGACCCTGTCCCCGAAGGCCGCGTCTCCCCAGTCATGTCTATGGGCCTTGGCCAGGCGTGGACAGAGGCTGATCACCCCTCACCTCCCTGCTGGGGACCTGACTCCGACCTTGTCTCCCCAGAACACCTTCCCACTCAGCTCTCTCCTCGGACTGCAGGTGCTCCTGCCCCAAGGGCTCAATGTTCTGCTTGTTCCCACCCCCACCGCACATGACCCACAGGGGGGTTCCCTTCTTGCCCTCCCAGGGCTTCCAAAACCCAGACAAAGAGCATCTCCCAGAATAGCAGGGAGGAGGGGGCCTGTGGTCACGCCTGTGCGCTGCGGACTGCTCACTCCTGGAAAGAGACCTGGCCGCCGGGCAGAGGCCGCCTTCTCCTCCCACGGGCAACTGGCCCGCAGCGTGGGTTTCATTCCCCGTCTGGGTGAGGGCCCAAGCCCCTCCCCTGTCTGCACCAAGATTGATGGAAGAGGGCGCAAAGCACCCACTGTGTGCTAGGTGCTCCCTGGGCGAGATGAACTTGCTGTAACCGTCCTATTTGCAAGTCTGAGGGTGGCGGACATTGCTTAGATGGGACAGGGGCTAACGGTACAAGCTGGAGCCATCGCCACGAGGAAGACCCCTTAGGAGCAGCCAGCCCTGGCTCCTACATTCCCCAGAGAAGGAAGTAGTTAGGGGCTGTACAGAAGAGAGGGGTTTGGCCAGGGTAGTGCAGGGGGTCTTTGGGTATTTTAGCCATGCAGCAGGTAGCCATGACCTCCTCCGAGCCTTCCTGGAATACCCAGGTCGAGTTGAGCCCTGCACCCCACTCTGATGCTTCCCCTGGCTCGACTCTTGCCAATCTGCCTTGTAACTGCTTTCGTTTCTGGCTCTCCCACCAGACTGGCAAGCCCGCGGGCCATGCAATGTTTGTCCATCTGTCTCCCCGGGTTTGTGCCTCCGAGTGTCTGCCCTGTCTGAAATGCTCAGCACTGTTTCTGTCTGTCTCTGGGTCCCTGAAGGGCTCGGCATCCTGTGGTTTTCTGGTTTTGGGCGTTTTAGGGTGGCGGCTTCTGAGTTGCCGGCTCCGGGGTCCCTGCTTCTCCGGTTCTCTCTCGGGGTCTATCTCCTGGGTCTCCCGGCCCTGCCAGGCTGGGCACTGCCCCTTCGGCCCCAGGGGGCCCCTGGGGGGTCCTCGCTGCCCGGCCTGCCTGCTTCCAGGCCAGCTCTGCTAGGCCCCCGCCCAGCCCGCTGCCTGTTCCCTCCCTCCCCGCTGCTTGCCTCACCACAGGGTTTGATGAATCAAACTCTTTGTCTGGGTGGGATCTCCCCCAGCCAGCTGGGCAGAGAGGGCTTCCCCTGCCGGAGCAGCCGACACCAGCAGCAGCGGGCCTTGGCTGGAGAGGTGAGGGGCAGGAGGTGGCCCCCGGGAGGGGGCCTAGTGGCCTGGGGATCACCAGAGCCGCCGGGAGGCTCTGGCAGGCTCCCCAGGGATGGTTTCCTGCCCAGAAAGAACCCGTTCAACCTGAGCCGATCCAGGGGCTGGGAGCTGGCGGGGTGTGGGGAGAAACCCCTTTCTCACCCGAAGCGTGGGGGCAGGGCACCTCCCTCCCCTTCTCTGGGAGTGCCCAGTCCGATGGGGGTGGTGGCCCGCCTGCCTGCCTGTGGCCGTCCCAGCCAGCCTGGCATGGGTGTGGGCACTACTCAGCGAGAAGGCCGCGGCGCTGGGCAGGGGAAGGGGGCCTGTGTGTTGGTCTCTGTGTCCTAGTGTGTGTGTGAAATGGAACAGCAGCGTGAGACGGCCGGGGTGCGTGTGTACATCTCCCATGGGTCAGTGTGTGTTTGTGAGAAAGTGTGTGAGTGTGTGCGACTATGTGAAAAAGCGCAACATCTGTGTGTATCTACGACTGTGGACATGAACGTGTTTGTGTCTGTGTTTGGGAGGGAATGCGTGTGGATGCGTGGATGCGTCTGTGGTGTGACAACCTGTATGTGGGTGTGTGTGTGTGTGTGTGTGTGTGTGTGTGTGTGTGTGTTAGACGATGACAGGGTTGTTAAAACCCAGACTGGGAAGCTGGTGTGCCCGGGTGAGACGGGTGGCTCCACCACTTACCAAACAGCAACCTCTCTGGGCCTTACCTTCCGCACCTGCAACCAAACGGGGCTAAAACCAGCCTAGCTCCAGGGTGGCGATGAGGATCCAGTGGGAGGGCACTGGCCTGTCATTCAGGAGGTGCCCCGTAAATATCAGCGATGGCTGCGTGCTTAGGCGTGAGAGTGTTTGCACAGAGGCGTGTCCGCGTGTGTCCACACGCGCCTGTCCAGGCCTCCAGCATGCGCTGGTTTTACCGTCTTGGGATCTGACACCTTCTTCCCTGCAGGCGCAGGTGGGTGGCAGCGCAAAGAAGGAATGGACTGTGGGCCACCTGCTTCCCTCCAGCCCCACCTGGTCGGACCGCCTGGCACTGCCCGCCGCCCGGTAGCCGTGTGCCAGCAGGAGAGCCTGTCCTTCGTGGAGCTGCCCACCCTGCAGCCCCCGAGCCCCGTGTGCCTGAACCTCTTCCCCGTCACTCCCGAGGAGCTGCCGACTCCTGGCAGCCGCTGGTCCCTGGGGACCCCCGCCCCACTCCAAGGGCTGGTATGGCCAGCATCCCCAAGGAGCCCGGACACCGAGCTCTCCACCGGCCGGGGGGTCCGGCCCAGCAGGGCTGGCAGCTGGCCGCACTGTCCTGGTGCCCAGCCCCCTGCTCTGGAGGGACCCTGGAGTCCCCAGCACGTGCAGCCGCAGCGCAGAGCCAGCCACGGCTCAGAGAAGAAGTCGGCCTGTGAGTCACCCTTGAGGGGTGGATGGTGGGGGCTAGGTGGATCTTTCTGAACCCCTTAGGTCCCAGAAACCCCCCCCCCCATCTGGACAAGTGGTAGGGCTCTGGGAAGGTCAGGGCTTGTCCACTGCAGCCAGGCCCTCTGTGGTCTCTGCCCCTCACGGGGATGTGCTGCCCTGGGGACCAGGTCTCCATGGAAACATGCACCTCTCCCTCAGGCCTCAGGTACTCAGACCACAGGGCAGCAGCAGGGAGGGCTGACCGCTCCTCCTCGCCCCTGCAGGGCGCAAGATGCGGGTGTACCAGCGGGAAGAGGCCGTCAGCAGCCCAGAGGCCCAGGCGGTCTTCCTGGAGGCCAGCCAGCCCGTGCAGGAGCAGGCTCTGAACTCAGAGGCGCCCAGGCCGCTGGAGCTGTCGGGGTCCCCCCGAGTGGGCCTCGAGGGGCCTGAGAGGAGGCGCTTCTCTGCCTCGGAGCTGATGACGCGGCTGCACTCCTCGCTGCGCCTGGGGCGGAACTCAGCAGCCAGGGCGCTGGCCCCGGGGACGGGCGCTGGAGCAGTCCAGGAAGGTACCGCCAGCTCCCTGGGGACCCTGGGACAGCCCATAGCCTGCCGCAGGGTGGGGCGTGGCCCACTCTCTGGACACCGGAGGCCGGGTGCCGGTCAGCTGGGGTGTGGGCCACGCCCCCTCATCCCTTGCCCCCTCTAGGGAGAGCACCAGGAAGGGAGTCCCGGAGCGCAGAGACGAAGATGGACCGGGTGTCGCTGCCAGCCCCCGTGGACCCAAGTGAGAACCACGGCGGCTGGCGCGAGCCGAGGTACCACCTGCCGCCGGGGGGTTGGGTCGGAGGCGGGGTCCGGGTGAAGAAGGGCCCTGACACTCTCTCTCCTAGGCTGGACTCGCAGGAAGAGCTGCATTCGGGTTCCAGCAGCGCCAGCGAGCGGCGCCAGTCACGGTTCCTCCTCAGCTGTACGTGGGAGGGGGTCCCCGGGGAAGGGGCTGGGGGGTCGGGGTCGCGTGGGGAGGAGTATTTAGCACAGGGGCCAGGACACAGCTGGTGCCCAGTTAATGTGTACGGCATGAATGAATGAGTTCACAGAGCCAATCCGCACTGCGGCCAGGGAGGCGGGCTCCTGGGGGCACCGGGGAGGAGCCGGGCGGGGTCGGCGGGCCCCCGCGGCCCTGCCCACGGTGCTCCCCGCCCCTCTGCCCGCCCAGCCGTCCTCTACCAGGAATACAGCGACGTGGCCAGCGCGCGCGAGCTGCGGCGGCAGCAGCGCGAGGAGGAGGGCCCGGGGGACGAGGCGGAGGGCGCGGAGGAGGGGCCCGGGCCGCCGCGGGCCAACCTCTCCCCGAGCAGCTCGTTCCGGGCGCAGCGCTCGGCGCGGGGCTCCACCTTCTCGCTGTGGCAGGACATCCCCGACGTGCGCGGCAGCGGCGTCCTGTCCACGCTGAGCCTGCGCGACTGCAAACTGCAGGAGGTGCGCGCTGGGCCGCCGGCGGCTGCACGTGGGGGAGGAGGAGGGGGGGTGGACCCGGGGTGCGTGGTCCCTCGAGTGGACACCGGCCACTAGAGTCGGGGCCAGCGGGACGGCAGACGCGGGGAGCGGGAGTGCCGGGACCGAACGGCGGCGCGGGCTGGAAGCCAGGACAAGAACGCGGGCGGCGGAGCGAGCAGGGGGCCTAGGAGACGGGGCGGGGCGGACGCGTGGTGGGGGCGGGGCTAGCGGAGGAGGATGCCGCGGTGGGCGGGGCTGGGGCGGAGTCAAGGACTCCGATTGGCTGGGCTGGCCGACTGGGCGAGGCATCGGGGGCGGGCCGCGTCCCAGGGGGCGGCCCTCCGGGGGTCCCGGGTGGGCTAGCGCAGCCGACTCAGCCCGCGCCCGCCCTTCCTCAGGCCAAGTTTGAGCTGATCACGTCCGAGGCCTCGTACATCCACAGCCTGTCGGTGGCCGTGGGCCACTTCTTGGGCTCGACCGAGCTGAACGAGTGTCTGGGGGCGCAGGACAAGCAGTGGCTGTTTTCCAAACTGCCCGAGGTCAGAAGCACCAGCGAGAGGTGAGGGAGAGCGGTCTGGCCCGGCGCGGGGCAGGATGGAGCCCGTGCTTCCCTGGGCTGCAGCCTGCGGTCTCCGGCCCTGACCGCTCGCCGACCGGTCAGGTTCCTGCAGGACCTGGAGCAGCGGCTGGAGGCCGACGTCCTGCGCTTCAGCGTGTGCGACGTGGTGTTGCAGCACAGCCCCGCCTTCCGTCGCGTCTACCTGCCTTATGTCACCAACCAGGCCTACCAGGAGCGCACCTACCAGCGCCTGCTGTAGGGCTGGGGCTCCCAGCGGGGAGGGGGAGGGGCAGGGGCAGGGGCGGGTGCGGAGGACTGGGTGAGGCCGGGGGACCCTGGGAGGGGAGGGGTCAGGAGGAGAGGAGACGGGGCAAGCCCCGAGGGGGTGCTCAAGGCCCCGGATGGGTTCAGGGCCCCAGAGGTGTCCTCATTTTGCAGCCTGGAGAACCCCAAATTCCCTGGCATCTTGGCTCGCCTGGAGGAGTCCCCCGTGTGCCAGCGGCTGCCCCTCACCTCCTTCCTCATCCTGCCCTTTCAGAGGATCACCCGCCTCAAGATGCTGGTGGAGGTACGGGGGGGGGGGGGGCGGCCAGGCGGGGCGGGGAATGCTGCCATGTCCAGGCTTTGTGGGGGCGGGGGAGGACCCGGCCTGCCTCGCTGAGCTGATCCCCCCCCCCCAGAACATCCTGAAACGGACGGCACAGGGCTCCGAAGACGAGCGCATGGCCACCAAGGCCTTCAATGCACTCAAGGAGGTGAGTGGGGGAGAGCCTTCCTGGACCCAGGGACCCCTAGCAGAGCCACTCCAGCTGTCAGCTGTCTGGGCGCAGGGGCTGAGGGGCTGCCTGTGACCCACCCCCAGCTGTCGACGGGGAGTCCGAGGCTGGGCTCTGGGCGCGGGGGCTGGGGGCTGCCTGTGACCCACCCCCCAGCTGTCGACGGGGAGTCCGAGGCTGGGCTCTGGGCGCGGGGGCTGGGGGCTGCCTGTGACCCACCCCCCAGCTGTCGACGGGGAGTCCGAGGCTGGGCTCTGGGCGCGGGGGCTGGGGGCTGCCTGTGACCCACACCCCCAGCTGTCGACAGGGGGGTCTGAGGCTGGGCTCTGGGTGTGGGGGCTGAGGGGCTGCCTGAGACCCACCCCCCAGCTGTCGACGGGGAGTCCGAGGCTGGGCTCTGGGCGCGGGGGCTGGGGGCTGCCTGTGACCCACCCCCCAGCTGTCGACGGGGAGTCCGAGGCTGGGCTCTGGGCGCGGGGGCTGGGGGCTGCCTGTGACCCACCCCCCCAGGTGTCGACAGGGAGTCCGAGGCTGGGCTCTGGGCGCGGGGGCTGGGGGCTGCCTGTGACCCACCCCCCAGCTGTCGACGGGGAGTCCGAGGCTGGGCTCTGGGCGCGGGGGCTGGGGGCTGCCTGTGACCCACCCCCCAGCTGTCGACGGGGAGTCCGAGGCTGGGCTCTGGGCGCGGGGGCTGGGGGCTGCCTGTGACCCACCCCCCAGCTGTCGACAGGGAGTCCGAGGCTGGGCTCTGGGCGCGGGGGCTGGGGGCTGCCTGTGACCCACCCCGGGCTCCCCAGCTGGTGCAGGAGTGCAATGCGAGTGTGCAGTCCATGAAGCGGACGGAGGAACTCATCCACCTGAGCAAGAAGATCCACTTTGAGGGCAAGGTGCGTGCGCACGCGGGCAAGGGCGGGGCCATGGTGGCCTGTTCCCGCCTTCCCCTGGGAGCTTCTGGCCAGTTCACAGCACCCAGACACCCCCCCCCCCCCCCGTCATCCCCCAACCTGTGCTCTCTGCGGGGTGCCCGGGCCTGACCCGGGCTCTCCGCTTGCCCACTCTGTCCATCCAGATCTTCCCGCTGATCTCTCAGGCCCGCTGGCTGGTCCGGCACGGGGAGCTGGTGGAGCTGGCACCCCTGCCCGCGGCGCCGCCTGCCAAGCTGAAGCTGTCGAGCAAGGCCGTCTACCTGCACCTCTTCAACGACTGCCTGCTGCTCTCCCGGCGGAAGGAGTGAGTCTGGACGGGGCAGGGGGGCGGGGGCGGCTCCGAGCTGGACTCCCCACTGCTGGGCTCCTGCATCATCCGTCCCTGGGCCTGGGCGTGAGGCAGGCCCATGTTCCAGCCAGGGCCGGCCTGAGTGCAGAGGACTTGAAGCTGCCCCGAGCTTCAGGCAGTGAGAGCGAGATTCAGGGCACAGCAGGGTGCCCGCCTGCCCTGAGTCAGAACAGTGAGAGCCAGCATTCACTCAGCGCCTGTCCCGTGCCAGCCTCCCGTGGGGATTATGCCCTTTAACCCTCCCCACCCCGCCCTGGGAAGTGGGCGCCCCCGCTCTTCTCTGACCAGGAGCTGCAGAGCGGAGGAGCCGGCGGGAGGCCAGGCAGGGCTGTCTGAGACCCGTGCCCAGGCTCTCAGCTGCTGCACTGCCCTGTCTTCCCTGGGGGGCACACGTCTGAAGGTGGGGTTGGGTGGCTGGGGGTGCTCCGGACTGAGCTGTCCATTTGGGGAACTCACCGGCCCTCTGTGCCAAGCTGTCTGCCAGGTCCATAAATATGAGTTCGCAGGGGCTCTCAGAGCAGTGAGAATACATCCTGATGATCATGTTGTCAAGATGAAAAATTGGGGGGGGGGCATTGTGGAGCAGCAGGTTGAGCCGCCACCTGTGACGCGGGCATCCCGCATCAGAGCGCTGGTTCAAGTCCCCGCTGCTCCACTTCCAATGCGGCTCCCTGCTGCTGCACCTGGGAGAACACTGGCAGATGACCCATGAACTTGGGCCCCTGCTGTCCACGTTGGAGGCTCAGATGGAGTTCCAGGCTTATGACTCTGGCTGTTGTGGCCATCTGGGGTGGGAACCAGCAGATGAAAGATCTCTCTCTCTCTCTCTCTGTCACTCTGCTTTTCAAATAAATATTTTTTAGAGTGGTAAGTAGTAGAAAAAAAAAAAAGATTAAAAACAGCTTTTTGTTCAAGAAGCAGAGAGAGAGAAGAGACACAGAGAGCTCCCATATGCTGGTTCACTCTCCAGTTGCCTGCAGTAGCCAGGACCGAGCTAAGCCAAAGCCAGGAGCTGGGAACTCCATCCAGGTCTCTGACGTGAGTGGCAGAGACCCAATTACTTGAGCCATCACCTCTGCCTTCCGGAATCTGCACGGGCAGGAGACTGGAATCAGGAGCTGGAGCCAGGAATCCAGCCGAAGCCCTCTGACGTGGGGCACGGGCATCTTAGCCTCTGGGCCCAAGGCTTGCTCCGTTGTCAGGTTTCAGTGGGAGTGTGAACGGTGGTAGCCCCTGCTGTGGGGTAAGAATCAGTAAAACCTCGCAGAGGAAGGGACTCCAGAGCTGGGTGTTGAAGGCTGAGTAGGAGTTTTCCAGGTAGAGGAGAACTTTGGCAGTGGGGATACTGCAGGAGGGCATGAGAGCAGAGTGTTTGGGCCCTGGTGACGCCTGGTACGGCTGGGTTTGTGGAGAAGGGCCGGAGAGGGAAGCTGTGATGTTGGCTGCTGAGCTCGAGAGCTTGAACTTGGTCTGGGCAGCAGGGAGCAGGCGTGACCTTTTCCTCCTGGCGATTTGGAGGGTGGACTACAGGGCGAGGGACCAGAAGCTCTTGCAACTGCCCAGGTGGCTGCTCCCAAGGTGGCGAGGCGTTCAGATGCGTAGAGATGAGGGAGCTGGGGAGGCCTGGGCGCATCCGTGCACAGGTGTTTCCTGAGCCCAGGGAACTGTCAGAGTGACAGTGAACAGAGTGCAGGCCCCGGGGGACAGCAGCCACTGAGGACCAAGGCAGTCTCCATGGAGCTTCTCTGGTCAGCGAATCAGGTGCCACACAGAGGGGCTTGCCCTCCCTTCCTTCCTTTTTAAATATTAATTTATTTGGAAGGCAGAGTTACAGAGATGCAGAGAGAGGGGTTTTCCAGCCGTTGGTTCACTCCCCAGATGGCTGCAATGGCCGGTACTGAGCTGACCGAAACCCAGGAGCCAGGAGCTTCTTCCAGGTCTCCCACATGGATGCAGAGCCCAAGCACCTGGGCCGTCTTCCACTGCTTTCCCAGGCCGTAGCAACTGGGACTTCAGCAGGTGCCCATATGGGATGCCGGTGCCGCAGGCGGCAGCTTTACCCGCTGTGCCGCAGTGCCGACCCCTATTTATTTATTTCTTAAAGATTAATTTATTGGGGCCAGCATCGTGGCGCAGCGGGCTAGGTCGCCACCTGCGAGGCCAGCATCCCAAAGGAGCACGAGTTGGAGTCCTGGCTGCTCCACTTCCCACCCAGCTCCCTAGGAAGGCAGCAGAGGATGGGCCAAGTCCTTGGACCCCTGCCACCCATTTATCTATTTGAAAGACAGAGAGAAGGGATGAGAAATCGAGAGAGGGGAGAGAGATATCCTTTATCCCCTGGTTCACTCCCCAAACGCCCACAACAGCCAGGACTGGTCCACCCCAAAACCAGAAGACAGGAACTCTATCCGGGTGTCCCACATGGGTGACAGGACTGGTCCAGCCCAAAACCTGGAGACAGGAACTCCATCTGGGTGTCCCACGTGGGTGACGGGAATCCAAGTAGTCGAGCCATCACCTGCTGCTTCCCAGAAGCCTTTGCAGGAAGCTGGATCAGAAGCAGAGGAGCAGGGACTGGAAGGGGCGCTCTGATGTGAGAGGCCGGTGTTCCAATGCCCCCCCCCCCCGGCTCTTTAGAACAGGAGCTTGGGTGTGGGGGGGTGGGGAAAAGGCACCCCTGAATCCTTGGACGGATCTGGCTGGCTGCCGTGGAGGCTGTCCCCTGCTTGGGCAGGTTTCCCTGGGGAGGCTGCTTCTCCCCACTCCCGGTCAGAGCTCGCCTGGTCCCACTGGCGGGCGCCGGGAGGCCCGGCTGATGCCCCTCCCCTGGCTTCCCAGGCTGGGGAAGTTCGCCGTGTTTGTCCACGCCAGGATGGCCGAGCTGCAGGTGAGAGACCTGAGCCTGAAGCTGCAGGGCATCCCGGGCCACGTGTTCCTCCTCCAGCTCCTCCACGGGCAGCACGCCAAGCACCAGTACCTGCTGAGGGCCCGCACGGAGTGAGTGGGCCCGGGCCCGGGGAGAGAGGACACCCCAAGATGGGCACAGGTCCAGGGGTGCTGGTGGCGTCTCTGACCTAGCCCCTCGAGCGCCCAGAGATTCCTGGATGTGGGCAGGAGGGAGGTGGCTGCAGGTGGTACCAAGGCACTGGCCTGTGCCTCTCCTTCTCCGACAGGATGTGGCACAGGCAGGGTGGGCAGAGCTGCCACGGGGGGCTGAGGGTGGGCCCTGGCTGGGGCCGACATGACGGCGCTGGGTCTGGCCCGCATGCCCGGTTCTCCCAGCTCTGGTTTCGGCACCCTGCTCTGGGTGACTGCACTTCGCACGGTGTGACAGCCCAGCCTGTCCCTGTCCTAGAAGTGAGAAGCAGCGGTGGATCTCGGCTTTGTGCCCCACCAACCCCCAAGAGGACAAGGAGGTCATCAGCGAGGGACAAGGTAGCAGCCCACACCCCCAAGCCCCCCCCCCCAGACCTCCCCACTCTCTCTGCTCCGATCCCGGGTGCTGCATCGCTGGCTGGGGCCGGGGGCCGGGGTGGGAGGGAGAGCAAGGTCCCCTGGCCCAGTCGGTGGCTCTGAGGAGAGCAGAAGCGGGCAGGACTGACACAGGACGGGTTAGGAAGCAGGCTCCGGGGCGTGCTGCAGTGGCCCAAGTTCGCCCAGCTCTGAGCGGCAGGAGTGGGCGTGGAGGTCAGCCTGCGGCTCCCGGCGCCCCTGGCAGAGGACAGGACCGGAGGGGCCACCATATGAGCTGCTGGCGGTGATGGCAGTGGGGGGAGGGATCTGCTCGAAGCCTTCTCTGGGTGGGAGATGAGGCTGGTGAGCCAGCGCCAATCCTAAACCCAGAGGACCTTGGTGGGGGGCAGCAGGGAGCTACTGAAGGTTCTGGGCAGAACTCCGTCTGGGTCTCCCACGAGGGTGGCAGGGACCCAAGCACTTGAGGCTGGAATTAGCAGAGCCCAGATGCGAACCCAGAGACTGGGACGTGGGGTGTGCGTCTCCCAGGTGGGGTCTTATCCACTGTGCCGACTGCCTGCCGCTCAGAGGGTTTCATTTTACTTTCTCTTATTTTTAATGCTTCTGGAAGGTTTACTTATTTATTTGAAAGGCAGAGTTACAGAGAGAGGGAAAGAGAGAGAAAGCTTCCATCTGCAGGTTCACTCCCCAGATGGCTGTGATGGTCGGGGCTGGGCCAGGCTGAAGCCAGGAGCTCCATCCGGGTCTTCCACGTGGGTGGCAGGGGTCCTAGCACTTGAGCCATCTTCCACTGCCTTTCCAAGCACATTAGCAGGGAGTGGGATCAGAAGTGGAGCAGCCGGGATTTGAACCTGTGTTCATATGGCATGTTGGTGACGCAGGTGGCGGCTTAACCCCACTGGGCTGCAACACCAGGCCCCCAGGGGATTTTAGACCGGATCCTGGTGTGGCTTGGGCCCCAGGTCAGAAGGAGGGAGGGGGGAGCACCAGGACAGTGTTGGGGTGCATGGCGGAGGGGCCGGGGGCATCACACGGAGCCAAGTGTCGGACTGAGCACCTGGGTGCACAGGCAGCCCTGGAAGCCAGGAGGGGACTCGTGCTGAGCGTGAGAGCAGAGAGCGTGGCCAGGGTGGGCAGGGGTGCCCGCAGCCTGGGAGGGGCAGAGGAAAAGCAGCAGCAGTGGCTGGCCGCCTTCCCCTGCCTTCCCCCTGCCGCCCTCCCCGCCCCGCCCCTGCCCGTCCCTGAGCCTCCCTCGGCCTGGCAGACCGCCCGCAGGTTCAGTGTGTCAGGACCTACAAGGCGCTGCAGCCAGACGAGCTGACCCTGGAGAAGACTGACATCCTGGCGGTGAGGACCCGGACCAGTGACGGTGAGAGGGACCTCCCGGGAAGGCCTCCCAGGGGGCTCTGGTGGGCAGGAGGTCGCTGGAGGGCGGGGACATCACAGAGGGACGGTCTGAAACATGTTGATCACACCAGCATGCAGGAATCAGGTTGAACAAGAGGAGGAACCTCCTTGTAAAGATTCAGGAGAGATGGGGGGAGTGGGACTACCCCTCTCTGGGGACGTCAGGAAAAACCGGTCGGAGAGTCCTTCCTGGAGCAGGGAGATGCCCGGGCGGTGACATCTGGGCCCCAGGGTGGGGACGCTGGCACCAGGGCTGAGTCACGGCCTCCCAGGCCTGGCCCTGTGCCCCCTCTGGTGCCACTGACGCTGCTCCTGGCCGGTGTGTCCCCAGGCTGGCTGCAGGGGGTCCGCCTGGCAGATGGCGAGAAGGGGTGGGTGCCCCAGGCCTACGTGGAAGAGATTAGCAGTCTCAGCGCGCGCCTGCGAAACCTGCGTGAGAATAAGCGGCTCACGAGTGCCAGCAGCAGCCTGGGCGAGCCCCCCGTGTGACACCACAGCCCCGGCCCCCGGCCCCCATGCTGCGGCGGCTCTGCCCGGCCTTCTGTTCTGTGTCCCTGGCACGGAGGGCACAGGCAGGACGCGGGAGCCGGGGCCCTCCCGAGGGTCTCCCCGTCGCCATGAACCTCGGAGTCCGCGCCTTGAGGCCCAGGGCAGTTCCTTTGGGGACCACCACAGGTGACCACAGCCGGGTGCCAAGCACGGGGGCCGCTCCCAGCAGCCTGGCCGGGGCGCACTGTTGGTACAGACGGGCTGGGACCCTCCGGGGTCTTCACCACGGCCCCTTGAGTGCCTGAGTAGGAGCCGTGCCAGTGATTTGTCCATCCGTGGACTCCCATGATGCCTTTGCTCGGAGTCCGGAGCCACAGGTGCTGCCCTGGCCCTGGCCCCAGCCAGACCAGGAGGGTCCCCGCGCTGCCTCCCGGAGTGGTCTGCCTTTCTCCAGAATTCACCTCCTAACCCCGGCGGGGGGCAACTGGGGGACCGAGGAGCTGCGCCAGTCCCCTCGCTTTCAATGTCACGTTCAAATGGCTGGATATTAAAGAGGTGTTATTAGCTCTTGTGTTTGGCTCCTGCGGCTTCTGTGACAGAGGACCGTGGGCCGGGTGACTCCAAACAGCAGAACCCCGGCGGGCGACCGGCACAGGAGTCAGGATGCTGCTTGGGAGGCTTACAGCCCGCATCGGGGGGCCAGTTCGCGTCCCAGCGGCTCTGTTTCTTTTTCTTTTCTTTCTTTCTTTCTTTCTTTCTTTCTTTCTTTCTTTCTTTCTTTCTTTCTTTCTTTCTTTCTTTCTTTCTTTCTTTCTTTCTTTCTTAAAGATGTTATTTATTTATTTATTTGAGAGGCAGAGTTACAGACAGTGAGAGGCAGAGAGAGAGAGAGAGAGAGAGAGAGATGTCTTCTATCTGCTGGTTCACTCCCCAAATGACTACAATGGCAGAGCTGCGCCGATCCGAAGCAAGGAGCCAGGAGCTTCTTCCAGGTCTCCCACACAGGTGCAGGGGCCCAAGCACCTGGGCCATCTTCTACTGCTTTCTCAGGCCGTAGCAGGGAGCTGGATCGAAAGTGGAGCTGCTGGGACTCGAACCGGAGCCCATACAGGATGCCGGCACTGCAGGCAGTGGCTTTACCCGCTATGCCACAGCGCCAGCCCCAGGGACATGGCTATCTTTTGGCAGGCATTTTTCATCCTTCATTGTCCTCCTAGCTGAGATGTGTAGTGGTGAGATGGGCTTCAGGCAAGGCTTGATCCAGTGCCCGTGGGTGCAGTGAGGACTCCTCTCCGTACACATCTGTGCTCTGTGATCCTGGATGTCGGCTTCATCCCAAGACTTCCCAGGGCCTTCTCACCTGTGCTCTCCATGGGAGAACAGAATTGTCTTTCACCAGTCCCAAATCCTGGGATTACCTCTGATTGGACCAGCTTGGGTCACATGGCTACCTCGGGGACCAGGGTCGCTGTGTGCTCATAGCCTAGCAGAAGGCTCCTGTCCCATCCCGGGGCAGCCTGGGGAGCCGTCTTCCCTGAGCCCAAGGGCCCTCAGTGGAACTCGGTGGTCCCTGCGAAGGAGGTGTGGGTGCTGGGGAGGCCGAGGTCACTGAAACCCAGGGGGCGGACGGGCTTGGAGACCGAGTGCGCGGGCAGGGGGGCGCCCTTGGGCCCTCAAAAGCAGGTCATGGGGCAAAGGATGAGGGTGGCCTGAGGGGGCAGCTCTGGGAGTGGCAGGAGGTGCCCCAGGCAGGGGTCGATGTGGGAGCTCTCTCCCAGGTCATTCCATCAAGTCACCTCCGGGCTGTGGAACGCTGCTGGCCACGAGAAATGGCCACGGCAGAGGCTGGTGCCACCCTCCCCCCCCCCCCGCCAGCCTCAGCATCTTGTCGTCACAGCGGGAAACCCACGGCGCCACGCTCCCATTAAATGAGCCCCAGGCACAGCGGTAGGCCCACAAACGCCCCGCCCTGTCCCCCGGAGCGCCCGTGCTTCCGGTGTGTTTGTCCTCTCTGGTCTGTGACAGTGGCTCCGTGTCGCCTGGGTTTTCATGATCTGGAGGCTTGGAGTAGTTCCGGTCAGTGTCTGCGGGCCAGCCCGCTTGTGGGGGTAGCCGCTGCTTTTCCTGTGACGAGGCACGAGGTACAGCTTTGGGGAAGGCACCACCTTCGTGGCACGCGACAGGAGACACGTGATGGCCATGGGACTTGCCACTGAAGGTTTTTTTTTTTTTTTTCTATTTATTTATTTGAAAGGCAGAGTTAAGAGAGGCAGAGGCAGAGAGAGAGAGGTCCCTCACCTGCTGGGTCACTCCCCACATGGCGGCAATGGCTGGGGCTGGGCCAGAGGGAAGCCAGGAGCTCCATCCTCGACTCCCACAGGGGTGCAGCTTGGGCCGTCCTCCACTGCTTTCCCAGGTGCTGAGGGGGAGGGGGGCTGGATGGGACGTGCAGCAGCCAGGACTCAGGCGCTCCCAGGGGCTGCTGGCCTCACAGGCATCCGAACACCAGCCCCTGGTTGCTGGGGTTAACCCCTTCGTGCCCACTCTCTGTGGGAAGCAGCAGAGCCCCTGCATGCAGGAGGGAGGGGTTGGGATCCTCCCCAGGAGGCGCCCCTCCCCCTCTCTGTTGAGTCAGTCCCGAGCCCCAGGCTCTCCCAGCCCCTGGGTTCTTCCAGGACTCCCAGCCCTCCCCTCGAGCCCACTCCCGCTTCCCCGACTGCAGGGTCCTTTGTTTTTTTTTGGGCGCTTCCTTGCTTCCCGGCACCGCAAGGGACCCCTCGATGCTGTTGCGTTTAGAAACCGAGAGCTGGGTGCTGGGCGCGCTCTCTGCCCGCCGTGTCACGGCGTCTGCGCCGGCTCAGCCGACCGCGGTCGGGGTTGATGCACCGTGGGGTTTGAGGCGAGACACGGAGCCCCTGGAAGACCGCGAGCCTCTAGTTACGTCATCTGCAAAATGGGCGTGGCGGGGATGGGCGTGGCGAGGATGGTCCCAGCTTCCAGGAGCCGCTGGGAAGAAGGATTTGTAAGTGGGCGACACCGTGCCTGGCGTCTAAGAAGTCATGCGAAGGGGTGGCCAGAGGGGGGAGCCCCCTGGCAGGGCTCTGTCCCTTGAGGACTTGGGCGACTAAAGACCCCAGGCCTGGGTGTGACTTCCTGTGCCTGCATGGGGCGTGCAGGAAGCAAGCTCTCCGGCCTTCCATCTGTGCGCTCATCTGGACTCTGGACGACGCCTGGGCCATGCGAGGTCTCCCTGAGCCCCCGCCCCTCGTTCCCCCCTGCCCAGGGGCAAGCTCCAGGCAGGCCCATAGGGGGAGCCCCTCTCCCAGCGGTGCCCGCCTCCGCCCAGCAGCCCTGGGGGCCGCCTTGGCCAAAGCCCCAGGGTCCTGCCCCTGCAGGAGGAGGAGGATGGTGGGGGGGGGGTACTGGGCAGGATGTGCGGTTCAGGTGGGCGTGTCTGGGGCAGGGGTGTGGGTCCCTGGGGCTGTGTGCCTGGCCAGACCCCCAGGCAGTGCGTTCAGGAGGCCCTCAGCTGTGGCTCCCCGGAGCCCCTCCTCACCCAGTGCCCCGCTGTCCTTGCCCCTCTCCCTCGTCCTGACTCTGAGCTCACTGTGGAGAAGATTCCTGAAATGAAACTGTTGAGAGACAAGCTCATATGGTCCCCTGCCCCTTCCAACTTTCAAATCCCTTCCTCCTCTTTATCTTCCTCCCCCTCCCTCCCCCTCCTCTCTACCGAGCCTCCAGGGACCCAGGCAGCGGCCCCAGCCTCTCCCTACCTGGTGACGTGTGGACAGACGAAGTGCAGGGGCTCTGGACAGTGCTGGGAGCGGCGGGATGGGGGCAGGAGGATCTCTCCTCCCGTGTCACGGAGGTGTGGACAGGCACAGCTGCCCCGGGGCCCAGCAGGGCCAGCCCAGTGGAGACAGGAGCTTGCATGCTTGCCGAGCTCCCATCCCCTGACAGCCAGAGCGCCAGACCCCCACGCTCATTGCAGGGCGACGTGGAAGCCGCTGTGTAGTCACGGCCGCCGGAGGGTCATGCCGGGCGCCCCGGGCATGCACACACGTGGCGGGGGAGGAGCCAGCACACAGGTGGCTTCTCAGATGACTTTGCGTGAGGTGCAGAAAGAGGCAGGAGGAATCCACGGGCGGGGCCGCCCCATTGGGGGGTGGGGGTGGGGATGGGGGGGTTGTAGCAAGTGGTGAGAGAGCTGTGCACTTAAGACCTGTGTCCCCGGGCGGCGTTGTGGTGCCGCGGGTTGAGCCGCCGCTGGTGGCGCTGGCATCCCACGTTACAGCAGCGGTTTGCGTCCCGGCTGCTCCACTTCTGATCGTTTCTTACTAAGGTACCTGAGATGCAGTGGACGATGGCCCAAGTCCCTGGGCCCCTGGCACCCATCTTGGAGACCCAGATGGAGTTCCTGGCTCCTGGCTCAGCCTGGCCCAGCCTCGGCTGTTGTGGTCACTATGAGTGAACCAGCGGATGGAATCTGTCTTTCTCTTTCTCCCTCTCTGCCTTTCACGTAAATAAACAAATAAATAATTTTTTAAAATTCATACTCTTTTTTTTTTTTGTAGAGAGAGAGAGAGAGAGAGAGGTTCACTCCCCCAAATGGCTGCTATGGCTGGAGCTGGGCTGATCTGAAGCCAGGAGCTTCTTCCAGGTCTCCCAGGCAGGTGCAGGGGCCCAAGGACTTGAGCCATCTTCTACTGCTTTCCCAGGCCATAGCAGAGAGATGAATCGGAAGTGGAGCAGCCGGGACTTGAACTGGCACCCATATGGGATGCTGGCAAGGCAAGTGGCGACCTTACCCACTACGCCACACTGCTAGTCCCAAGATCCGCAGTCTTTCTTCTAGTTAAACTCACCCTGGCACTGTGGGGACATAGTGAGGAGCAGGCAGCTCTCCCTGGGGTGGTGGCACCGCGGCTACACCCTGAGAGCGGAGATGGAGGTGGCAGGGACACAGCTGAGCTGCGACCGAGAGCAGCCCTCCTCTGGGCAGCAGTGGTCGGAGAGGCCAAAGGGCTTCTGTTCCCCGTGACGGGGGCGGGGGCGCTCCACTTCCACATGAGGGCCCAAGGACCCTTCCTGCTTCCTTATTTTTTCTGGAGTTTTGATGGATGTCATCTTTTTTAAAATAAAATGTTTATATTTTCATCCATTTGAAAGGTAGAGAGAGAAAAGAGATCTCTCACTGGTTTGCTTCTCAAATGCCTGCAACAGCTGGGGCTGGACCAGGCCGAAGCTGGGAGCCAGGACCTCCATCCGGGCCTCCCACATGGGTGGCAGGGGCCCAAGTGCTGCCTTCCCAGTTGTGGGGAGCTGCATTGGATGTAGAGCAGCCAGGACTCGAACCAGCATTCCGATGTGGGACGCAGGTGTTAGAACCCACTTCTCACGACGCTGGCCCCAAGAGTCGCTTTCTGATTGCACGTGGGCTTAGCCATGGGCCGAACCTCGCTGGCCTGGGCCCCGTGTGATTGCAAAACAACTCTCTCTTGCAAAGAACGGGGTCTGGTAAAAGGCGCATCGGAATCTCAAAATTCAACCACGAAGGGGGCGGGGGCAGTGCCAGGGTCCCCGTTGTTTGGGGCCTGCCGGACCACGGCTCTGATGCCTCCAGGGGTTCCCATGGCAACCACGCTCTGCGGGGCACTGGGGGATTGGGGGCAATGTTTTATTACTGGCGAGGTACAGGGGCAGGCATTCAGCGGAGGTGACGTCCCGCTCAGGACACCTGCCAGTTAAGTCCCAGCTACTCCGCTCCAGACCCAGCTTCCTGCCAACCGGCTTCCTGGGAGGCAGAAGGATGGCTCAAGAACTTGGGTCTTGGGGCCGATGCTGTGGCTCAGTGTGGGGAGCAAACCGGACTAGACTGAGTTACTGGAATTAAGACTTATTCTATGCATCTGCTCTCCCACAATATGGCGCTGGGAAAGAAGTAAACAGCTTTTACACAGCTGCCTCCAGTTCAACCAATAAACTGTAGGACTTGCTCCTGATTGGAGAGCAGCGTACTCGGCGTGTGGGCAGCCAAGTTAGGATTGGCGGAGGAGGACTATAAAGGAGGAGAGAGACGGCATGCACCAGGAACATCTAAGAGGAACATCTAAGGGGAACACCTGTGCAGCCCCCGAGAAGAGCCGGCCGGCGGTGTGCCGCTCCCCTGCGGAAGTGGGGAATGTGGCCAGGGGGAACTGCCCTTCCACGGAGGTGGAAGGGATAGTAGCCAACCCGGGAAGAACCAGCAGCAAACCCGGGGAGGGCCGAGCAGACGAAAGAACAGCGCAGGGTCCTGTGTCGTTCCTCCACGAAGAGGGGGAGCGACAGCTCAGTAGCTTAATCCTCTGCCTGCGGCGCCGGCATCCCATATGGGCGCCAGTTCTAGTCCCAGCTGCTCCACTTCCAATCCAGCTCCCTGTTACAGCCTGGGAAAGCAGTGGAAGATGGCCCAGATGCTTGGGGTCTCTGCACCTGCATGGGAGACCTGGAAGAAGCTCCTGGCTCCTGGCTTCAGATAGGCACAGCACAGCTCTAGCTGTTGCGGCTGACTGGGAAGTGAACCAGCAGATGGAAGACCTTTCTCTGTCTCTCCTTCTCACTGTCTATAACTCTATCTCCCAAATAAATAAATAAATAAAATCTTAAAAAAAAAAAAAACAGAAACAAGAACTTGGGTCTCTGCCACCTGCAGGGGAGACCTGGATGAGCTCTGAGCTCCTGGCTTCTGTGTGACCCAGCCCCGGTCATTGGTGGTGTCTGGGGAGTGAACCAGCAGATGTGCGCGCTCTCTCTCTCTTTGTAACTCTGTCTCCCAAACAAATGAATCTTTAAAAAAGCAAATAAATCATAAATAAACAACATCATGAGTTTGCGGAGGAGGGGACCTCACGCACATTTGAGAACAAGGTTACCCCGATGGGGCTGGCACTGTGGCTCAGCAGGCTGAGTTGCTCCCGGCGACACTGGCGACCACATCGGAGCAGTGCCCGTCAAGTCCAGCTGCTCTGCTTGTGAGCCACCTTCCTGCGCATGCGCCTGGGAAAGCAGGGGAGGGTGGCCCAGTGCTGGAGGCCCTGGGAGACCCAGACGGAGTTCCTGGCTCCTGGCTGATCCTGGCCTAGCCCCAACCATTGCAGTCACTTGGGGATTGGACCAATAGATGAAAGATTCTCTCTCTCTCTCTCTCTCTCTCTCTCTCTCTCTCTCTCTTTCTGTCACTCCGCCTTTCAAATAAATAAAATAAAATGAAATATTGAGAAAAACTCTATCAAAAGCCTCCCAGAACCAGGACCTGGCACCAAGGCCACCGGAACCTTGCACAAAATCGTTCCCGAAGGGCCAGCAGCTGCTTGCTTCATCTTGGACAGCGCCCCTGTCCTCGAGCCTTGAGGCCAAGGATTACTGCTCCCAGAGCTGTGTGCCGTCCTGCCCACCCCACCCCCGCCTCGGCCCCCCTGAATACACTCGGAGGTGACGGCAGGCTCTGCGAGGCCGGACGCGACCTCAGCTCTTGGGAGACCCTTAGGTGACAGGCTACCAGGCCGCCGGGTGTCAATGCCTCAGGGCGCTGCTGAGCCCATTTCACAGATGGGGAAAGTGGCATTCCGAAGGTGGCGGCCTGTGGCCCTGGCCGGCGTCCTAGACTCTGAGCTCGGCGCTTTTGCCATCCGCTCTTCCCGGGTGCTCCCCCGTGGGCTCGTCCAGCCTGGCTCCTGCCTGTCCTCGGGCTGCCTCCTCAGGAGGCCCTCCCTGATCACCCTGGCCATGTGGGCTCCCACAGGCGCATATGCGATTCCAAGTTTATTCACTCGGGGGTACCTGACAGTCATCGCCTCCTTCGGACTGTGAGGTCCTTGAGGGCAGGGACCCCGGCCATCTTCCAGGGCTTCAGCCTTGGTGCCGAACGCTGTGCCTGGCCCAGGGGAGGAACTCACCGCACGCTGTTTACAGGTGGCTGGGCTGGACTTGACCCTGAGCCCCTCCGCCCCGGCCCCCTCCCCAGTTCCCACAGTGGTCTGCCTCTCTCCCAGAACCAGCTGGAGCTAATGTGGCGGGGTGGAGGAGGGAGGGAGGGCCTGGGTGCCCTCAGGGTGTGGGTGAGGCTGCCCCCCGCCCCCCGGGGCTGAGCTGCCCTGGGCACACTGACCTGGGCTTGAACCTGGGCTCTGCTCTCACTTCCTGTCCCCCAGTGACCCCTCCTCATCCCAGGGTCCCTTTCTCCAGGCTCTGACACCACTGGGAGAAAGACCAGAAGGCAGGGGGTGAAATTGCAGGGGCGGGGGGCCCTGGTGAGACATGGAGTTGCGTCTGCCGACTGCGGGGACTGTCACCAACACCCGGGCGGGAGGAGGAAGCTAGAGCCACAGAGTCTGCTCCCTGAGCGGGGTGAGGAACTGGATGAGCGGTGGCTTGCAGGGGCGGGGCACAGGGGGATGGACAGGATGACCTCCGGAAGCCACTCTCTTGGCTCAGGAGCTGCTCTGAGGGCTGGGGAGCTGATCAGGATGGAGAGAAGGGGTCAGCAGCTGGGCCTGGCACTCTGGATGCTGGCGTGGGCATGGGGGGAGAGGAGAGGCACATGGCAGGGGACAGGAGCCGGGCTGGCCTGTAAGCGAGGTAGTCAGGTCCCAGGGGCTTCGGAGCCCCCTCAGCTGGGTGTAGGGAAGGCAGCTGGGGCTTGAGCAGACCAGCCTGGCTTTGTGTCCTGCCTCACTGCTCACAGGACAGGAGCTCTGGGCACGGCACTGCCTTCTCTGGGCCTCGGCTTCCTCATCTGTGAAGTGGGAATAATAACGCGGATTGAAGGAGGCAACACCTAGGAAAAGGACTGTGCCGAAAGCACTGGTGGGACAGACTGGGCGGGGCTTTCTCTAACAAGGGCCGTGTTCCTGGCCTCAGCTTAGCCAGGTGCCAGGCGGCCGTCACTCCATCCTTCCTTCAATGGATATCCCGTTGTGGGAACAGCGTCCTTCCCGATCCAACCACCAGAGGGCAGCAAAGCCCAGGGCTGGGGTGGTGGGGGCCCTAGAGTCAGGCTCTGTTCTTGGCCCAGGTCTCTCAGGCTGGGTCCTCCCTATGCTTGGCTATGCCCACCTGGCAGGGGCACGGAGCTGGGGCCATGCTTGGGGCAAGGGGACCCTCCGATCACAGAAAACAGGTGCCACGTGCCCAGTCCCCACCTTAGCTTTGGGGTTTCTTTCTTTCTTTCTTTTTTTTTTTTTTTTTTGACAGGCAGAGTTAGACAGTGAGAGAGAAAGAAAGAGGAAGGTCTTCCCTCCATTGGTTCATCCCCTAAATGGCCGCTACAGCCGGCGCACCACGCTGATCCAAAGCCAGGAGCCAGTTGCCTCTCCTGGTCTCCCATGGGGTGCAGGGCCCAAGCACTTGGGCCATCCTCCACTGCACTCCCGGGCCACAGCAGAGAGCTAGCCTGGAAGAGGGGCAACCGGGACAGAATCCGGCGCCCCGACCGGGACTAGAACCCGGTGTGCCGGCACCACAGGCAGAGTATTAGCCTAGTGAGCTGCGGGACCGGCCAACTTTGGGGTTCCTTAAGACCAGAGGGTGCTTACCCTAAGGGCGCTGAGACCACTCCCTCGGCCCTGCAATGTCCCAGTCAGTCCCGTAGGCCAAGTTCTTGGCTGGGTGCTGGGACAGAGAACGTGCCCACCACCGCGCCCCGAGACCTGAACCACGTCGCTGGCACCAGGATCCTTCGATCCCTGTCGCAACCCCAGAGCACGCTCTCGTTTGCATCCTCCAAATTTTACAAAGGAAGAAGCTGAGTTCCAGAGAGGGCCAGCGACCTGCCTGAGGCCACACAGCAAGTTACAGGCGGACCTCTCTGCGCCCGCTCCCCTGACCCACGGCCTGTCCCTGCAGCCCTCCCCTGACCGACCTCCCCCAACCCAGTGGGAGCTCCCAGCTCACCAGCCCCCAGGGTCCCACAACAGTCCTGGGAGGCAGGCAGGTGGGGACAGGGCGTGTGCACCTGTGCTGTCCGGAGCCCACCCTCACGGGCTCTTCGCAGTATCACAGTGGGGTGAGCTGGTGGTGCTGGAAATGGCCGCGGTAGGCCTTGCACAAGGGAAAGCAGCCCATACCAGAACCTGTTGTTTAGCTCTTCCCAGCACTCCCCTGCGTGAGCACGGGGCCCTGAGGCTTGGAGGGGGAGCCCACGGGCCCTCAGCCTGGCCTCCCGCGTGCCTCTGCACCCTGCTCTTTGCCCGCGCCCTGTTGGCTGTGGTGATGATGCAACGTCTGTGGGAGCGGAGCCCCTGATCCTGTTACCCCTCCCAGGCGTGACAAGGGCCCTGCCTGGCACCTGAGGACCGGGGGTGATCCTGAACTTGGCCTTTTTTCTTGACCCCAGCTGATGCCTCGGACCCAGTCCCACAGAGGCCTTGGTGCCCGTGGCAGAGGGGCACTGCTGGCCCCCAGAGAAGGGGTCAATGAGAAGCTCCTCTATCAGGCCCCTGCAGGAGGCCAGGAGGGCCGTGCTCCCCGGGAGGCCATGCCATCGGCGGAGCTGCTGGTGGCAGCACTGGTCACTCGCAGCCAGCCCCACCCCCTCGGTCTGGTGGCCCTGGGCGGTGTGGACACACAAGAGAGGCTCCTGGGGCGCCTGGGGGCCTGGGGCGTGCAGGTGCTGGGGGAGGGGCTGCAGGGCACGAGGGGGTGCCCACACTCCCCGTTCCCAAATAGGAGCCTCCCGTTTTCCAGGAAAGGGCTGAGGCGTGCTGAGTTGGCGGAGCGGGGCTGGTGTCACCTGGGCGGCTCGTCCTGTCGAGCCTGCTGCTTCCAGGGCCGGCGCCTGGCCAGGCTCCCGCTACCCGCCCTGCACCACTTCTGCCCGGCACCTGGCCCTGCCTCTCCCCACCACCCCACCCCGCAGCCCAAACATCACCTCCCGCCCAGCCCAGCCTCTCAGTCCCACAGCTGCCAGCCTTGTGTGTCCCCGGGGGCAGGCCAGGCGCCCAAAGACCTGGGCTTGAATTCCAGGCCCACGCTCCTGGCCGCGTGGCCTGGAGCACTTTCACCTCTCCGTCCCTTTGTAGGAGGGGCACGCTGTCATCCCTCGCCCCCTGGTCGTGCTGCTAAGTTATCCAGTGTCCCGCACGGCGCCCCCACACGGCGCCCCCAGCACGACCTGTTCTCCCAGGGCTGTGGGAAGAAGGAAGCCCCTACAGCTAGCATTCGTCAGCGTGCAATCATTATGCGCCACACACAGCTTCGATCATCCTCTGGGGAGATGGGCTGGCGTTTCGGCTCCTGTCTCAGCCGGCTCCGGGTTCCTGGCTCCGTACCAGGTCTGGGGCTCCCAGTGCCAGTGGAGCCAGAAGCACCAGTGGATGAGGGTGGGATGCAGCCTGTCAGGGAGGGGAGTGGGCGAGGCTGCCCCGCGGAGGGCATCGGCCAGGTGCCCGCAG
Source organism: Oryctolagus cuniculus (assembly GCF_964237555.1). Classification (NCBI taxonomy): domain Eukaryota; kingdom Metazoa; phylum Chordata; class Mammalia; order Lagomorpha; family Leporidae; genus Oryctolagus; species Oryctolagus cuniculus. Next base: position 153,480,180 of record NC_091438.1, read on the forward strand.
GCTGGAGGCCCGGCCTCCTCCCGGCACCTCTGGGTGCTGGCGCCCGGCCAAGCAGCCCAGGGAGAGGCTCCGCGCCCCAGCCTGGTTCTGGTGCTCGCACGTCGGAGCTCCTTCTTGGCTGTCAGGGGCCGGAGAGGAGTTCCTGAAATTGTGGCAGGCATTGTGCAGGACCGGCGTGGGGAGCAGCGGGCCTGGCCCACGGGCATTTCTCAACGGATGACGGGCGAGGAGGGTGTGAGGCCGCGGTGGAGTGAATCAGTGAATGAGTAAGTGAGTGAATGAACGAATGTGGAAGCGAGGGACTGACGTCAGCGGGGAGCCCAGCACCCATGAACCCCCCGGAGGCAGGCGGTGTCATGTGCTGGGGGAAGGACGCCAGTTGTCCAAAGTCCCACAGCTGGAGAGCGACGGAGCTGGGACTCGAACCCAGGCCCCAGACCCAGGGTCTCTGGGCCCCAGCGCAGACCACAGCTCCAGGACTGTGCAGGGCGCTTGCAGCCCAGGGCAGGCGAAGCCTTTGCAGGCTGGGCCTTTGGACGTCAGTGGGTCCTTCATTCATTCCTCATTCCGCCGTTTTGCTGGCCACTCACTCGTTCACCCACTCCCTGCATGCTGGCTATGGCGGACCGGGGTGAGATCAGGCTCGGGGCAGTGGGGGCTGGGGGAGGGGCTGGTGGTTAAGATGTTCAGCTCCCACAGCAGAGGGCGTGGGGTTGGACCCTGGCCCCACCCCTGGCTCCAGCTTCCTGCTGCTGTGGCCCAGGGTGGGGGGGTGGGGGGGTCAGCAGTGGCGGCTCCCATGATTGAGCTCCTGCCATCCACATGGGAGACCGGGAGGCAGTCCCCAGCTCCACCGGCCCGGCCCAGTCCTAGCTGCTGCAGGCACTTGGGGAGTAGAGTAGCCAGTGGAAGCTCTCTCTGCCTCTCAAATACATAACAAATAATGATAATAAATAAGAGTCTGGCAGAATGTGCCCTTCTGGGCTCCATTCAGATGCTGCCTCCTTCAGGAAGCCTTCCCGGACTTCCTCGGCTCTCCCAAACCAGGCAGGGGAGACAGCTGTCTTTTATTTATTTATTTACTATATGAGAGGCAGAGAGAGAGACAGAGGCAGAAAGAGAGAGGGAGAGAGAGAGAGAAACAGGGATTCTTCCATCCGCTGGTTCGCTCTCCAGATGGCTACAATAGCCAGAGCTGTGCCGATCTGAAGCCAGGAGCCAGGAGCTTCTTCCGGGTCTCCCACATGGGTGCAGGGGCCCAAGGATTTGGGCCATCGTCTACTGCTTTCCCAGGCCATAGCAGAGAGCTGGATCGGGAGTGGAGCAGCTGGGACTGGAACCAGCGCCCATAGGGGATGCGGGCACTGCCGGCGGCGGCCTCCCCTGCTACACAGCAGAGCGGCCCCTAGACTTCTGTCTTGAATTCTTGGAACACCCTGGATGCTCCGAGTCCTGTGAGGCATCTCCCTGCTGCCCGGCCTCCTTCCACTCCCTCCTGCTCGCTGCTCCGTCTCCTCACCCCTGCCAGGACACTCTGGTTCCCAGGCAGAGCCCCAGGGGCCCCTGCACCCCCAGTGCCCTTCCCACCCCCACCCCCCAGTGGAGTGGAAACTCCCCAGGCACTGCTTCCAGGCGGGGGCCAGGGCCGGCCATGGGCCTGGGATTCACCCCTGTGCAGGGGAGGGAGGGACCTGGGCCCGCCCTGGCTCGGAGACCAGCAGCAGCCTCTTCCTTCCCTGGCTAAATGTTTGTTTTCAAATTCCTGAGGCCTGCGTCACCCGCCGTGTGTCCGCTGGCCCCGGCCTGCCTTCACTTCCTTCCTCCGCCGCTGGACCAGGCTGGCGTGCGGGGTGGGGCTCCCTCTGCCCGCAGCTAGGCCCAGAGCCTTGAGCCGGGAGGCCCAGAGGTTGGTGGAACACAGGATACGGGCCCGGAGAGGCCTCCCAGTCACTGCTCGCCAGGGGACGGAGCAGGCTGGCCGGCCGGTGGCCGCAGCGAGTTGTCTTCCAGGCTGAGTTAGCCAGGTTGGAGAAGCCCTGATGAAGGCACCCTTCCGCCCCCCCCCTCCCTGCCCCGCCCTGCCCCGCCAGCACAGGTGGCCCAGCACAGGTGAGGCCTCTCTCAAGGCCTCTTCCCGACTGGGAGTCTCGAACCTGCAGGGCGATGGACCTCAAACTTGACCTTTGTATGGCAGGAGCAGATGAAAGTGGGATAAAGGCACAGACCCGGGCCCCCGCCCCTGAACAGCCGCCGTGAGCATGAGCGGAGTTGGGGGAGCAGAGCCGTGATTCTGTAGCCAGAGGCCCGAACTGCGGCAGGGGCCTCCAAGCCTAGCTGGACAAAGCTGTGTCACACAGAGCAGGCTTCTGACCTCAGCTCCCCACTTCACGGACGGGGCTGACCTTCCAGAACCTTCTAGAACAGGCCTGCCATTCCCCGGGGCCACAGGGATTTAACTTACAGTGAAATCAAAGTCAAGTCGCTCTCGGCGGCACTGTCCGTGTCCCGGTGCTCAATAGCCGCGGTGCCCGGCAGCAACGCTGCAGCGCAGACCCCGTGCGTCCCCCCAGCCCGGAAGGTTCTGGATGGTGCTGTCCTCCAATGTCAGATCGACAGAGGCAGAGAATCTGTTACTGCTGCCACAGCATCCAACCCAGTGCCTGGAACCAAGCTGTGGATCCACACAAGTTTGTTTCTAGTTCTTGTTTTATTGTAGCAAAGTAGACAGAAGGCTTACCATTCTTTTTTTTTTTAAGATGCATTTTATTTGAAACGCACAGAGAGAGAGAGAGACAGAGAGAGAGGATATCTCCCATCTGCTGGTTCACTCCCCAAATGGCCCCACCATCTGGTGCTGGCCAGGTAGAAGCCAGGAGCCCGGAACTCCATCCCGGTCTCCCTCGCAGGTGGCAGGGGCTGAAGCGCGTGGGCCACCTCCGCCGCTTTCCCAGGCGCATGCGCAGGGACCAGCCGGGACTCGAGTCGGTGCTCACGGCTGCACCGCAGGCAGCAGGCTGACCTGTGGCACCCCACGCGGGCTCCAGGTTTCCTGTTGTGGCCATTTGTGCATGTGTAGCTCAGTGGCGTTCGCACTGCCGTCAGCCGTCACCCCCGACCCTCTGCAGATCTTTCTCAGCCTCCCAAGCTGAAACGCTGAACCCACGGGCGAGGCCATCAGTCAAGAACCTGGTTCAAATCACCGCGCCTCTCTGGCCTTTGGCTTCCTTATCTATAAAATGGGCGGCAGGTGTGTTGTGAGGATCAGCTGTCCTCACCCAGGCCCTGCGCTCCGCACATGCTCTTCAAACACGAGCCGCCCCTGTGTGATCGCCGCAGCCGGCCGTATTTCCGGCAGATCCCACACCCCGGCCTCCGACCTCCGGACGCATGGAGCATAGCTCAAGTCAACAGAAGTGCCCGCACTGCCGGTGAGCGAGCGTGAATCACGCGGGCGTGTTGTGTCTCCAGGGCATGAGTTACTGCCCATCCTTTGTGTCCTGGCCAGACTAATTACCCAGATGACCAGCGGCCTCCTGTAGGGCGCTGCAGCAGGTACGGAGTGGGAGGAACCCTTCCGCAGGTGCAGAAGGGAGGCCGAGGCCTGGGGTCGCACAGGAAGCCACGGCAGAGCCAGGACTCGGGGCAGGAATCCGCTTTCCAATCTCCATCCAAGCCCCCGGCCGGCACGCCACCCCTGGTAGGCACGGACAGACGCATGAATGAGGAGCGGGCACAGCCAGGCAGGCTGCCTCCACCGCGCAGCTCGGGGGCAGGCTCAGGGAGGTCCAGTGTGGTGCTGGGGACGCATCCTCGGAGCTGTGACGGAGGGCAGGATTCGCCGGTGGGGAGGGGCTCTGAGCCTGTAGTCCCTCCAGAACCCGCCCCAAACAGGAAGCTGTCACGGTAGAGCAGTGGAGGAGCTAATCCTGGCGTCTCAAGGAAGGGAAGAGAGGCTTGGCGCAGGGCGCAGCCGGCCTGAGCCCTCCCACTCCCTGAGCAGGGACCCTCCCGAGACGCCTCAAAGCTGGGGCCTGCGCCCGGGGAGCCGGTCAATGCAGAGCAAGAAGCAGGCAGCGGGCGCTGCTTGCAATCCCAGCTCCCTGCTCATGCGCACCCCGGGAGGCAGCGGGTGATGGATGGCTCAAGCACTTGGGTCCCTGCCACCCACGAGGGAGACCTGGATGGAGTGCGGGGCTCCTGGCTCCAGCCTGGCCCGGCCCTGGCTGTTGCAGGCATCTGGGGAGAGGACCAGCAGATGGGCCGTCTCTCTGTGGGTCTGTCTCTCTGCCTTTCAAATAAAATGAAAATAAATTAATTAAAAGTCTAAAGGAAACAAAAAGAAGACGATGGGTGAGTCAGAGAGAACTCTACAAGCCACGCCCAGCGCGGGTTCGCATCTTTCGCTGCGTGCTACAGTGGAAGAGTTCTCAGCACAGGTGACTGCACGGTGCGGGGGAAGCCAGGCCCCAGGAATCCACGCACATCTCCCCAGCTCCACCCAGGCAGGCCCCGCCCCTTCCACGCCTCACTGACCTCATCTGTAATGTGGCGCTTAGGGGTTCTGTCTGTGGCTGCTGGGAGCACAGAATGAAGTATTTCCCTGCCCCGACCCGAGGCAGAAGGGTCGGTGCCATGGGTGGGGGCTGTGGAAGGCCCCCTGTGCCAGCCCTGCCTGTAGGTGGGGAGTGGTGGGGCTGTTGGCGGGGTGGGGGTGGCAGAGGGGAGGCAGGAGCGTGAGCTGTGGGGGCCCCCCGCAGCTTATCCTGCCCTGGTAAGCAGAGGTGACCATGCAGGGTCCTCTTTTCCTTTAGAAGGCAAACAAGGGGAGTCAGAGCAGCCAGGTCTGGACAGAGGTTGTCCAGACCTGGGAAGCCAGGCTGCCCGCAGCTAGGCCCAGAGCCTTGAGCCGGGAGCCCCAGAGGTTGGTGGAACATAGGATACCGGCCCGGAACACAGGATACGGGCCCGGAGAGGCCTCCCAGCCACTGCTCGCCAGGGGACGGAGCAGGCTGGCCGGCGGGTGGCCGCAGCGAGTTGTCTTCCAGGCTGAGTTAGCCAGGTTGGAGAAGCCCTGATGAAGGCACCCTTCCGCCCCCCCTCCCCGCCCCGCCCTGCCCCGCCAGCACAGGTGGCCCAGCACAGGTGAGGCCTCTCTCAAGGCCTCTTCCCGACTGGGAGTCTCGAACCCGCAGGGCGATGGACCTCAAACTTGACCTTTGTACGGCAGGAGCAGATGAAAGTGGGATAAAGGCACAGACCCGGGCCCCTGCCCCTGAACAGCCGCCGTGAGCATGAGCGGAGTTGGGGGAGCCCTGGTTTGCTGGTCCTGCCCCTCTTACCCTGGCTCGCTGGCTGGCACTGTGGGAGATGAGGAAGTCCCCTCCGCACGGGCAGCCCCTCCTACCTCGCCTGAGCCCCGGCATGGCCCTGGGCACGAAGAGGGCGGCGCCCCCACTCGGCTCCCCTGCCTTTGGCTGTGGCGTCTGAGGACAGGGTGCTGGAAGCCCAGGGAGGCGGCCTCCCCGAGGAGGGTCCGTGGCCCCTGGGAGGGCAGCATCCCTGGCAGCGCTGTTCCCGGAGGGTGCTGGGCGGCCGAGGCAAGCCCGTGTGACAAAGACGGGAGGACCGAGGCCAGTGGGCAGAGCCACACAGACCCAGAGGCTGAGCTGGACCTGCCTGCCTGCGCCCTGGACAGCCAGTCCCCTCCTGGCGTCTCCCTGCCTGGCAGAGGACTGAAAAGGTGGGGCACCCAACAACGTGGCCAGCCAAGGCCACAGCCAAGGGAGTTGTCCCACACACCCGTGCTGGGTGACCCTCGGGGGATGGGCTCAGCCCCCGGGAAGGAGCCCCCAGCCCCGGGAGCACCCAGGAAGCTGAGAAGCACCGTGAGCATGGCGCTGTGGGACAGGTGAGGCTGCAGGCGCCCTCTTCCTGCCTCCCCGGGCGGCCTGAGCAGCGCGTGGGCCCCTTGCCATCCGCCTCTCTGGCTGGTTGGGAGCCGGCCTGTGGTTTGGAGCTTGTCTTCATCGACAAAATTATTTTCTGCCCACAGAGGGACAGAGCCAGGGAAGCCGGCGCTTGGGAGTGGGGCCGGGAGGTGGAGGAGTCGGGCCTAGGGCTGGGGCGCTCACCAGGGCTTTTAGGGCAGGGGTCGGGCCTCGCCTCCAGGAGGGACTCCCTGGCACCCAGGAGCTGGGGGAAAAGAGATGGAGAGAGACAGAGAGAGGAGCAGAGGATGCAGGCACAGACAGAAGCTGTGCAGGGAGAGATGGGACGAGAGGAAGAGGGGAGAAGAGAAGGAACACATGTTTCCACTCAGAGCCCTTTGCTGTTGAAAATAAACCCGATCCAATAATCTGCACTGCTGACGGTTGGCACGAGCCCAGGCCCCAAGCAGTGTGACCGCGGCCTCCTGGCCCCAGGCCTGGAAACTCGAGTCATTGCTGCCCAGGGGAGCCCTGCTCTCCGCACCTCTGCCATGGCGCCTTGTCCCCTGGCTCGGGTCTGAGGGTCCCAGGAGACACCCGCCCCCTCCCCCCGTCTCCCCAGATGCCCTGAGGGGCCGCGCCTGCCAGGGCATTTGGTTCTTCTGGGCTGGAAGCAATCAGCCAGGGCCTGAGGCTGAGGGCCAGGCTGGGGCTGCGGCCTGCAGAGGGCTCGAGGAGGGACAGGCTCAGGCTTGGCTTGCGTCTCTGGGGACACAACCCCCACCCTGCAGCCCCAGGCCCAGGACACTTGACTGGGAGAGAGGCTGGAGCTGGGAGACTTGGGGAGGGTGTGGTGGGAGGAAGAACAGGCAGAGGGCAGCCGGGTCAGGGGGCTCGGTTCCCGGCACACCTGGCCTGGCTTGCCCCGTGCCCCTCCCCCCCACCCCCACCCAATGCACGTATATTTTGATCTCAGACTCAGGGTTTGTTGTGCCTGAAGCCCCACGTACTCAGGCAAGACTGAGGCTGGTCTCGGGGCTGGCTGGCGAGTTAAGTCACTGCCTGCAGTGTTGACATCCCATATGGGCGCCAGTTCAAGTCCTGGCTGCTCCACTTCCGATCCAGCTCTCTGCTATGGCCTGGGAAAGCAGTGGAGGATGGCCCAAATCCTTGGGCCCCTGAACCTACGTAGGAGACCTGGAGGAAGTTCCTGTCTTCAGCTTGGCCCAGCCCTGGCTTTTGCAGTCATTCAGCAGATGGGCGACCTCTCTCTCTCTCTCTCCTCCTCCTCCTCCTCCTCCTCCTCTCTCTGTAACTCTGCCTTACAAATAAAGACATCTTTAAAAAACAAAAAAAGATGAAACTGGTCTCACAGCAGCTGCCACCTGCGGAGCGCACACTCGGGTGCAGGCCGTGCCAGCCCCAAATGATCAGCTTGAGGAATCCTCACCCTGCCCGAGGCTGGCACTATTATAATGTCCACTTTACAGACAATGAAACTGAGGCTCAGGGAGGTTAGAATGCTTGCCCAGGGGGAGGTGTTGTGACCCAGCCAGTTAAGCTACCGTTTGGGATGCCTGCACCTCATATCAGAGTGCCTGGTTTGGGTCCTGGCTCCTCCACTTCCTATCCAGCTTCCTGTTAATGTGCACCCTGGGAGGTAGCAGATGATGGCTCAAGTGCTTGAGTGTCTGCCCCCTTGGGCAAGGCCTGGATGGAGCTCTGGGCTCCTGTCTTCCGCTTGGCCCAGTCCCACCTGTTGTAGGCATTTGGGGAATGAACTAATGGATGGAGGATTTCTCTTTCTCTCTCCCTCCCTCTCTCTGCCACTTTGCTTCTCAAATAAATACTTTTTGAAAAAAGACTTTTTAGCCGGCGCCACGGCTCACTAGGCTAATCCTCTGCCTTCCAGCGCCGGTACACCGGGTTCTAGTCCCGGTCGGGGTGCCGGATTCTGTCCCGGTTGCCCCTCTTCCAGGCCAGCTCTCTGCTGTGGCCTGGGAAGGCAGTGGAGGATGGCCCAAGTCCTTGGGCCCTGCACCCCATGGGAGACCAGGATAAGTACCTGGCTCCTGCCATCGGATCAGCGCGGTGCGCTGGCCGTAGCGCACCAGCCACGGCGGCCATTGGAAGGTGAACCAAAGGCAAAGGAAGACCTTTCTTTCTCTCTCTCTCTCTCACTGTCCACTCTGCCTGTCAAAAACAAAACAAAACAAAAAAGACTATTTATTTATTTGAAAGGCAGAGTTACAGATAGGCAGAGGCAGAGAGAGAGAGAGAGAGGTCTTCCATCTGCTGGTTCATTCCCAAATGGCTACAAATGCCAGAGTTGGACCAATTGGAAACCAGGAGGCAAGAGCTTCTTCCAGGTCTCCTACGTAGGTGTACTTGGGCCATCTTCCACTGCTTTCCCAGGCCATAGCAGGGAGCTGGATTGGAAGAGGAGCAGCTGGGACTTGAACCGGTGCCCGTATGGGATGCTGGTGCTGCAGGCAGATACTTAACCTACTACACCACAGCACCAGCCCCTCTCAAATAAATATTTTTAAAGATTATTTATTTATTGGAAAGGCAAAGTTACAGAGAAGCAGAGGCAGAGAGAGAGAGAAAGAGAGAGAGAGAGGTCTTCCATCCACTGGTTCACTCCCCAAATGGCCACAATAGCCAGAGCTGGGCGGATCTGAAGCCAGGAGCCAGGAGCTTCTTCCAGGTCTTCCACACGGGTGCAGGGGCCCAAGGACTTGGACCATCCTCCACTGCTTTTCCAGGCCATAGCAGAGAGCTGGATCAGAAGAGGAGCAGCCAGGACTTGAACCCGTGCCTGTATGGGATGCTGGCACTACAGGCGGTGGCTCAGCCCACTAAGCCACAGCACCGACTGTCAAATAATAAATCTTAAAAAATGCTGGAGTCTCACGATGGCTGATATGGGATCTGAGCCCAGATGGGCCCAGGGACCACAGCCCCGCTCTCTGGGTGGTGGGGAGCTCCTGGGGTGTGGGGGAGCAGAGCTCACCGCTCACCGCTCACCGCTCAGCCTCAGGCCCAGGCTTCGCTCTCTTCCGGAGCTGAGAGAGGCAGGTCTGAGAACAGCTGATCCCAGGTTTTGTTCTTGGCACAAAGGCGCCCGGATCCAGGCTTAGCAGTGAATGGCGAGGGGCCCGCAGCCCCCTCCCTAGGGCAGGCCCCGCCCCTGCCCGCTTCCCCTGCAGCCCGTGAGCCCTCAGCTTCCTGTTCAGAACCCGGCTCTGCCACCCGCAGGGGTATCCCAGGCAGGCTGATCTGGATCTCAGAGATTAGAGGAGGCAGTGCAGGGTGGGGGGTGAGGAGGGCGGGCTGGCAGAGGGCCTGGGCATGCAAGTGGGATGCTTGCTCTCCAAGGACCTACTATGTGCTGGGCACTCGTGCTCCCATGTGCGCGGTGAGCAGCCCTCACCCAAAAACCTGAAACTGGACATTTGAAAAAAGATTTATTTACTTATTTGAAAGTCAGAGTTAGAGAGAGGGAAGGGGAAAGAGAAAGAGAGAGAGAGAGAGAGCGAGCTTCCATCTGCTGGTTCACTCCCCAAATGGTTGCAACAGCCAGGGCTGGGCCAGGCCAAAGTGAGGAGCCAGGAGCTTCTTCCAGGTCTCCCACGTGGGTGCAGGGGCCCAAGCACTGGGGCCATCTTCTGCTGCTTTCCCGGGCACACCAGCAGGGAGCTGGATCAGAAGTGGAGCAGCCAGGACTGAAACTGGTGCCCATATGGGATGCTGGCCCTGCAAGCGGTGGCTTTACCTGCTACAGCACAACATTGGCCCCTTGAAACCTGAAACTTTTCTAAGCCCGGACACGACACTCACAGCGTTTCAGATTTTGGAAGATTTTAGAATTTTGGATTCAGGATGCTCAGCTGGTAAAGTCTACGCAGAGTCTCAAATCTGAAAGACTTCTGGCCCCAGCCTTTCGGATAAGGGAGAGACACCTGCAGGTAGCGGGAAAGGGATGGCGGGTGGGAGGGGTCACCAGCAGGTCTGGCAGGCCCAGCTCCCAGGCGAGGGCTCCTGGCAGGAAACAAGTTTCCCACGTGCTCAGGCGTCCTGGGAGGAAAAGATGGAGGTAAAAGTACGCGGAGGGGGACCCTGACCAGGGTAGCCCTGGAGGGAACAGAGCGGGGAGACAGAAGCCCGAGGTAAGGGTCTGCCCAGGGAGGGGCGTGGGCCCGGGGGGACCTCACTGACCCGAAACCCAGACTTGTACAGGAGAGAGGGGGTACGGGTCTCACTGCCAAGGCTCTGTGGAGGGTCAGGGGCCAGCTGGGCTCTGGGCCCAGCCCTGCTGTGTGGCCCTAGAGAGGTGCAGAGCCCTCCAGAGCTAGAAGGCCTCCCTCTCCCTGTCCTGGGGGGTCAGGCAGCTCGTGCTAAGCCCCCCACCCCTGACCTGCACTCCTCCATCAGTCCTGGCAGCGGCTCCATCAGAAGATGGTGCTATTTCCTCCTTCTCCCACTTTGCAGGTGAGAAAACTGAGGCCGAGAGAGACCTTGCCCAAGGCCGCACAGCTTGTCCATGTCAGAGCCTCGCTGCCTTGCTCTGGCCCCCTCCCCTCAGGATGCTGGGCCCTGGCTCTGAGCATGCCCCCCACCCCCCCACCCCGCAGGCTGGACCCAGCGCTGTGGTGTGAGGGATCCCTCCTGCCGGGTGCCAAGGTGGCAGAGGAAGGAAGATGCCTACCTGGCCCCCAGCCGCAGGCCGCAGCACCCCCCAGGAATGTTGCTGCATTCCTGTGGCGGGGGTGTGGCTGCCCAGGGCCGTGTTTGCCGCAGGCTCTGCCCGTTGCTAGGCTAGCCCCAGCTCCGGGTGCTGAGTCAGCAGGCTGGGCAGCCCTGTCACTCCCAGCAAACCCCACAGCACCAGGAAGGTGGTGGCAAGAGGGGGAGGAAGTTGCACTTCCCTTGCAGGAGGGAGGGGTGCCTTGGGGTTCCCACCTGGGGAGGAGGCTGGGGGAAGTGGACCCGGCGGCGGTGGCAGGGGCGGCGGCCCCCCTTCCCAGGCGCAGGCAGGGGCAGGTGCACGGATTCGGAGGGCAAGGAAGAAACTGCTCGGCAAGCACCCTCTCTGTGCCCGGCGCCACGCTGGCTGCTGCACCATGGCCCCTTATCTCCTACAATAAAACTGACTCACGCCTTTAGCCTGGGTTTGTCTTGTGGGGAAACTGAGGCGTGGTCTGCGCCTCCGCCAGCAGAGCACCCGGGTCTGGGATGCCCATGTATGCCGGGACTCCCCGGCCCTCCCACTCCACTCCTCCCCTCTGGGCCTCAGTTTCCCTTCCCGGAAGCCCCGAGGAGGAAGGTGAGAGTGACAGCCCCACGGCTCTTCGCTCCTTGCTGGGGACAAGTGACTTCCCTCGTGGCCTCTCCCAGCAGGGGCCACCCTCAGCCTCAGCCCCCAGGATCCCTTTCTTTCTGTGAGCCAGGCCTGGCCCATCCTCCCCCCCGCCCCCATTCCCCTGCCGTCTACACTGCCATCAGAGGAAAGAAGAGTGGGGCTGGGAGCCGGGGCCTGCGGCGGCCTCCTGGGCCAGCTCTGCTGCGCTCTGGGCTTCCTTGGAGCGCAATGGGCAGGGTGTCGGTGCCGGGTGCCAGGGTGCGGCAGACGGGGTGTGGAGGTCAGGAGGCCAGGGAGTTTCGATGGCTGGTTTTGAGGTGTGTGTGTGTGTGTGTGTGTGTGTGTGTGTTTGATAAGCGGACCCAGGGGTGTTCAGAGTCGCTGGGAGACAGGGTGGGCCACAGCAGGCCGGGGCAGGCGGGGTCCAGGCTTCTGATTCCAGCCCTGGCCGGCCAAGCTTCTTGCCCCAATGCAGGAGACCTGAGCCAGGGTCTGAGGAGCTGCTGGGGTTGGGCTCGGGGTCGGGGCTCCAGCAGACGACTCCGATGTGGGGAGGGGGTGGTCAGGGCTGGCAGAGGCAGTAGCTGCTGGCGGAGGTCCCCATCTGATGTGTGATGGCCCGGACTCTGCCCCACCTGCACACCGGCTGCCGGAGCCGGAGCCGGAGCCAGAGCCAGAGCCAGAGCCTGGCTGGGGGGGAGGGGAGGCACACTGCAGGCTGCAACGGGAGGCGGATCTGCTGGGCAAAACAGTCATTACCTGCGCTCCTCCTGGGCCAGCGAGACAGGGAGGGTCTATCACAAGGCTGGAGCCGCGCAGCCCTCCCAACGGCCACTATGCACAGCCCCACCTGCGCCCCCGGGCACGCGGGCTGGCTGTGTGGTTTTGAGCAAACCCTCGCAGCTCCCCAGGCCCCAGTTTTTCTGTCTGTGAGTGAGGAGAACAATGCGCAGGCATGCACAGGCCGTCCTGGGACAGTCAGATCCCCAGGTGTGGACACACGGGGACCCCACATAGCCAGTGCTCCCATACGCCCGCACAGCCCCGCTCAGCCCCTGGCACACACACGCACACGCACGTGTGACAAGCACACACACAGGTGTATGGGAAGCTGAAGGGCCATGGCAAGGACCCCAGGACCCCAAAGGAGCCCCCCCTCTGCCAGCGGTAGCCTTTTTGTTGGGGGCAGGCCCCCAGGACAGCCAGGGTCTGTCTGCAGGTTCTGGGCCCGTTTTCCTGTCTTCCAGGCAAATATCGATTTGTCAGGAGGAGAACAAGCACATGTGGGAGCCCCTCATTCTGGCTTCTGATATGCCTGAGCCTCAGTGTTCTCATCTGTGGAATGGGGATATGAGAGTCATGGCGGCCACCCGGGGAGGGGTAGAGGTGGGTCCTGGGAGCAGATCTGTGTCTCGGGCGATGTGATTAAGCGCCTGGAACAAGTAGACGCTCAGAACGTGCTGGTTGGGTTGACTTGGGAAACCAGGGCCTATCTGGAGTGTGGACGAGATAATTATCAGGTGCAATCAACAAACCTGTTATATTCTAGGCCCTCAGCTGGGCTCTGGGGCCTCAGATTAAAAGCAAAGCAAACCCAAACCAAACCCATGCCCCTCCCTCCCTTGGGGGTGCTCAGTGGCCAGTTTGAAACCATGAGGCATGCTGGGAGACAATGAGAGGAGGCGGGGAGCCATGAGGCATGCTGGGAGACAGTGAGAGGAGGCGGGAGCAGGGAAGACCTGGGCTGCCTTTCGCCAGCGGGTGAGGCCGATCAGCTGACTTTCCCTTTTTCTAAAAAAAAAATATGTATTGGGGCCCGTGCTGTGGCACAGTGGCTTAAAGCCCTGGCCTGAGTGCCGGCATCCCTTATGTGTGCCGGTTCTAGTCCTGGCTGCTCCACTTCCAATGCAGCTCTCTGCTGTGGCCTGGGAAAGCAGTAGAAGATGGCCCAAGTCCTCGGGCCCCTGCACCTGTGTGGGAGATCCAGAGGAAGCTCCTGGCTCCTGGCTTCGGATCAGTGCAGCTCCAGCCATGGTGGCCAATTGGGGATTTAACCAGAGGATGGAAGACCTCTCTTTTTCTCTCTCTCTCTGCCTCTCCTTCTCTCTGTAACTCTGCCTTTCAAATAAATAAATGTTTAAAAATTATTTATTTATATATGAAAGGCAGAGTTACAGAGAGAGAGAGAGAGAGAGAGAGAGAGGTCTTCCATCCGCTGGTTCACTCCCCAATTGGCTGCAATGGCCAAAGTTGGGCCCATCCGAAGCCAGGAGCCAGGAGCTTCTTCCAGGTCTCCCACATGGATGGCAGGGGCCCAAGCACTTGAGTCATCTTCCGCCACTTTTCTAGGCCATCAGCAGAGAGTTGCATGGGAAGAGGAGCAGCCGGGACTTGAACCGGCGTCCATATAGGTTGCCGGCACTGCAGGCGGTAGCTTTACCCGCTACACCACAGTGCTGGCCCCTGACTTTTCCTCTTTGACTCAGTTTCCTCACCTGTAAAGTGGGCATGAAATCTTCATGCCGCTATTCAGTGTCCAGGCTCAGGAGGTGTTGGGCATGCAGCCACGCTCGCCAAGCGGGAGGGGGGACGAGTCTGGTGTGGCTGCTGCCCGGAGGTCACCTCGGTCTCTGAGCCTGTGCTGCAGCGAGGCGCTGTGTCCCAACGGCGGAGCCCGCGGTTTCACTAAGAATCCAGAACCTGGGAGCCCAGATCTCGGGGAGGTGAGGAGCTCAGACGGCCCCTGGCACGTGCTTGTCCAGGGAGAGGCGTGGTCTAGCAGCTCCAGCCTGCCTTTGGGCATTTCTAGTGACCACAACGCTAGGGGCCTGGCAGAGTCACAGTGACACTTAGGAGTGCCTAGTCTGATGGGGGAGGCACAACCTCTTGCCCCAAGGAGCACCCAGTCGGAAAGAGGAGGAAGTGCAGCAAGTCACTGGAAGACCTGAGGCTCCTCAGGATGTCGGAGGTGCAGGGGTGTGTGGTGCAGGGGCTGGAGTCGCTGGCATCCCACCTGGCAGTGCCTGGTTTGAGACCCGCCTCTTCCGCCTCTGATCCAGCTCCCTCCTAGTGTGCATGCTGGGAGGCAGCGGATGATGGCTGGAGGTCTGGGCTCCAGGCTTCGGCCTGGCCCAGCCCCATTTGGGGGCACTTGGGGGCGAACCAGCAGCTGGAAGATTTATCTCTCTGTCTCTCTGAATGCTGGAGCTGGAAGGCCCCATAGAGGCGTCTCTATTTTAAAGATTCATCTATTTATTTGAAAGGCAGAGTTACAGAGGGGGAGAGAGAGAGGGATAGGGGGAAAGAGAGGGAGGTCTTCCATCTGCTGGTTCACTCCAGCAAGTGGACACAATGGCTGGAGCTGTGCCGATCCGAAGCCAGGAGCCAGGAGCTTCTTCCGGGTCTCCCACTGCAGGGGCCCAAGCACTGGGACCATCCTCCACTGCTTTTCCAGGCGGCTTAACCTGCTATACCACAGCGCCAGCCCCTTAGAGATGTCTCGATGTCTCTTGAGTCGCCGCCAGCTGGGCTCTAAGAGGCCACTCAAGGGAGGGACGCTCTGGGGGCAGGGCTGGGACCGTGATGCCGCAGGCACTGTGCAAACCAGAGTCTGTGTTCTCAGACAAGAGGCCCCAGAATCAGAGTGGTGCCCTCTGCCCGCCTGCCCACCCCGCGGTCACTGGCAAGCCCTGGTACAACCTTCCTTTGTTACAGATAGGAAAATGGGCCAGGTGAGGAGGTGATCACCTCACCAGGAGACCCTGACCAGAACGTCTTCCAGCCTGCGTGTGAACAGGGACAAACGCAGCCCATCCCAGCACCGGGAGCTTGAGGACAACGGACCGAGCGCCAGCGCCAGCTCCCATGCGGCGATTTTTCATCATTTTCATTACCGAGGGCCAGACATGGTGGCAGAGCTTGAAGACCTTCTGGAGGAGGTGACTTTTAAAGGCAGGGTGACCGTTTGGAGCGGAGGGGCGGAGAGAGGGGTGGGGCCCACGGGGCTGATTAGACCCGAGGGGAGGGGCATACAAACAATATGCAAAGTGCGCCCTGGGAGCGCCAGGCCCGCGTCTCGCAGGTCCACCCCGTGCAGCCCCCGGCCTCCGCAGCCGTCACCCCGGGGCCGCCCCCGTCTCCATGGCTACGGAGGGCCTCGACCCCCATAACGAGGCGCAGGGGCGGTTCCTCACCGCGGGGAAGCGGCTCGGACCGCGCCATAAACCGCGCGCGGCGACCCTCAAAGGCGGCACCTGCAGGGTCGGAAGCCGTGGCGGAGGTGGGGGAGTGTGTGTGTGGGGGAATGCTGCTGGGGGAGGGGCCGCCCCACCCCCTTCTCTCTCGTCTCCACGGAGCGCTTTCTGCCTGGGGAGCCCGGGGTCCCCCGACACGCTCCCTAGACAGGTGGGGCTCCCCGCGGGTCCTGCTGGGGCGCAGAGTTCCGATCCCTCCATCGCACCCCGGGCCGGAGCCACAGTCCCGCCCCGCTCCCCGCCTCTCCTCCACGTGGCCCGCGCTCCTCGGGTGCCTCGGGTGGGATGGCCACAACGCCCTTGGGAGGAGGAGCTGAGTGGCCCCTAGTCGGGGACTTCCGGCCAAGTTTTATGGAATCAAGGTCTGAGAAAGGGGCTGGATTTTTTTTCTTTGCACCTGGTGAGAGTGCAAGCAGTACCCAGGAAGAAACCAGTAAAACAGCCCCTCCCACACCGGAGGTTCCCTGCTACCCCCACAGACTCCAGGGCACACAGACTCCTGCAGGCAGCACCGGTCCAAATCTCAGGATTCCACACGGTCGTTCGAACGCGGGTGCCCTCCACACGGGCACCTGCGCGCACACAGGTGCACACCCCTCACACCCAGCACCCGGCGGGGGAGCCAAGAAAGGACAAGTGGCCTGTGGCATGACGGATGGGCTGGTGGACAGATGGATGGATGGGCTGGTGGACAGACAGACAGCTGCCCGGAGGTGACTACCTGGGAGGTGATGGATGGGACAGAGAGAGAGAGCTGAGAGGCCTGGCTTGTGTAGGGAGAGGAAGGAAGTAGGGATGGATGGATTGACAGACTGACAGATGAGGGAGACAGATGAGGAGGCTGGGGCTGGCGGGGCGGGGGTCTGGACGAGTGATGAGAGACCCTGCTGGGGACGGCACAGGGTCTGGCGGCGGCGGGGGGGGGGGTGTAGCAGAGAGGAAGGACGGGACTGGTGAGGAGGACTGACAGAGGGACCCCTGCAGGGGTGGGTGGAGGGGCATGGGAAGGGGCCAGAAGGGTCCCTGGGGACTCCCTGATGGCGATGGATGGACAGCAGGCGGGGGGACAGGACAGGAAGGACGAGCAGGGGGAGCCTGGAAGAGGACCCCATCCTGTCCCCAGGTGGTCTCTGCAGAGCCCCCCGCCCCCGACTCGGCCGTCAGAAGCGCTGTTTTGTGATCCCTGCTTGTGGCACATCCTAGTGTGTGTGAATAGATTGTGTGTGTGTGCACGCACACGTGTCTGAGCTGTGCACAGATCTGCGAGGGAGCTCTGGGACTCACGGTGTGCGAGGAGACCCTGAGGGCCTGGTGCTGGGTGTAGGAATTGGGCCTGCCATGTGGGGCTCCCTCGTCGGCTCCTGGGGGCTAGGTGGGGACCTGGGGGGTTTTCCGGGAAAGGGGCCTGCAGCTGACTTCCTGGTGAATGGGACCTGTGTGTTCCTGCTGGTGGCGCGGGGAAGGGGCGAGGGCAGAGTGGAGGTTCTCAGCGGTGGAAAGCAAACAGAGCAGCTTCCCCTACCCCTTCCTCCCTTCCTCCTTCCGCCTTCCGCCTCCACCCAGGCCGGCAGCCAAACTGTCAGGGCTCAGGAAGGAGGTGGCACCTGGCAGGTAGCGTGGCAGCCTGGGCCCCCCGAATATGGTGTCAGTGACAAAAATAAGCATGCTGACATTTGTGAAGTACCTGCCATGTGCCCGGCACGGGGCCAAGTTTCTCGTGCTTTCCCGTCTGCCCCCATAAGCTGGGTATTGTAGCCTTATCCCCACTTGACCGAGGGGAGTATCAGCTCGGAGCACCGAAGCCCACACCCGAGTCTGCCAATCAGTGGTGGCTGTGGGAAGCCAGAAACGTGTCCCGGGCCCCTGGCAGCCATAGCAGCATCGTCCTTGTCCCACCTTCCCTGGAGTCTCTGGTGGTCAGGCAGGGCCGTTGGAACAGCGCAGGAAGAGACCAAGGCCCGTGGCTGGCCGAGCACCATCAGAGCCTGGCTTTGTCACTTAGGGGACTTGGAGCAGGTCATTTGGCCCGTGTCAACCTCAGTTTCCTTGTGGAATGGGGAAGCTGCCATTCACAGGGAACAAACTAGCATAATGCAAGAGGCGCCCCCGACAGGTGCGAAGACCCCGGCGCCACAGCAGAGGCCCCTGGGCCTCAGGTCCCCACTTCCTGGGGGGCACCACCTTCTGCAGCGAAGGGAATCCCCAGGAGTCGTTATCGCCCAGGTTCATCCTGGGCCTCCAGGCAGGATGCCAGGCTCTGTGCTCGGCGTGTGATAACCTGTGCCATCTTCGCACCTCTTGGAGAGGGTGAGCTGCTGTTCTCCCCACCGTGCACTGGTGCAGAGAGGGGGAGACGAGAGAGAACGGGCTACCATCCGCCCATTCACTCAGCAACCTGTGGGTCAGGCTGGCAGACAGCAACCCTGGCCCTCCAGGAGCTTGGAGTGGAGAGCACAGGCGACCGTATGTAGAGCGTGGCAGGGGAAGCTAGGGGCTAGGGAAGAAGATACAGCAAGGAATGGGGGCAGGGCATCCGGAGTGAGGTGGGGCACTGCTATTTAATTTTTTAAAAAAAGATTTATCTATCTGAAAGGCAGAGTTACAGAGACAGATGGAGAGAGGGACACACACACACACACACACACACACACACAGAGGTCTTCCATCTGCTGGTTCACTCCCCCAAGTGGCTGCAAGAGCCAGAGATGGGCCAGGCCAAAACCAGGAGCCAGGAGCTTCATCCAGGTCCTCCACATGGGTGGCAAGAGCCCAGGTACTGGGGGGGGGGCATCTTCTGCTGCTTTCCCAGGCACATTAGCAGGGAGCTGGATCAGAAGTGGAGCAGCTGGGCCTCCAACTGGTACCTGGCCCCTGCTATTTTAATTTTTATTTATCTATTTTCATTTTGTCTTAAAGGGAGAGACAAAGAGTAATCTTCCAGCCGCTGATTCACGCCTCAAATGCCTGCATTAGCCAGGGCTGGGCCCAGCTGAAGCCAGTAGCGCGGAACTCCATCCGGGTCTCCAACGTGGATGGCAGGGACCCAAGTACTTGAGCCATCATCTGCTGCCTCCCAGGGTGTGGATCAGCAGGGAGCTGGATGGGCAGCCAGAGTCAGGGCTCTGAATGGTGGTGCTGGGATGCTGGCATCCTAAGTGGGGTCTTACCCTCTGCACCATGTCTGCCCTGCGTGTTGCTACTTTTTAAAAGGTGCTGGGGTGGACGGCTGTTTGGCCCAGTGGTTGACTCGGTTTGGCAGCACCCCGCATCAGAGAGCCTGGGTTGGAGCCCTGGCTCAGCGCCTGGTTCCAGCTTCCTGCTAATGTGCACCCTGGGATGGCTCAAGTACGTGTGTCCCTGTCCCCGCCACCCACGTGGGAGACCCAGAGTGAGCTGCTACCTAGCTTTTGGGAAGTGAACGGGCTATGAGGGCTCGCTGTCCCTTTGCCTCTTGGGTATATATAAATGAATGAGGTGGTCAGGAAAAGTGATCCAGGCAGAGGAAACCCTGCCTGCAAGACCCCCGAGGCAGGTCTGCCCTCTTTGTGTATTGGAGATTCGCTCACGGCAATGAAACAGCTTCCCTGCAGCTGATAGTCTCTGGGTGCTCGGGGGTGGGGGGGGGGGGTGGGGGTTCGCGGGGAGAGCAGAGAAGCAACAGAGGAGCGGATCGCCCAGGGTACCTGGCCACCTCCGGCAGCCCCTTGCCTTATGGGGGCCTTCGACCCCTCCTAGGTAAAACGCACACGTTGGACTTCACCTAAAATCACACGAGGCAGCCAAGCGGGCCAGGGAGCGCCGTGCCCGGGGGTGGGGGGGTGGGGGGGTGTTTCTGTCTGCAGGGCCTCGCCTGGAGCAAGTGCTCTGAACAGCATTCAGGAGCAAGCTTCTCTGAACTTCCAAGCTCCCGACCGTGAAATGGGGACAGAACCCACCCCCCACCCCCCGGTCTCCGTGCACGAGACGAGGCGACAGGCAAGACCCTGGCGCGGAGCCTGGCACGCGGACAGTGCTCTGATGTCTAAAACATCTGGCTGAAGACCCGCACGCGGGACCGGTGAGGGAAGGGAGGTGGGGGAGGGGAGGGGGGTCTGGCTGAGCTGGAAGGGCAGGAGGAGGGGACTACACCCGGTGCAAATAGGGGCGCCCGCTGCGCTGCGCTGGGGGCTGGCGGAAGCGGGCAGACGGAAACCGACCCTGGCGACCCCGCCCCGGCGGCTCCCCAGGCTGAGGCCCCGCCTCGCCCGGAGGCTCCACCCCTCTCCAAGCCCCGCGGGCAGGATTTGCCCAGAACCCACTTCAAAGGGTCCCAGGAAGCAGGATCGAACCCCAGAGGAAGCGGCGCAGCCTCTAATCCAGCTCTGGGGGTGGGGAAACCCCGCAATTATTGGGGGGGGTTTCCTCTCGCGCCACCCCCGTCAAACTCTGGGAGCTCACATGTAAGACCCTGCCACCCCCACCTCAAACCCCTCATTTACGGGGTGGGTGGGTGGGAGGGGAGGGGAGTGGGGGTCGCCCGGCTCAGCCAAGCTTTTGTTTAAGCAAAGTTCACCCCAAAACCCCACCTGAAAAGCTGAACCTCAAGTCTCACTTTGCAGCTGTAGTTCAGGAATGTGTTCTTTTGAAAAAGACGTGTGTGTGTGTGCAATCCACAGACATGTACTGAGCACCTACTGTATGCCATTGGGGGTGGCAAAATGGGGTGCAACTGGGCCTCTGTGGTTCCAGGAGCTCCCTGCCTGCCCGGGAGGGAACTGTGTGGGAAGGCGCCTTCAGAGGTGACGGCGACTGTAAAGACAGCAATGCTGAGATTCAGTGCACATTCGCCAGGTGCCCGACCTGTGCATTAGGCTACGCTCCCACTTAATCATTCCACAGCAGCCCTGAAGTGTGGAAACCATTATTATTATAATGTTGAACATTTATTTGATAAGTAGAGTTACAGTCAGAGAGAGGGAGAGGCAGAGAGAAAGATCTTCCATCCGCTGGGTCACTCGCCAAATGGCCTCAATGGCTGGAGCTGAGCCGACCTGAGGCCAGGAGCCAGGAGCTCCTTCCGGGTCTCCCACACGGGTGCAGGAGTCCAAGCACTTGGGCCATCTTCCACTGCTTTCTCAGGCCATAAGCAGAGAGTTGGACTGGAAGAGGGGCAGCTAAGACTCGAACTGGCGCCCAATGTGGGATGCCTGTGCCAGGGGCAGAGGCTTAGCCTACCATGCCACAGTGCCGGCCCCTGAAAAACTATTATTATCATGCCCATTTTATATATATATATGTATATATTTTAAAGATGTATTTATCTATTTAAAAAGTCGAGTTAGAGAGAGAGAGAGAGAGAGAGATCTTCCAACTGCTGGTTTACTCCCCAGATGGCCGCAATGGCCAAGGTTGAGCCAGGCTGAAGGTAGGAGCCAGGAGCTTCATCTGGGTCTCCCACATGGGTATCAGGGGCCCAAAGACTTGAACCATCTTGTGCTGTTTTCCCAGGCACATTGGCCTGGATCTGGATCAAACCTGGAGAAGACAAACCAGTCCCCATATGGATGCTGGCATCACCGGTAGCAGCTATACCTGCTACGCCACAATGCTGTATCATGTCCATTTTACAGACCACACAGCTGAGGCAACACAGTTGGTTTCATGGCAGAATCCAGGTCTGCTGGACCCACTGTTCGTTCACTCATGCACCGAAGCAGCCTTGGATGCACGCAGTAGGCCAGGTCCTCTCCTGCTCTTGGGGCTCTGTTCCGGGAAGGTCTGGAAGAATGAGCAGGAGTTGCCCGGATGGGAAGGACCTCCATGGAGAGGGTACAGCTGGGGCAGAGGCATGCAGTCATCAAAGCACCTGTTGTATTCAGAAAAGAGCAGGCTCTGGGGTGGACTGGGTGAGTCACTTCTCCCTGAACCCCACTTTCTTCTGCAAAAGTGGGGACGAGTTAGTTTTTCCTTCCAGAACTGTTGGAGGAGAGAATGCGTTCACACAGGTGCCGTGGCCTGACACAGCGGGCCTTCAGAAAATGAGGTGAATGGAGGGAGCTGTGTGTCACCAGCAGACGTGCGCTTCTATCGAGTGACCCATGTGCGGGGTGCTGCTGTCACTGGTGCCAGGAATGCAAAGGGCTGCCAGAGCCATCCCTGGCCTCGGGGAGCTTTCTAGTCTCACTGGGGAGACAGTGCAGAGGCTGGGAAGGCAAGAGAGTTCAGCGGGCTGCAGGCTGGTTTCGGGGGGCATGAAGTGTGGGGGCACCATGAACTCAGGAGAGGGAAGAAGCAGTCATGAGGCTGGCCTTAAAGATCCCAGCGGCATTCTCTCCGGTGAGACACACACACACACACACACACACTGATCAATTTTCCCTCCACTGGTTCACCCCTCAAATGGCCGCAATAACGACGTGGGTGCAGGGGCCAAAGCACGCGGGCCATCCTCCGCTACTTTCCCAGGCGCATCAGCAGGGAACTGGATCTGAAGTGGAGCAGCTGGGACTCAGATCGGCACCTATAGGGAATGCCGGTGCTGCAGGCAGCGGCTTTACCTGCCACACCGCGGCACCGGCCCTGGGCACGTCATTCCAGACGTGGATTTGCCCTCTAAGGTCTGTGGAATTCAGAGGCAGGAGACAAGAGAGGGATCCGGGAGGGTGTATGCTGGATCCGCCCCCTGAGCTGGCAGCCCCTACAGGCAAGCTTTTTCCTCTGCAAGATGAGGACAGAAACAGTGCCCGCTCTGTGGGGACATAGTGGGAACCAAGCAAGGCAGCCCAGGTAGAGTGACTCTAGCCCAGCCTGCTCTGCAGTGTTGGCTGCTGCTGTTTTTTCTGGTGCTCTCGGCCAAAGACAGGCACAGAGCAAAGGTGGGCGGGTGAAACCGTGGCTTCCACAGTCATGTACGCCCTCAGTTGAGCCCAGCCGAGGTGGGCGCCTGCACAGGCTGGTAGGCTGCGGCAGGATTCATAAGTTAGCAGCCACACTCGGGCTCCACCTGCCTGGGCTGGGAACTCTGCCTGCTGCCATGGCACTGAGGCCCTAGGGGCTGTTTGAGGCCCGTAGGGAGTAATTCCATACCCACTAGGGCTGATGATGTCGCAATGAGCGCCACGTTTCCCGGTCGCTGTATGAGACTCACCAAAGGCCTTTCCGCATCCAGTCACCCAGAGAGGGAGACTTTGAGCTGGAACAGGAAGACAGGTGGGTGACTAAGGCTCAGGACACTGCCCCACCTGCACCCGCGTGCCACCTCCCATCCCACCCTGCCCGCAGGCAGAGGCCTGCGTCACACACTGTGGCAAGTGAGCCTGCACTGTGCTCCGTGCACACACCTCCAGGCCCGCATCCACAGTCAGCGCCTGCTGCACCTGGGCAGGTGTGTCGGAACATACGTGTGTGTACCACCCAAAGCACAGAGGCTCGCAGGGGGCACAGGGATTGCCAACACGGCACACGTTCTTTGCACTTGTTCACTCACTGGGCCAAGGTTTGCTCAATAGCTCCTGTGTGCCAGGCAGAGTTTTCCGTGGACAAATGTCCCTACTCTCTGTCTTCTGCTGTCTTCACACTCCCACGGACAGAGCCTGCAAATGGCACCCAACACGCATGTACGAATGGGATCTTACAAGTAACTCACATGAAATCTTACACCACACGGCGTCTCTAGCCCGCTGCAACCAATGCATCACACACAACACATAGCCATGCCGTGTGTCACACACGCACACGCACACACAGTCATGGACACACCCCAGTGCCCCTCCACGCAGTCATGTGCGCACCACATGCTCCTCCCTTTGCAGATGCAACTTCCCTGCGGAACCGCATGGAATGGTAATAACAGCCGAGACCTAACTAGCAATTTCTGTAGTCCCAGCCTGTGTGGTTTGCATCCATGACCTTATTTGATCTTCACAGTGACTCTCCCAAGTCTTTTTATTTTTATTTTTTTTTTTTAAGATTTACTTTCTTTATTTGAAAGGTAGAGTTACAGAGACAGAGACACAGAGATCTTCCATCTGCTGGTTCACTCTCCAAATGGCCGCGATGGCTAGTGCTAGACCAAGCCGAAACCAGAAACCAGGAACTCCATCCTGGTCTCCCTCGTGGGTGGCAAAGGGCCCAGGCACTTGGGCCGTCCTCCGCTGCTTTTCCAGGAGCATTAGCAGGGAGCTGGATCGCAAGTGGAGCAGCCGGGACTCGAGTTGGCGCTCACAGGGGATGCCAGCGTCACAGGTGGTGACTTAACCCACTGCACCACAATGCCAGCTTCGGTTTTTAGATCTTCCCAGTGAGCAGACTGAGGATCAGAGAAGCAAAATGACTCCAAAAACTCGTCGGCTGACCTCACGGCCAGTGTTCTAGACCACAGTGAAGTGCCCACACTCACACACAGTCCTCTCCCATCCACACGGGCTCATACATGCATACATCACCCCCACACACGCTGACACAAATGCCGCTGTCACACGGGCACTCAGATGCAAGCTCTCTCCTGATCACACACACGCCTCATGCACACACTACCTCGTGCACACGCCACACACACACCTCATGCACACACTACCTCGTGCACACGCCACACACACATGCCTCATGCACACACTACCTCGTGCACACACCACACACACATGCCTCATGCACACACTACCTCGTGCACACACCACACACACACGCCTCATGCACACACTACCTCGTGCACACGCCACACACACACCTCATGCACACACCACACACACACTCACACACATAACTCATGCACACACTACATCATGCACACACTACCTCGTGCACACGTCACACACACACACGCCTCATGCACACACTACCTCATGTACACATCTCACACACACACGCCTCATGCATACACTTCCTCGTGCACACGTCTCACACACACGCCTCATGCACACACTACCTCATGTACACGTCTCACACACACACGCCTCATGCACACACTTCCTCGTGCACACGTCTCACACACACACGCCTCATGCACACACTACCTCATGTACACGTCTCACACGCACATGCCTCATGCACACGCCACACACACACACTCACACACATACCTCATGCATACACTACATCATGCACACACACACGCCTCATGCACACACCACACACAAACGCTCATGCACACACTACCTCGTGCACACGTCTCACACACACGCCTCATGCATGCACTACCTCATGCACACGTCTCACACACACACACACACACACACGCCTCATGCACGCACAACCTCCCACACACCGGCATCCTTTCTCATGGACACTGGCATGCTCACACACTCCCATCCTCCTGATCAAAGACTTTCATTAACCCCAACACCTGTAATTAATCCTTCCTCTCCCCCTCCAGGGAGATGTCTGGACCCGCTTCCCAAGGGCAGGCGCCAAGGCCAAGACGTCCACAGCTGGCAGGGAGGACCCCCAGACCCAGGCAGTCCAGCGCGGCTGCGGGGTGAGCAGGTCCTGGGGAGTTGAGAGGAGGACGGGGCCGTGAGACGGAGGTGGGCAGAGCGGGGCGGGGGCTGCCCAGCAAACCAGGCTGCCGCAGCTGCTGCTCGCTCACCAGCCAAATGGTGATTGGGCAACAGGCAGCCGTGGGTGGCTGGGCAGGCCCGTGAGAGGACATTTCCCGTTTGTTTCACCGACACCGGCGCTTCCATCAGGATGAGCTCCCGTCTGAGGACGCTCTGGGGAGAGGCCCCTTGAAGGGGCAAGGTGTCCTCCAAAGTGTCCAAATATGCCAACTGGGGCTGCTGTGCCAGGCGTAGGGACGGGGCCTCTGCACGGCAGCCCCCTGCATGTCCTGCCCAGTGGGGAGCAGTGATTAAAATAGAGACCACTGGCCGGCATCGTGGCTCAACAGGCTAATCCTCCGCCTAGTGGCGCTGGCACCCCAGATTCTGTCCCAGTTGCCCCTCTTCCAGGCCAGCTCTCTGCTGTGGCCCGGGAGTGCAGTGGAGGATGGCCCAAGTGCTTGGGCCCTGCACCCAATGGGAGACCAGGAGAAGCACCTGGCTCCTGCCTTCGGATCAGCGCAGTGCGCCGGCTGCAGCGTGCCGGCCACGGTGGCCATTGGAGGGTGAACCAACGGCAAAGGAAGACCTTTCTCTCTGTCTCTCTCTCACTGTCCACTCTGCCTGTCCAAAAAAAAAAAAAAAAATAGAAACCACTGAGCTTCAAGTCCTGCCCCTACCACCTGCGAGTTGTGCAGCCTTTGGCCATACTGTATACACGTCTGGAGCCTCAGCAGTCTTTTCTGTAAAATGGGAACACTGCTCCTTGTCCCCCAGGTGACACCGTGTCCGTCTGACCCTCTAGGGACTCAGAGGCCTTCTCCTTGACCCAAGCGTGGGCTGCACCCCTCGGAAGCCCCAGGAAAGGAGATGTCTGGGTCTGGGTCTCCCCCCAACCCCGGCTCCTCCCCTGGGTTGTTACTAAGGAACCCCTAACCCATTGCAGCCCAGGCCTCAGGTCAAGACTGATTCCGGGCTAGGGCAAAGGCTCAGAGTGGGGGCTAGCCCAGTGTCCCATGCAACAGCAGCTCCACCTAGGGCCTTCCTTGATCAAAGACCCCCAAGAGTAGCCTTTGGGGGTGCCGGTGCTTTGAGGCGCTCAAACTCGGGAGCGCCTGGAGGCGCCAGGGGTCCAGGGGGCCCTCCCCAGCCCCCTACCCCCCCGACAGCCCCTCCCGCTCCGCCCGGTGCCTAGCCCGGCCCCTTTAAAGACATTCCTGAGGGCGTGGTATCGGTGACGTCGGCGCGGGGCATGAATGAACAGGAGCGGGTTCTCACCCAACTTCCATTAAGGACTCGGGGCAGGAGGGGCGGGGGTTGCTCGCAGGCAGGCGGGCGGGAGTCGGACACCAAGGCCGGCGTGCGGGCGTGTGGAGCCGGGCACCAGGATCGCGCCGAGAGCCAGCAGAGCAGCATGGAGCGCCGGGGAGCCCGCGCCTACCTCGCGCTGCTTTGGGGCTGCGCTCTGGCCGCGGCGGCGGCGGCGGCGCAGGGCAAGGAAGGTGAGTTCGCTCGGCGGCCGCCCAGCCAGACCGGGGCCAGCCGCGGGACCCCGGGACCTTAGGACCCCCGCGCCTCCCGGAGCCTCGCGCTCTTGGGCGCACGCAACTTTGGATCCGACCTGGTGCCGCCTAGTGTCCGCGCGCTGGGACCGGGAGGGCGCGCGGGCTGCCCCCGGGATGACTGCGGGACCCCCAAGCGGGGTTACAGGGACTCCGGGGACTAAAGGGTTTTGGATCCGGCGCGCGGGGCTCGGAGGCCGCGGAGAAGGGGACGCGGCGCCGGCCACGAGGTTGCAGCCCTGGCGGCGGCTTCAGGAACGCGCCCTGGCGAGGGGCGCCGGGGTCTCTCGGAGGCGGGGGTGTCCGGGTGCACTTTTCGCGGGTTCGGCTTCTCAGTGGCCAGAACTCACTAACTCACTTGCCGCGATTTTGCGGGGAAGGCATTT
This sequence comes from Oryctolagus cuniculus, assembly GCF_964237555.1. NCBI lineage: Eukaryota > Metazoa > Chordata > Mammalia > Lagomorpha > Leporidae > Oryctolagus > Oryctolagus cuniculus. The sequence continues at coordinate 153,507,185 of NC_091438.1, forward strand.
CTTGGCAGGCCCCGCGTTTTGGGGACGGGGCTCCCCGCGGGAACTCCTGTACCCCGAGATTCTCTCCCACGCCCCGCTTTGCCTCCAACCCCGAGGGAAGAGCAGGGGTCAGGCTCTGGCCCATCTCCTTCCCGGGGACAGTTTAGGGGCCGCGAGTGAGAACAGGAAGTCCCCAGGTCGAGCCTTCTGAGCAAGGGGTGACTCAGGGCGAGGAAATGCAGCAGGTGGGGGCGCGGCCTCCCTAGGTGTGGAGCCGTCACCTCGGGGCCACCAGGGAGCCGGGGCACCCTGGGGCGGGACCCTGACACCCCCCCCCTGCACTGGGTAAGGGGCCCGGCAGACTTTGCCCAGGGCGGGGCACCTGTGTGAGCCGGTGCCGTCCCCTGCTGGGGTCGCAGAGAGGATGGGGGCTCCAGCCTTTAGGAGGACCTTCCTGTCCACTCGGTGGAGGCTGGCTTCGGGCCTCAGCGATGGGAGCCAGTTTCCCCACCTCCGGGGAGGGGGGGCACCGAGCGGCTTCCGCGGGCTCCACCGGGGGAAGCCGAGGAAACCCTGGGCAGCGTGAGGTTCCTTCCAGCCTTGCCTTCTTTTTGTGCCTCCCAAACTGGGGCTGGTGGTTTTGCTGCTGTTCCCGTGGGGAGGAAAAGAGGCGGGAGCGGGAGCCCCTGGTCCCAGCTGGGAGCTCTGGTTGCAGGAGTGTGTGGCAGGGATTTTGCGACACCCCCCCCCCCACGCCCGCCGTTTGGCCCTCCCCCTTGCTGGGGACCGTGGTTGGAGAGAAGGGGGAGACAGCTGGAATCCCAGGGGCCTTTCTCCTGGGCTGCCCATGGCGGGCGGGGGATTAGGCCCAGCCACCAGCCAGGAAGGAGGCTTCCGACCTTGGGCGTCTCTCTGCCAGCTCAGGTCGCTAGCCCAGTGCCCCCAGTCCCTGTGGGATGAAAGACGAAAGGGGTACCCGGTCTCCTGGGGAGGGCGGGTGTTTTAGCTTATTCTCCAGGAGTCCCCGTGAACCGGTCCCCAGGGATGTGTGCCTCCCAGGGGTGAGGAGGTGGCCGTGGCGGCCCAGCTGGCAGCTGCTGGCGTCAGTTCTTGGGGACTCTGGCTGGGTGTGATGGATCTGCTCTGGGCTGCCCTTCCCCCCGCCCCAACTTCTCCTTTCTGCCACCCCAGGACCCCAGCTGCACTCAGCAACCCAGGTGGAGTCCGTTTCGGTTCTCAACACCCCCGAATTTGCCTCCTTTTACCAATGGGGAACTTGGGACCCCTGAGCCCTCACTAGCCACGGCCCTCTGCAGAGAGGGTCAAACAGAGCGTAAGGGGCATTGGCCTGCGATTGGTTTCAGGGTGCATTTTCCCGGGCTGTGATTACAACGGGGCAGGGGCTGCTCACCTGGGTGCTGCAATGGGAACAGGGCTGGGGGGCGAGCAGGAGGCCTGGGAAGCCCTGTTTGCCCTCTGTCCCCTTGCCCTTTTAATCCATTTCTTTCCCAGAGTCCCCTGCCTGCCCACTTTCTGTAGGTATTCCCTGGTCTTGGGCAGTGGCAGCAGCGGGGGTGGGTGGTAGTTCTCCATTTATGTGAACAGCTGGGAAGCCCTGTGGACCCACAAGGGTGGCGTCCGTGGTGACTTCAGGCGGAGAGGGAGGCGTGGCAAGGTGAGGGGCACAGGGCTCCTGGCCAGGCCTCTCTCAACAAAGCCAGGGGGCAGTGGGGGGTTCCCCAACTCCCAGGGACGTCAGGGCCTCTGCGTGTGGAAGGGCCGCAGGAGAGAGCTGCGCCCATGCCAGGGCCGGGGTCAGGGCGGAGGACCTGGGCCGGTCGCCTCCTGTTCTGGTGGCTGGGTCTAGGGAATTTCCTGGGGCGGGGGCTGTGGCTGGAAGCCCCTGGGGGAGGCTCCTTCCTGTGTGAAGGCCTCTTTTCTTCTCAGGTAGAGCCTGGGATCCCTCGGGAGGGGAGGGGAGGGGAGGGGAGGGGAGGGCTAGGGTACCCTGTGAGCCAGCTTAACCCTTCAGGGCCTGGGTGCCCCACACCCTCCCTCGGGGCCACAGAGGCAGCGTCTCCCCGCCCCTGCAGTGGGTGTGACGGCAGCACCCGGGTCACCCTCCTGCCCCCCTCGCCGGAGGCAGGAACCCCCAGATTCCTTCCTGTGTAGCTGGAACATTCCATTTGCTAGTGGGGTTAGAGAGTTTTCCAAGCCCCAGCCCTGGGCATGTCTGAACAAATCCCTGCCCCTGCCCACCTCACCGGTCACCCTGCGGGTCCCCACAGCCTGTGCCGTGGGGCCGGTGCCACATCGGATTTCCTCTTCCCTGTCTGGGCTGCCGGGCCCTTCCTAGAGACACTTGGCCAAGGTCAGCTGGGGGTGGGGGTGGGGGAGGCAGTGCTTACTCCTAGGCCTGGGGGCTTCAGCCCAGGGGAGGGAGAGCAGTCTACCATGGGGGCCTCCTACCCTCACCAGCATCTCAGGCCAGCCCTGCTCTTGCCCCACTCCTGCTTGACTGGAGCCCCATGCTAGGCGTCCTCGCCCTGGGGCCCAAGGGCAGACATGGATTGGCTGGTCTTTCCCTCTTCCTCAAGGCTCTGCCTTCTGAACCTGGGAACCTTGCCTGAGTTCCATGCCTCAGTTTCTCCCATCCTCTTGCCCTCGGTGGGGGCTGTGCTTATCAGCAGCTCCCTGGCCCTTCCTTAGACACAGACGGGCAGCTATGCTGAGGGCCCCACTGCTGCTGCTGGGCTGCTCATAGAGAGTGGGCCGGCGCCGTAGCTCACTTGGTTAATCCTCTGCCTGCAGCGCTGGCATCCCATATGGGCGCCGGGTTCTAGTCCCGGTTGCTCCTCTTCCAGTCCAGCTCTCTGCTGTGGCCCGGGAAGGCAGTGGAGGATGGCCCAGGTGCTTGGGCCCTACACCCGCATGGGAGACCAGGAAGAAGCACCTGGCTCCTGGCTTCGGATCAGCACAGCGCTGGCCATAGCGGCCATTTGGGGAGTGAACCAATGGAAGGAAGACCTTTCTCTCTCTCTCTCTCTCACTGTCCACTCTGCCTGTCAAAAAAAAAAAAAAGAAGAAGAAGAAGAAGAAGAAGAAGAACTGGAAAAAGAACAGAGTGGACTGGCGGGAGGGGCCTGGAGGCAGGGCCATCAGGGAAGCCCCTGGCAGTGGGTCCCCTGCCTGCTGCAGATGCCTCTTGGGCACAGTGTGGCTCTGGCACCTGGTCTCCGCAGGCCTGGAAATTCCCTACCGAGATTTCCATCTCTGTGCCCCTGGCACCCCTGGGAGTGACTTTCCCAGAGAGGCTCTCGCCAGCTGTGTGTACCTGTGGCCCCTCCTGGTTGGTTCAGGCCGCTCTGTGGCTTCTGTGGCGGGAAGTTTGGTTTCCAGGCATCCTGCTCCTCCCCGAGCTGTTTGCACCTGTTAACAGGGCTCTCCTCCTGGAGGGCGTGAGACGCATGTACATACATGTGCATGTGTGTGCTCTGTGGCCTGGGTGGGGTTGGGGTGTTTTAAGCAGGGGCATGTGGTGGAAGCAGAGACCGGTGTCTCCAACACCCACCCGTGTGTGAAGTGCTCCTGGGGACGGTATTTAAGGAGGTGTCATTCAATCCCCCTGCCAGCCCCAGCCCCGGCCCCGGCCCCGGTCCCGGCCCCGGCTCAGCCCAGCTGCTGTTCTCCTGCTAGGCCGCGGCCCTGTCCTGCTCTTCCCAGCTTGCAGGCTGAGCTGGGGCGGGGCAGGGCTGGAGCCTGGCCTGGGAGAGGCAGCCTCCCGCACAGGCTCGGCTGGGCCCCGTCGCTTCTCCAGACAAGGCCTCTCCGAGGGCTCCTAGGGGACCCTCACCCTTCCTGCCAGCGTCTTTCTCTTGTGGACGCCCCCACACTCACCTGGCCCCTCCCATCTCTTGCAGTTGTTCTGTTGGACTTTGCAGCGGCCAAGGGGGAGCTGGGCTGGCTCACGCACCCGTACGGTAAAGGGGTAAGTCAGCCCTGGGGGATGGGCAGGGTGCGGGGCTGCCAGGCCCGTGTGCGGGTGGGGAAACTGGGCCTGGCTGTGCTTGGAAGGCAGCGAAGGGACCTGGGAGGTGCAAGGAGCTGGGCAGACGTCTACACCCCAGGTGCCCCCAAAGGGTTCACAGGCCCGGGGAGTCTTCCTCCCTCCACCTCTTGGAGGGGTGGGGCTAAAGGCTGCTGTGTCCTGGAAGTCTCAGCTCAGGTGAGGGGTGAAGGGAAGACAGGAACTGTGGCTCCCAGCTGCCCACAGCTCCCAGGGAAACCAGAGTGAGTTCCTGCCCCCCCCATCTCCCCCGCCCCCCTGCCTCCCTGTCTTGTGCTGCCCTGATGTGACCAGAGCTGGAGGGCCGGAGCTGCGTTCTCCCCCCCAGCTTTGCCTTGACTGCTGTGTGATTCTGAAGGTGTGGCTGCTGCCTGCCTCGGTTTCCCCCTGTGTACAGTGGGCCCTCACTGTGCCCTGGGCCCTGGGACCCTGAGCCAGGGACAGGGGTCTCTCTGGGGGGCTGCTGGCCGGGTGTGCCTGAGTGGGGAGCCTGTCCCCGGCCACCCTAGTCCAGGGAGCTGGAGTGCAGCTCTGAGCCGATTTGTAGGGTCCTGAAACCCCCAGCCGTGAGGGGCACAGACCACCTAATCCAAGCACGCCTTGGCTCAGAGTGGGAGGTGGAGACCTTGGGGTGTGCAGGGCCTTGGGCCAGTGCCACACCGTGTAGTCCAGGCGTTTTCTTGTCTCCTCTGCTTTCATTCATTCATTCAACAAAGACTTCCCTGAGCACCTGCTCTGCCCCGGTAGGCCCTAGGGATACGGAGATGACTTAGATGTAGTCCCTGTCCCGAAGAGCTCAGAGTCCAGTGTGAGAGCCAGATGTGTGCACACGTGCCAAGTGCTATGATAAAGGGGACGTGCAGGCGAGGAGCCCAGGTTGGGGGGCATTGGCCCAGTCTGGGAAGTCTTCCTGGAGGAGGCTGAGCTGGATTCTGAGAGGGAGGAGTGTGCACTGCTTGTTGCAAAGTCTAAGTGGTGGCAGATCAGCCACTGCCTTTGGTTTAACCCCTTGCCTGCCCCCATCTCCCGAGGCGCTGTGAGAACTAACAGCAATGACAACAGTAATTCTGCCTTGTGTGACTGTCCCTGGTGCTCTCTGTAGATATTGTGTCATGTCCCCCCATGGCAGATGTGAGCGAGGGGACACTGAGGCTCAGAGCTTACGTGACCCTCCCACGTGGAGCCCCGGATTCTACACCAGGCTCCTAGTCTACTATGGAGGCTCTGCGCTCACCCTTTGGGGCCACCTAGACCAGAGCTCAGGTCCCAGCCCAACTGTTTCCAGAAGTCCGTCTCCAGGCCTCAGTTTCTCTTTCTGTAGAATGGGCAGGGCAGGAGCTGTTCGGCGTCTTCTTGATGCCCAGCTCGGCCAGCCAGCGCCGGGCACATTACCCACACTAGGCCGTCTCTCTGCACACAGTGGGACCTGATGCAAAACATCATGAACGACATGCCCATCTACATGTACTCCGTGTGCAACGTGGTGGCCGGCGACCAGGACAACTGGCTGCGCACCAACTGGGTGTACCGGGGCGAGGCCGAGCGCATCTTTATTGAGCTCAAGTTCACGGTGCGCGACTGCAACAGCTTCCCCGGCGGCGCCAGCTCCTGCAAGGAGACCTTCAACCTCTACTACGCCGAGTCGGATGTGGACTATGGCACCAACTTCCAGAAGCGCCAGTTCACCAAGATTGACACCATCGCGCCCGACGAGATCACCGTCAGCAGCGACTTCGAGGCGCGCAATGTGAAGCTGAACGTGGAGGAGCGCTCCGTGGGGCCGCTCAGCCGCAAGGGCTTCTACTTGGCCTTCCAGGACATCGGCGCCTGCGTGGCGCTGCTCTCTGTCCGCGTCTACTACAAGAAGTGCCCCGAGCTGCTGCAGGGCCTGGCCCACTTCCCCGAGACCATCGCCGGCTCTGACGCACCCTCTCTGGCCACCGTGGCCGGCACCTGCGTGGACCATGCTGTGGTGCCCCCGGGCGGTGAAGAGCCCCGGATGCACTGTGCCGTGGACGGCGAGTGGCTGGTGCCCATCGGGCAGTGCTTGTGCCAGGCAGGCTACGAGAAGGTGGAGGACGCCTGCCAGGGTGAGTGACGGCTCGGGGTGGCAGGGCGAGAGTGCTCGGGGGCGGGAGACTGCCTGCCTGGGCGCCAGTGTCTCAGCTCTGGGGCCCTGGGACCTGGGTAAGCTGCTCCCTGCTCTGACACGTTGTGGGTCCGACGGTGGCCTTCTTTACGAGTGGGTTCAGTCGTTGGTTGAGCAGGAACGAGTTGAGAAACAGGATGGAATGCAGATTCCGAGCGAAGCCTCTGGTACAAGAGTGCTTTGTGTTCAGTCGCTGCGTTGCGTTTCGCTGGGTGATGTCAGGCCCTCTGCTTCTTCTCTGTGGGGCGGCCTTGCCTCATCCGCACGGTGGAGACGATCGCGGGCCCAGTTCCGAGGGCGGCTGTGATAATCAAATGATTTCATGTTCATGAAGTGCTGAGGTCATCGCGTGACACATCCGGGCTCTCCGTGAGGCTGTTACTTTTGATTCATCCCGCAAGTATTCCCTGAATTCTTTGCTGCGCTCCGGCCCCGCAGACCTGGAGTTTCGTCCCGGGAGCTAGTTCCTTACTGTGTGACCTTGCACAAGTCACTTGACCTCTCTGGCTCTCTGCGTCCCCTCTCGTCCTTGGAGAGGCGACTGCGTTGGCCCCAGGGTTTGCATCCCCTGGCTGCACACCTGGTCTGCTTTCCAAGCTGGGCTGTGTCGAGGGAGGGAAGGAGGGAGGGGCGGATCGAGGCCCGGGGTTCGCCCAGCCCCACACGGGGACCGAAGGCCCAGATTCTCCGTTGGTGAGCAGCCTGGTCCAGGAAAGAGGCGGGTGGAGGGACCGTCTCTGGAACGGGGCCTGTGACAGCGCGGGTGGAGGGGCCGTCTCTGGAACCTGTGACAGCGAATCTCCCGCAGCGGGCAGCTCTTCTGGAAAAGGCTGTGGGTGGGGTGGTTGTGGAATGCGCGCCAGCTCATCCCTTTCTCTGGGAGCTGCTTTGCTGAGATAAGCAGGGTGTTGAGAAATTGGGGGGTTTAGCCCTTGCGGTGGCGCATACCTGCCGGGTGGGAAGTGCGTCCTCCCCTCTGGCCTTGGGTTCACTGGGACTAAAATGGGAAAATTCAGTGACAGCAGCAGGTTGTGTGTGCTTGGACTTCAGCCCTGGATCCTGCAACCCAGGACGGGGGTGGATGCGCGGGGGACCCGAGACGGATCCTGGTTGCTTCTCAGAGCAGATCCTCAGGGCCTTGCTTAACAGAGTCCATAAACCCCTGAGTCTCTCTCCCATGAGCCTGTGGGGCAGCTCTGCCCAGCCCCTCGCCGGCCCTGCCTTGTCCTCCCAGCTCCCCTCCGTGGAGTGAGCCCCCTGCCCCAGGCAGCCCTGCTTTAGTGACCTTGGACGCACACTGGCTTCTAGACAATGGCTGTGGGGTAGGGGGGCAGCCCAGTTGGGCCCGCAGGCTCCTCCCACATGACATCCTCGCCCAGGAATGCGGGGGTGGGGAGTGAGGGGCAGCTGAAAACTTTCCACAGGCTGGGGATTCAGGTCCTGCAGAGATAAGAGGATGGGTGATGGGGGGGGTCTCTCCAGGAAGGGGCTGCCAGCCCGCCTCTGGGGGTGGGGGTCACGGGTCTGGCCAGCCTTGTTTGTAAAGAGCAGAATGGGGGGGCCCTGGCTGGGAGGACGCCCTTCCACGAGTGGGATCTCTCGCTTCGCCGTGGGAACCTCTCAGCTGCACCAGCTCTTGCCCTGGCTTTTCCTCCCTGGGATCTCCCCACCGAAATTCCCTGCGGCGTGGCCCGGCCTGGCTGCTCTTTCCGCTTCCAGACGCGTCTCGGCAGCCCTGACTTCAGTGCCAGCTGTTACGTATTCCCAGTGCTTTGTCAGACGTCGCTGCTATTCACCCATTGGGCAGATGGGGAAACTGAGGCTTGGAGTTGAAGGCAGACAGCTAGCATGTGGCTGCATCAGGATTTGAATCCAGGCAGCCCGCCGATGCCCCAGCTGCAGGCTGGGTCAGGAAAAGGGGAGGGAAATGACCAGTTCCTGTGGAATCCCTGACTCAGCTCCGGGCAGCCATGCGGTGGGCTGGGGGCTCCCTCGGGGGCCACATGAGGGCGCACGAGGTGTCCCTGCCTGCTCCTTCCCAGTCCGGGAGCCAGCTTCTTCCCTGGGGTCTCTGCGGACCACCCCAGGTGGGCCGGGTTATCCCCAGAGTTCATCCGTTTTGCCCCAGGGTTCTTTCCCAGGGAGCCCCAGGAGCTTAGAGAGTTCAGGGCGGTGGAAGGGGAGCGTGCCGGCACCCAGGTGCTGTGTGTGGACAGGTGGGCACCCTGCCCAGGAGCGCGCCCGGGAGCTATGTCAGGAATGAGCCAGCTCCCTGCAGCCTCCCTCCCCCTCCCGGGGACAGTGGAGTCGCCCAGGCTGACCGTTGTCCCCTGGGGCTGCTTTGTCTCCCTGTTCATCTCAGCTTCCTGTGCTGGCATTGGCAGCTGAGCTGGCGGGGCCCGGCTGGCGCCTCGGCCCAGGTGAACAGGTGGCCAGCGGCCTTGGCCAGAGGCTCAGCCCAGCAGCTGGGAGCCAGAGCCATGGGGGCGGCTGGAGTGCCCTTCTGGGAGGCCTCTGCTCCCTCCAGGGTCTCGCTCTCCAGGCACCATGCTAAGCATTTCACAAGCAAGGTTCCCTTCAGGCCTCACGAACAACCCAGAGAGGGCGAGGACTTTATCCCCAATTTACAGATGAAGAAACTGAGGCCGAGGGACCAAAAGCACTGGGGCCTGGCCACTGCCCTCAGTCACCCCTGCTCTGTGTCCTTTCACTCACAAGCTGTGTGACCTTGACCTGTCTCCTCGGGCCCCATTCTGGCCGAGGACCCTGCCAGTCTGGGGACCAGGGTGCACCTGCTGTGACTCTGCAGAGGCCCCCTGAGTCACCATGCTTGGTGAGGAGGGGTCCCTGGGGTGGGCGTCCCCAGTGGCTGAAGGGGAGGCTCCCCAGGGGCTGGGGTGTGGCTCTGGTTTGGGGGTCAAGGCAAGAAGGCCTTGCTCAGACAGAACTCCAGGCTGGGGGCTCTGTGGGCTCGTCCCCCTCCTGGGAAAGCCACTGGCCTACAAGGGTGGGACTGTGGTGGCGCCTCCCCACCCCGGCTAGTGGCTGTGACCCCTGGCCCTGTCGCCTGGCCCTCTGCTCACACCAGGCGGGGCCCCAGCCGCTCCCTGCCTCCAGGAGGTAAGTGGGTCCCCAGAACGGAAGGAAGGAGGCAGGGAAAGCAAACAGGAGATAAAAGGCTGGTGGATGGAGGGAGGAGGCGGGCTGGGGCAGCCGTGCTTATCTCGGCTTGGCTGAGGAATGTGCCACAGATAATTCCCCAGGGTGTGTGCGAGGGGCAGGCTGCTGGGCCGCGGGCCTGGGCACGCTGGCTGGCCGGGGCCTGCTGGCCGGGGCTCGCTGGCCGGGGCTCACTGCCCCCCTTCTGCAGGGCCTGCTGGGAGGCGAGAAGCCACAGGGCCTGCAGTTATCAGGTACCCTCATTTGCTGGGTGAGTAACTTCCAGGTCACCGCTCGCCACCGCAGAACAGGGTACAGAGACAAAGTCCAGGTCTCGGCGCCTGTGAGCCCGGGCCGGGCCTGGCTTGGGAGGTGACCGGCCCCAGCGAATTGCCACCGCGACCTCTTGACCTCACCATCTTGCCGCCACCACCAGCCTGGGAGGTGGCTGGGCCTGGGCGATGTGCGTCATGAAGAGGGTGCCTGTCCCCGAGTCACCCCACTCTGCTGCCAGAGGGATGGGCATCGGGAACTGGAAAAACTGGGGTGCAGCTGTAGGTGCAGCCGCCGTGCCCCAGTTCCCCTGCGTGGAGTGGCCTGGGGCCCTCCCAGGGGAGCCAGGGCCAGAGACGCGCCCCACGGGTTGTCACAGGTGTGCCACCAGCCGGCTCCTGCCAGGCAAGTGGGCGGTCAGGTGTGCAGTCTCCACCGGGTCCCCCAGGGGCTAAAACACTGCTCACTTCTGTGGCTTTAATGCATGCAAGTGTCCGAGTGCTTCAGTCACTTATTCATTCACTCACTCATTCATTCGTTCATCTGTCCACCCACCCATTCATGAGGATTAGCTGAGTGTGTGCTTTGTGCCAGGCTGACCTGGGCTGATACAGACTCCAGTACGTCAGTGTCTGTCCTGCTGCTAGACTTACAGAGAATCCTCGTAAGTACAGAAATATAACCTCCAACAGTGCGCCAGCCAGCCGACGCGGTGTTTCTGATCTTCCTGTCTGACCCCAGCATCCAGCACGGTGCTAGACACGTGGGCAGGGCTCATTTCTGTTTGGTAAACAGAAGATTGAGTGACAGGTGCCCTGATGGGGCTCAAGGGGGCCAGGAATTGGGCCGTCTGGGAGGGCTGTGTAGAGGGACTCATGCTGGGTCTTGAAGCATGCATAGGAGTTTGCTGGTTGGCTAAGGGTCAGTGGGTCTTTGGTGGGTGTGGCTGTGTCTGAGTGCATGGAACCCTGTCCAGAACTCCAGGAAATCCGATCCAGTGCCAGGAAGGTCAGGAAGATGGAGGGGCTTGCTGGTAGCCCACTCCCCAGCTCTGGGACCCCCAAGCACTGGCAATCCCCGCCTTGGTGTGGTGATGGGGCCTGGGGACAGCTCTGGCAGCTCTGTGGGAGGAGGAGGGCCCTGCCGCCTCGTCAGGCGAGCACATGCCCCCTTACCGCTGTATTATCTGGCACATCCGCAGCGGAAATCTCTCCAAATTCCCTCTTTCCTGCCGGCAGCGGGCGGGCCACCCCCGGGCTCCGGGGCCAGAGAATGGAGCCCGTCTCTTCCCCCACTTCCTCCTCTTGGCACAGGACTGGAGGGCTCGGGAGCCGCAGCGGAGCACTGGGGGCTTTGTGGGTGTCTGAAGCCCTTTGTGGGGGGAACCCAGCCTGGGCTGTGAGGGTTGGAGCCCCCTCCTCCCCAGCCTGACAGATTGTGGTCCTGGGCTGCCAGGACCACTGGGGGCCAGCACTGAGCTGGGCACAGCCCCCTCTTGGGCAAGCCAGGGCGTCTGGGGCACCCAGCCCCAGGATTAAGGTGACGTGGCTCTGTGGGGTCCTCCGGGGGGAGGAGGCAGCTCTTTTTGTATCAAAGCAGGTACGTGCCGGGCAGGGTGCAGAGGGTGCGTGGATTTCTCCAACCCTCAGGGAGCCTTGGAAGATGCTTGGGTCCTGAAGACCCCCTAGGTAGCCCCAGCAGGCCCGGTTAGAGATCGTGTCCAGGGTGCACCGGCCCCCGCCCCCGGCTACGCCGCAGAAGCGGGCCAGGGCGCAGGCTTGTTTGAGGGTGTTGATTTCTCGCCACTCCAGATTGAGCTGTTGCTAAGAACAGAAGTGCGAGGCGAGAGGGGCTCCGACGTGGGTGCCCTCGGCCTGCTTTCTGGTTTGGTCTTAGCAGCTCGGACACCTGGCTTGGGTCGCTTTGCCTCTCTGAGCTTGGCGGGCGTGGATGCGGGGGGCGCCCCTGTGCGACACGCGCGTTGTGCGGACTGAACGAGCGCACGGGAGGCACTTGGTCAGTGCTCTCGCTCTCCTGGGCCCCAGACTCTGGTCAGAGCAGGATCCCGGTCCTGGGCCTCCTTTGTCCCCCGGTGTGGCCCTGCCCAAGCCCCTCCCCATGGCATAAGCCCAAGCTCCCCTGGGGCCTCTGCAGGGGGTCTGCTAAGGCAGCTCGGGCAGGGGGATGACAGAGGCTGTTTGCACAGTCTCTGGGTGAGGGGGGCCGGGGGGGCTCATCAGGAGTGCTGGACCAGGAGGGACTTGGCTCGGGACTCCAGCTTTGCCGGTTAGCAGGGCCTGGCTTGGATCAGAGGTTCGCCTGGGTAAGGGCACTTGAAATTGGCTTCCCTTAGGCCGCAAGGGGCCAGGCTGCCCTGGGTCTTCCCAGCAGTCTTTGCTGCAGGAGGTTTTTCTGAGAGTGAAGATGATGCTGTGCTGTTACTCCCTGTAACAACCGGAGCTGCGCCGATCTGAAGCCAGGAGCCAAGAGTTTCATCTGGGTCTCCCACGCAGGTGCAGGGGCCCAGGCACTTGGGCCACCTTCCGCTGCCTTCCCAAGTGCATTAGCAGGTAGTGGCGAAGCTGGGACTTGAACTGGTGCCCCCATATGGGATGCTAGCGGCACCACAGCGCCAGCCCCTGCCTGCCCCCTTTATCGCACACCTTGTCATGCGTTAGGTCCCCCTGAGTTCAGGGACTTTGTTTTCATCCCTGGGGCTGTGCCCAGCCTGGGGCCAGGCAGAGCAGAGGAGCAGGGCACTGTTTAGGTAAGCTCCGATCAGGGTAAGCTGCAGGACGTGTGAGGCGAGGCCTCTAGGGTGACCTCACCCTACTCTGGCCACTTCAGCAACTGCCCAAGCCCTGGGCAGCCCTGCGTGATGGCCCTCTGTCTGCACAGCTTCCTGCCTATGGGGCCAGGAAGGGGGCTTGGGGCAGGGGCGGGATAGGGCCGTGGGAGGAAGAAGCCCCTGGAGTCAGGTGCCTGAGCCTTTCGCCAGCTGGGCCGGGGCAGGACCTGCGCCGGGAGGAGGAAGAACCACTTCCTGGCCTCCCTGGGAGCACGGAAATGACTTGGTCCTGGAAGAAGATCCGGAGAGAATGCTGGGGGCCTGGCCTTGCCTGCTTCCTGGCCGCCCAGCCCCGGAACGGGAAGGTGGTCAGGTCTTGGGGTGCAGGGAGCCCTGCAGGGGTGGCAGGCTGTTCGGTCGGGGAGTCGGTCAACAAACATGAGCAGCCGGGGCCGGTGCTGTGATGTAGCAGGTTAAAGCCCTAGCCTGCAGTGCTGGCATCTCTTATGGGTGCCGGTTCGAGTCCCAGCTGCTCTACTTCCCATCCGGCTCCCTGCTAATGCACCTGGGAAAGCAGCAGATGGCCCAAGTGCTTGGGTCCCTGCACCCAGGTGGGAGACATGGAAGAAGCTCCTGGCTCCTGGCTTTGTATTGGCTCAGCTCCAGCCCTCGTAGCCATCTGGGGAGTGAATCAGTGGGTGGAAGACCTCCCTCTCTCTCTGTAACTTTGCCTTTCAAATAAATAAAATAGATCTTTAAAATAAAATAAAAAAAAACCGCCGAGCGGATGCAGTCACTGCCCTGTGGGGACCTGACCGGCTGTGCTGATCAGATCAAAGGCGCCGAGGAAGGCGGGCAGTGCCTGGGGCAGGCAGGCTTCATGGAAGGCTGCAAGGCGAGGAGAAGTGGACCTTGAACGGCAGCCTCAGGGGTGCGGCTGCTTTTCCTGGCGGGAGCCAGTGTGGAGTGATGCGAAGGTTTGGGGGCATGTGGGCGAGGCACTTCCTGGGTGCCCAGCGCACTGCAGGTGCTGGCCTCACCTTTTCTCACCGCGAGCTGAGCTGTTTTACCGCGAGGCAACAGGTCCTTGGTGATTTCACGCCCAGCGTGGGGCCGCGTCGTCGTGGGGGAGCGGCTCAGCCACTTGGGGGTGGGGACCAGGGAAAGTCACGTCTCTGTCGTCCCCTGTGCCTGCAGCCTGCTCGCCGGGATTCTTCAAGTCCGAAGCATCCGAGAGCCCCTGCCTGGAGTGTCCCGAGCACACGCTGCCGTCCCTGGAGGGCGCCACCTCCTGCGAGTGTGAGGAAGGCTACTTCCGGGCCCCCCAGGACCCACTGTCCATGCCCTGCACACGTGAGTCTTGCATCGGGGGTGATGGCGGTGGTGGGTGTGGCCTGAGGGTTGGCACTGACCTCTCTCCATGGTGCAGGCCCGCCCTCCGCCCCGCACTACCTCACGGCCGTGGGCATGGGCGCCAAGGTGGAGCTGCGCTGGACGCCTCCCCAGGACAGTGGGGGCCGCGAGGACGTCGTCTACTTTGTCACCTGCGAGCAGTGCTGGCCCGAGTCAGGCGAGTGTGGGCCGTGCGAGGCCAGCGTGCGCTACTCGGAGCCTCCGCACGCGCTGACCCGCACCAGCCTGATGGTCAGCGACCTGGAGCCCCACATGAACTACACATTCGCTGTGGAAGCCCGCAACGGCGTCTCGGGCCTGGTGACCAGCCGCAGCTTCCGCACCGCCAGCGTCACCATCAACCAGACCGGTGAGGCCTGGTGTTGGCGGCTGTGCCCCGGGTGGGACTTAGGGAGGCCCAGGCTGCGTTCAGAGAGGCAGCAGAGCAAGGTGCCCCTCCCAAGACCCAACTGGGGCGGGGGGTGGGGTGAGGGGTGGCTACTTAACCTCTCTGGGTCTGTTTCTCACCTGTGAAGTGGGGGGATTTAGCACATCATTATCCTGGAGGCTCTTGGCACAGGGTCTGGTCCAGAGACAGGGTTCTGCAGGACTTGGCTGAGCTGCCTCTTTTTTTTTTTTTTTTTTTTAATGTCACGTATGCACTTGATCGTACTCACTGGGCACCTCTGGCGGCCAGTGGGGTGCAGGTGTGGTGGGGGCTCTGTGCTCGGGAGCTGGAAGTCAGGGATCCCAGGATGGACTCTGAGCAGCCTGGGGGCTGTGGGAGGGCCTGACTCCAGGTCCCCTCATCTCCCATCCCTGCGCACCTCACACCTCTCTCCCTCCCTCCCCCACCCAGAGCCCCCCAAGGTGAGGCTGGAGGGCCGCAGCACCACCTCGCTGAGCGTGGCCTGGACCATCCCCCCACCGCAGCAGAGCCGCGTGTGGAAGTACGAGGTCACCTACCGCAAGAAGGTAACGGGTCGGCTGCCCACCACCCGAAGAGGCTCCCTTCTGCAGCTGGGGAAACTGAGGCCTGGGCTCTCCCAGGGCAGCACGGCATTGACTCCTGGGGGGTGGGGGACCACGCAGCATTCCGATCCTGGGAAGGGGTGGTCGGGGCGGGCGGGGGAGACCAGGCAGACCTGGGCGGTGCATTTGCTGGGTTGGACTTCGAGTGAGTACTTCCCTTCTCTGAGTCGCAGATTCGCCCTCGGCGAGTAAGGCGTCGAGCTTGCTGGCTGGGCATGGTCTCGGGTGGTCCTGGGTGAGGCCCCTGCCCCGCCCTCATTGCCCCTCCTCCACCTGTTGGCCACTCCCAGGGGGACTCCAACAGCTACAATGTGCGCCGCACTGAGGGCTTCTCTGTGACCCTGGACGACCTGGCTCCGGACACCACCTACCTGGTCCAGGTGCAGGCCCTGACACAGGAGGGCCAAGGGGCCGGCAGCAAGGTGCATGAGTTCCAGACGCTGTGTGAGTTAGGGACCCCCGGGGCACGGGCCAGGGCCCTGAACCAAGTGGTTGGGACCCACTGAGGGAGGGAGGAATTGGATCCCAGGCCCCACTCCTGGGCCAGCAGGGCTGGGGCAGCCTGGGTCCCGGGCAGGGCTAGGGCTGCAGGTGGAAGGCCAGGGCCGTGCTGTGAGAGGGGAGGCCCGGGTTCTGGCACTGGCAGACCCCAAGTTCAAGTCCCGCGGCACAGAGTCTCACAGCTGGGAGTTGGAGGAGCCACTGTGGGAGCTTCGTGAGGGCCTCTCGTTGACCCTCTGTGACCTGAGAACAAAGGCACCTGAGCCCTCCCAGGTGTCTCAGGTCCCTGAGATGGGCCTTGGGGGCCAGGGGTGGTGTTCCCGTGATCGCAGTTGGAGGGGCTCCCTCGTCATTAGCTCGTCTCCCTTGGCAGCCGTGGAAGGGTCTGGCAACATGGCGGTGATCGGTGGTGTGGCTGTCGGCCTGGTCTTGCTTCTGCTGTTGGCGGGAATTGGCGTCTTCATTCATCGCAGGTGTGTCAGAGCCACACCAGGCTCCCCCCGGGCTCAGGAGGGCCAGGAACCTCAGTGTCCTCATCTGAGAAATGGGTCTGACGGCAGGTGGCCTAAGGTTCCAGTAATCCCTGCCTCCTGGTGGTGTGAAGCTGGGATGAGCCATGCATGCCTAGCACAGGGCTGGGCACGCGATGCAGGCCTGGGACAGGCGGCCATTATCTCTGCTCTGGGCATTAGCGGTGTGGCCACACTTCCTCTGGACGTGCTGGGTATTGCTAATGAGGAAAGCCCTCATTATGGCCACTTACGGGGCCATTCCAGGGCACAGATCCCAGGGTGTGAGTCGTGGCTGGCTCATTTCCTCCCCGCCTCTCCCCTGCCTTCCCCGTGCCCTCTGCCCCGCGGGGGATGGTGAGCAGGAACCCAGCACAGTGAGCTCTCCTCCCAGGCTGGGGTGGGGTCGGGGCCAGCTTCACTGACCCTTCCCGCGTGCTTCTCTGTGGCTTCCCACAGGAGGAAGAACCTGCGTGCCCGCCAGTCCTCGGAGGACGTGTACTTCTCCAAGTCAGGTGAGAGGCAGCCTCTGCTCTGACCTCGGCCCCGTCCCGCTGTCCCCTGGGGTCTCCCCAGCTCTGCGGCAGAGGTGGGGGCAGCCCCGGTGGCCCTGGGGCTCTGGGTGAGGCCCCGAGGCTTCCCTGGGCAGCGTTGAGGTCCAGGCCCCACAGCTGGCCTGGCTGGGCGGCCTCCTCCTGTGGGGGCTGCCCCTCCCTCACTGTCTGTGACCCACTCCTCCTGCCCCTTCCAGAGCAACTGAAGCCCCTGAAGACGTACGTGGACCCCCACACGTATGAGGACCCCAACCAGGCTGTGCTCAAGTTCACCACCGAGATCCACCCGTCCTGCATCACACGGCAGAAGGTGATCGGAGCAGGTGAGGCCGGCGCACCTGCCGCAGGGCCCCTAGGAGCCTGGCAAGGGGTGGTACAGGTGGGGTGGGGGCGCCCTGTGCCCGGGCTGGCTGACGACGGGGGTGCTCCCTCTGTCCTGCCTGCGCACAGGGGAGTTTGGGGAGGTGTACAAGGGGATGCTAAAGGCGTCCTCGGGGAAGAAGGAGGTGCCCGTGGCCATCAAGACACTGAAGGCCGGCTACACGGAGAAGCAGCGGGTGGACTTCCTGAGCGAGGCGAGCATCATGGGCCAGTTCAGCCACCACAACATCATCCGCCTGGAAGGAGTCGTCTCTAAATGTGAGGCTCGTGCGGCGCCGGGGGCCGGGGAGGGGCTGGCCCTGGTCCACCTGCTGGGGCTCTGTCTCTGACCGTGCCCCCTGCCCCTGCCTCGTGCCCGCTCACCACTGTGCCTGATCTCTCACCGTGCAGACAAGCCCATGATGATCATCACCGAATACATGGAGAACGGGGCCCTGGACAAGTTCCTTCGAGTAAGGATGGGGCCGGGGCGGGAGGGGCGCGTGCCGGGCGCGGGGCCGGCCGGCGGCTGACAGCCTGCGTGCTCTGGCAGGAAAAGGACGGCGAGTTCGGCGTGCTGCAGCTGGTGGGCATGCTGCGGGGCATCGCGGCGGGCATGAAGTACCTGGCCAACATGAACTACGTGCACCGCGACCTGGCCGCCCGCAACATCCTGGTCAACGGCAACCTGGTGTGCAAGGTGTCCGACTTCGGCCTGTCCCGCGTGCTGGAGGACGACCCCGAGGCCACCTACACCACCAGTGTGAGTTTGGGGAGGGGCTGGCCCCGCCAGGGGAGGGTGACTCGGGCCTTCACCCTGCATGCCTGCGGTGTGGACCTTGGGGTGGGGAGTGCCTGTGGCTTGGTGGTATGTGCTGGGGCTACTGGGGGAGGGGGAGGGTGGTAACCAGGCCCGGGTCCCCTGCAGGGTGGCAAGATCCCAATCCGCTGGACGGCCCCAGAAGCCATTTCCTACCGCAAGTTCACCTCTGCCAGCGACGTATGGAGCTACGGCATTGTCATGTGGGAGGTGATGACGTATGGCGAACGGCCCTACTGGGAGCTGTCGAACCACGAGGTAGGGCCCTGGCCCAGCCCGGGCCTGCCCAAACCTGGACTGAAGGGCTTCACTCATTCCCAACCCCAGGGGCTAGGCAGGGCCAAACTTCTTCCAGTGTAGATTGGTTCAGTGAATGTTTATTGCGGGCCTACTGCGTGCTGACTTCTACAATCTGGTGCCTACTTACAGTCCAGAGTACAGGGCAAAGAAACAAGGAATGGGGTGGGTGTGCATCGGTGGGTACACACAGGCACGTGTGCACGTGTGTGTGCCTCCGTGTGCCCAGCTGGCTGCCCGAAGGAGGTCACGCTGCTGCCGAAAGCCAGGGCACAGCAAAGCAGGCAGGTGAAGAGGAGGAGGAGGAGGAGGAGGAGGAGGCAGAGAGTTCTGGCCAAGGGCGAGCGGACACGGGGTCAGAGGGGAGGCTGGGCTGCCTGCAGGGCACACAGTGTGGCTGCTGCGTGGGGTGCCCCGTGGAGGAGCAGGTGGTCAGGCCATTGGTCTATGGCACTCTGGAGACAGCCCCTTAGCCCTTGGCCCGAGTGCTGCTCTCGAGGTTGTGTACTGGGGTTTAGAAGGACCCATCCTCAGTTTCTCCCCTTCCTTCTCCGGCCTGCCTCTGTGTGCTGACGCCTCTCTGCCCCCACCCCCACCCCCAGGTGATGAAAGCCATCAACGACGGCTTCCGGCTGCCCACGCCCATGGACTGCCCCTCCGCCATCTACCAGCTCATGATGCAATGCTGGCAGCAGGAGCGCGCCCGCCGCCCCAAGTTCACGGACATCGTCAGCATCCTCGACAAGCTCATCCGAGCCCCCGAATCCCTCAAGACCCTGGCTGACTTTGACCCCCGGTATGTTGCGGGCGGTCGGCCTGGGGCGGCTCCCACCTCCACGCCCGCAGCCTCCCAAGCGGTGCGGGTCTAGTGGCCGGAGGGGGGGCAGTCAGTTAGGGGGCTCGGGAGCTGGGCTTGGGCTCGACTTAGACAGGACTGGGGGTGGCTCGGAATCCAGCAGAGGTAGTTAACCTTGCCAGGGCACGGTGCTCAGCGCTGGGCATGATTGAGTTCATTGAAGCAGCTGTGAGATGGATCCTATAATTAACCCCTTTTTGAAGATGAAGAAACTAAGACACGATGTGGTTAAGTATCCCACACAGCTGGCTGGAGGCCAGACGGGGAGGGGGGCTCCAGGGTCCCAGGTCTCTGCTTGCCCAGTCACGATTTGGCCTTGACAGCGGTGGTCTTGTTGACAGGAGTGGGGCAGCCATAGTTTTAAACCCTGAGTGCTCCTGACCTGCTGGGCTGCCTCATCGAACCCTGCCTGATTTGGTTACCCCGTTATGCAGAGTGGGAAACTGAGGCACGGGGAAGCTTGTATGGGAAACCAAGGCATGGGGCAGTGCCGCAGGCTCGGGGGGCCCGTTGGGGGCTAGGAGCCGCCGCCTCTCACCTGCGGGCTGTGGGTTCTCTTGCAGCGTGTCCATTCGGCTGCCCAGCACCAGCGGCTCCGAGGGCGTGCCCTTCCGCACAGTGTCCGAGTGGCTGGAGTCCATCAGGATGCAGCAGTACACGGAGCACTTCATGGCGGCTGGCTACACTGCCATCGAGAAAGTGGTGCAGATGACCAACGAGTGAGTCGCACCCTCCTGTGCCCACCCGCCTGTCTCCCACCTCCGGAGGCCGCCTCCGACCCCACCACCTGCCCGTCCGTCTCCCAAGTCTCCGCTCCCGCAGAGCCAGGCGGCCACCTCGGCCCCGTCCCCTTCTGCCTCTCTTCCCAGCGTGGGAATTCATAGCGATTGTGGTCACAACAATAGTTGGCGTTTCGGAAGGCCCTGTGCTGGAGCACTTTGAATCAGTCCTGCTGGGCAGGGTGGGGCCTGGTAGTGTCCCCACTGGACAGGTGAGAGACGGGTGCAGAGAAGTGTGGGGCCTGTCCAGGGCCTGATCTGGGGAACAAGAGGATTTGCAGCCCCGGTCAGCCGGAGCTCAGGGACTGCAGAGCTCATTAGAGGAGAAACATGCTGAGAGGTGGCCGACCTGCCTGAAGTCGCACGGCCAGCTAGGGGCAGCGTCCTGTCCAGGTCGCTCTGCCCAGTGCCGCAGCCAGGGAGCTCCCAGGCACGTCTGCTCATCCGCCCACCCCCGGCCCGCCTGGGCTTGGCCTTGTCAGGCTGCCCATGGGAACGCCCATCTCCTTCTCGCCCCAGCCCTGGGACCTCTCCCAGTCCGACCTTGGCACGGACAGTTCTTCCCATCCCAAGAGAGGGAAGACATTATCCCCTTGGCCTTTTGTACCTCTAAAAATAGTGGTGGGTCCCAGCAGCCCAGCTTGTGCAGGGTTCAGGGTCATGGCCGAAACACCCTGAGGTTGGGCGGTTTTGGGAACCACACGCAGAGGAAGAGCTGAGTCTCCCACAGTTGTGGGACACAGAACTTCTGGGATTTGAGCCTGGGGATGGACATTCTCTGGGGGCTCTGGAAACTGCTCAGCTGAGCTGACCCGCTGGCCAAGGCCGTGGTCCGTCCCAGGGGATGGCCTGTGATGAGAATCAGCCAGGGACGGAGCCGTGTCCCGGGATGTCTCTTGCTGCTAGCCAGTGACAGGGCACACGCTCCGGGTCTGCGGTCACACTTGGGCTCCAGTGCCACACCTGCCACTTCCTCGAAGGTGACCTTGATCAAATTAGGTCCAGCTCGGAGCCTTGGTTTCCATGTCCCCTCGTGGGGATTGCATGGGTGCAACGCAGATGACGCGCCTGCGCACAGTAGGGGCTTCATCCGCGTCGCTCTCTTTTCCTTCGCTGCCCTTCTTTCTGCCTTAGTCTGTGGGTGAAACCAGGGTTCCCCACCCCCCTCTTCTCCGAGAACCTGACCCAGCCACGTTGGCTCCCACTGAGGACAACACGGCTTCTCTGTTGGTGACCAGAGCTGAGGGCAAGGAGATGTCCTGATAGGAAACACATGTTCTTGGAAGCTTCCCGAAATAGCCCGGGTGCTCCCCACCGATTCCTTTCCCACGAGCAAGGCCCAGCTAGCTGGGGTGGACGGAGGCCGTGCACGCAGGCGTGTGGCGTTTGGAAAAGGCCCGGAGAAAGGCAGGAAGTCATCCAGCACTCCCTTCTGCTTGCTCCTGCCCGCCGCTGCTCGGAGCTGGGCCTGGGTGACTCACCCCACCAGTGCCTGCCCCTTCCTGTCCGTCTCTCTCCAAGTAAATGGGGCTCTGGGAGCACTTTTAAAACCTGTAGGTGGTGTTCACCTGCCGGGGAGCCCCCTGGAGGCTCTGAGCCAGCCACGGCACGATTCAGCTCTTTCCTGATGGGGTCAGAATTTAGCTTCCGTGGCCCACCCTCTTCCCCGCCCCCCCAAGGGACCGGTCGCTTGTTCCCCGGGGGTCCCCCGACGTCCGTCTCTCTCACCACCCGATTTTGGAGCTGTCAGGCATCTAGCTGGACTCGTGGTTTCGCAGTGAGGAGCTGATGAAGGGGGGGGTGTTTACCCCAGCAGCAGCAGCAGGTGCTGACCGGCGTCAGGGCTGGGCAGGGTCTTAGCTGGGGTCGAGGGCCCAGGCTGGCGCGTCCTTGGTGCTGAAGAAATGCTCCCTGGGTAAATGCTCTGAGGCTCCAGGCTCCGAGAACCGTTTCTCACTCCCTCTCCTCGCGCCCGGCGCCAGCAGACAGCAGGTGTATCTATGGGCGAATGGCCTTGGGAGGCCCAGTGCGCAGCAGAGGGACCAGACCAGGCAGAGTGTCCCGAGTCAGGGCCCCCTGCCCCTGGGAGGGGAGGGGTGGGAGTGAGGCCGGGGCGGAGCAGCTCGGATGACCTGTGGGCCTCGTCCCAGGGTGCTGCCGTGCGCTGCGCGTGGGGGAGGCAGAGAGGGACGATGAGGGGCGCTTTGTTCTTAAAGAGGAGGGGGCTGGGCTGGCAGGGTTCTTTCCCCACTCGCTCATTCACCCGCTCAGCAGCCAGCAGGACCCCGGGGGCCGTGCGCTGGGTGGGGGCGCTGTCCTCCTGAGCCCACAGAGCCTCTGTGAGTCCTAGCCAGGCTCCTCCCCCATGGTCTTCGTCTGAGACCCCCAGGTGCGGGGTCCCCGCCTCCTTGTCCAGCAGCCCCCGCTGTCAGGGTCAGAGGCGCCCTGCGGTGGAGGGCTGGGCCGTTCTCCCAGACGTCTCACGTGTGGCCCTGCTGCTGCCACCCCCCACTCACCTGGCGGCCCTTCCTGGCTCAGCACTTCTCCGAGGGCTCCCGGAGCCTGTGGGAAAGTCATGGCTCCGGAATTGCAAACAGGAGCTTGCACCATATAATTACCCCATTTACGGCCAAGAGCCGGCCCATAAAAACCTGGGTGTTTGCATGGGTCTGGGCTGGTGGGTGAGCGGCCTGCTGGCGGGCTCCTGGGAGCGTAAGTGGTTTTACGAGGGACGAGGGGCGTGGAGAGGGGGAGCCCAGAACAGCCTGGCCCCAGGGAGCATGAGGGGGGCACAGGGCGGCTGGGCCGTGGGTGGTACTGATGCCCCCTCCTCCACTTGCTGCCCGTTCCTGGGGTCTCCTAGCCACTCGCTGGGCGCTGTTTTCCCATTGGATAGGTGAGGAAGTTGAGGTTCCCCAAACGGAAGGCACCTGCCTCAGGTGACGTGCAGGGCTTTGCCGAGCCCTCGCCCTATTG
This sequence comes from Oryctolagus cuniculus, assembly GCF_964237555.1. NCBI lineage: Eukaryota > Metazoa > Chordata > Mammalia > Lagomorpha > Leporidae > Oryctolagus > Oryctolagus cuniculus. The sequence continues at coordinate 153,529,675 of NC_091438.1, forward strand.
CCAGCAGGGGCCTTGGAGGGAGCGAGGGTGAATTGAGGCCGTGGCTGGGAAGAGGCCTTGGGCAGCGGAGCTCTGAGCAATACCCAGAGGGTGGTGGCCTGGCACTGTCCCTGGCGGGGGCCTTAACTGGAGACACACAGGACAGACAGGTGGGGAAAGGGAGGCACGTATGCACCGCGGGTCGGAGTCCCGGCCCTCCACCTGCCGGCTGTGTGACCTCGGGCCAGTCCCTTCACTCTGCAAAGTGGGGGTGACGAGGGCGCGTCCCTTGGGCACCTCGCAGGCACTGGCTTTGTGGAGGCGGCCCAGCTCGGCAGGCTTCCGGGGGGGGGACCCTCCTCTCGGGCTCCTCAGCGGGAGCTCTTTGGCCCCTCTCTGCTGCAGCCCCTGACTCTCCCCCTCGCCCTCCCTGCCCACAGGGACATCAAGAGGATCGGGGTGCGTCTGCCCGGCCACCAGAAGCGCATCGCCTACAGCCTGCTGGGGCTCAAGGACCAGGTGAACACGGTGGGCATCCCCATCTGAGCCCCGGCCCCTTGGGCAAGGATACTTGAAAAACAGCGGCCCGCGCCGGCCACCAGAGACCTTATTTATTTCTGATTGTTCCCTCATTGGTGCCGCTGGGGGCTCTCGGACGACACCCGTGCCTGATCCGGGGATCCCGGGCCAGGGGCCTCGTCCCCCCGGCAGGACAGATAGCCAAGCACTTAGCCGGCACCGCCATGTTCCCAGCATCCTCTGGGGCTGGAGCTGCCAGGGTCTTCATGGGACATTTCGAAACCGACCTCGCTCTCACCTTCTCCCACACGAGGGAGACTCGGGAAGAGGGGGTGGTGTCAGCCCACGGCCGTGCGACCAGGGCACCTCGGCCCCACCCTCGCTGTAAGGGGCACACTCGGACCCCGGCTGGGTGCGACCCACGTGCCCCTCCGTCCCTTCAGTGCCATCCTCAGACCCCCGGGCCCTGCCCTCGGCCCAGGCGGGCCAGACGCTCGCTTTCCTGGGGCCTCTGCAGTGTGCTTGGTTATGTTGAGTTTTTTTGAAAATATATATTTTGTACTTTGTGGAAAGAATGTGTGGTGGCAGGGGCCCTGCCAGGGCTGGGGGCAGAGGACGGACGGCCTGCGTCAGACATTCCCGGGCCCTGCCGGCCCGCCCAGCCCCCCAGAGGTGACACTCACTACTCTGTCAGTGTTAATGGTTTTTGTTTTTTTGGGACTTTTTTTTGGAATCTTAATTTATTATTTTTTTTATATTTATTGTTAGAAAATGACTTATTTCTGCTCTGGAATAAAAATTGCAGATGTTCAAACGGGTCTCGGCTTTCAGTCCTGGGAGCCAGGGTAGGGTCTGGGAGGGCTCCCCCCCCCCCCCCCCCAGTGTTTAAACAGTACTAATTTTGCAAGGCAGACGTGTCACGTCACCCTGGGAGCAGCGGTGGGTGGGAGGTGGGCAGGGGGCCAGGGCGCAGGCCCCGCCGAGCCGCCTGGCCTCCACGCCACAGGCTCCAATCACCTTTGATCTCAAGGCCGCTGGATGGCCGGGAGGCAGGAGAGCAGAGAGCAGCGGTCGCCTCCCTCCCACACCGCTCCGTGGAGCTGTCGAAACAGCGTGCGGCCATCTGCGAGGCTCTCAAACACTTTGCACAGGTTTTGGCTTGTGGGAGCCTCAGCACTCTGTTGTGAGTTTTGTGGGCGGCTCCATTGTACAGAAGAGAAAAACTGAGGCTGGGCTTGCCCAAGGCCACACAGCAAGCCGGGGGCTGAGGTCAAGACTGACAGGCTCAGAGATGTGCAGTCTCACAGCAGAGGAAGCCGGAATCGGACCCTCAGACCCTGTGCTTTCTCCCCTGTGTGCCTGGTGCCTGCCATGCATGTCAGAGGTCGTTTATAATGGGGCTTTGCAAGGTGTCAAGCACAGGTGACCAGGAACAAGGGCCAGCGGACAGAACTGATCCTGGGCCCAACAGGAAAGCTTCCTGGAGGAGGTGACCCTGGGGAGATTAGCCATGAAGCAGTGGGAGGGGTGATGCGCGCAGAGTCAGCTGCGGGGGTGTGAAACCACAGGGTTGTGCAAAGGAACCACAAGCAATTTGGTATCATTAAGGCGTGATGTGGGCGCGAGAGGTCTCCAGGGCCCTGTAAGGCAGGTCCACAGTAGGGAGCCAGTGAAGGTTTAGAGTGGAGTTTGCCATGACTGCTGTCACAAGGACTCTCAGCCTGGAGCCAGGGGGTGACAGGAGAGACCCTGACCCCCAGCCCACCGAGCGGCCAGTGACAGGTGGGGCGGGGGCTGGGTGAGGGAGCCAAGGGTGCAGCTGGCTGGGCCTGCCTCCGTTAGCGCTGGGCGCGGTGGCTGAGTCAGGCCTTCCTGGTGCCTGAGCCTGGCCTGGCCTGGCCCAGGTGACCACCGCGGCTCTGTGGCTGAGCTACAGCTGCTGCCGCCCCCACTAACACGGCTGCCCAGGCCAGCCGGGCGTGGCCTGCAGCTTGCGACCCCAGAACAACCTGTGCCGGGAGTGCAGGGAGAGGTCAGGCCGGAGCCAGAGACTTGAAGGCCTACTGGGGAGTGGGCAGGGACAGCAGGGGCAAGAGGGGCCTGGGGCTGGCTCCAAAGACCCCCCCCCACTACCAGCAGCGGGGGGGGGGGCATCTTCATTTTTATGTCAAACAAAGCCAGCTCTGAGCCCGGGAGGGCCTGGTCCCTAAAAGCCACTCTCCCAACAAAAGCAGGAATCTGGGCTCCTGAGGGAAGAGGCTGCCTCCAGGGAAAATGGAGTGAGCCTGGGCACCCTGAAGTGTCGGGGTAAGGGTGTACTCAGAAAGGACGCCGGGGCGTTTAGCCAGGGCCAAGACCTGCTGTAGAACCCGGTTCCATTCCCAGCTGTGGCTTCTGGTTCCAGCTTCCCACTAGGCTGGACCCTGGGAGGCAGCCAGAGGTGGCTCAAATGATGGGGCTGCTGTCACGCGTAGGGGAGACCTGGATCAGCCCCCAGTTTCTGACTGCAGCTCTGGCCCATTGCAGGTATTTGGGGAGTGAACCAGCAGATGAGAGCTTGCTCTCTCGCTCGCTGTCTCCCCACGCACCCCTTTCTGCCTCTAAATTAAGTTACTTAAAAAATCCCAGCAAACACAGAGGTGCGGCCATGCCACACAAACACAGTGCCAGCCTGGAAGCGCACCCAGTGGTCAAACCTGGAACAAGTTGAGCAGCGAAACAAATCGTCCAGCATTAGATTCTAACCCAGAGCGTGAGAAATACAAGTTAGCAGCGATACGTGGATTTCAAAATTGTTTTGCACAAAAATAAACTTGGCTCTTTTTTTTTTTTTTAAGATTCTATTTATTTATTTGAGATACAGAGTTACAGAGAGAGGGAGAGACAGGAAGGTCTTCCATCTGCTGGTTCATGCCCCAGATGGCCACAAAGACTGAAGCCAGGCTGATCCAAAGCCCAGAGCTTCTTCCGGGTCTCCCACGTGGGTGCAGGGGCCCAAGCACTTGGGCTATCTTCTACTGCTTTCCCAGGCCATAGCAGAGAGCTGGATAGGAAGTGGAGCAGCCAGGTCTCGAACCTGTATCGGACGCCAGCACCACAGACGGAGGCTTAACCTACTTACACCACAGTGTTGACCCTTCAACTTGGCTTTTAATTCCACTTTCCACGGGCTTTTTGAAGCGCCTTTGTACATAAGTTCATGCCGATAGAAATACATGATTGAATACGTACATCGGAGAGATTAGACAAACTTCCTTCCTGGAGAATTACAAATAATTCATACAGACTCTCTCCCTGCCCCTGGAGTGTGGACTGGGGCCCCTTCTAAAGCAAGGAAGTGTGGAAGTGGAGCAAAGGTTAAAAAAGCAAGCCAGAGCCAGTTACCAGTGTTGGGCCTCCGGTACAGCAAACACTCACCACTCACCCAAGGCATGCTGGGAGCCGAGTGCCGTCCTGCCCTTCCCCGAGTGCTCCGCCCCTGTTTGCTTACTTCAACCTCCCAGCAGCCCTGGGGGAGGGTGCTGTGAATTGCCCATCTCAGAGATTTGAACACTGAGGTGAGGGACTGGCCAGAGCCTCCCAGCTCACGAGGGGCAGAGCGGGAGCTGGTGCCCTGCGCCCCGGGCCACCAGGGTCCTCATGGACGTTTCCATGTGGTGCCCTCCACTGCCAAGGCAGGACCCTTTCGCCCTCTGCCGTCGTAGAGGACTGGGAGGCACGGGGCCGCGACACCTACCCCAGGCCCCTCCCACCACTGTGTCCCTCACCCAGATGCCCAGCCCCTTTGCTGCTTGGTGGCTTCCTGCTCTGGGCCAAGCTGGGCACAGGTGAGCCCCCCCCCCCACAGGGTCTCACAGCCTGGGGGGAGCAGCAGCGGCAACAGAGCGGGACCCAGGCTAAGACAGGGAGAAGCTGCGGGTGCAGGAGCCAGAGGACTGGAAGAGCAGGTGGGCTTCCTGGAGGAGCAGCCACCCACACGGAAGCCGGGGTCAGGTGGCAGCCCTCCAGGTGAGGGGACAGGAGACTGTGGCTCTGGCGGGGGGGCTAAGTGACCCCTTCAGCCCCTGGGTCCTGTTTGACCAGGACAAGCCCCCTCCAGCTCCAGGGCCACCCTGGCCCCCGGCTCTCAGCCCTGGGACACCAGCCCTGCTCTCATTCCCACTCCAAGCAGAACCCTCATCTCCGACCTCAGTCTTCTCAGCTGGGAAGTGGGCCTGCAGCTCAGTGCACTCCCTGGATCCTCTGAAGCCTCCAACCAAGCCCCGAGGGAGGCGAAGGCGGCAATGAAGGGAGAAGGGGCCGGCAGGGAGCCGCCCCTGGTGCCAGGCTCCCCCGCGAGGGGAACGAGAGGGAACAGTTTCTCGATAGGCCCTGCCGTGGAGTCGTAGGGGAAGGGGCAAGCTCTCTGTCCCCTCCTTGATTCAGCTCCCGCTGAGTGACCTGACGCTGGGGCGGGGCTGGGCACGGGGCACGGGGCACGGTCAAGCCCCCTGCGTCCTCCCCGGCTCTGCCTTGGGCCTGGACTGCCCCTCCCCAGAACAGCATCCGGCACCCAGTAGGACCTCAGTTAGTATTTGCTCGATGCCCTGACGAATGAAGTGGGGAGGGGCGGGGCTTGGGGGCCTGGGGGTCCAGTGCATCCGGATGGAGGCAGGTTATTCCCTCTCCCACCATGTGGGTTCTGGGGGTGTGGTGAGGGCTGGACAGGTGTTCCCAGCTGCCGCTGGCTGGCTAGGACCACAGAGACAGTGAAGGAGAAGCGAGCCAGCATTTCTGAACACCTACTATGTGCTGGTCACTGTGTCTAGCCTGGGAGCCACATTGTCCTATGGGAGAATCACAAGCAGCCTGCAAGGTGTGGATTTATCCCCACTTTACAGATGGGAACAACGAGGCTCAGCAGGGTTTTGGTAAGTAGGCCAAGACCCCACCCACCCCTCGCGGGTGACAGTGGGGCACCAGACCAGGGCCAGCTTCTCCCTCTGCCTGTTGCCAGTGACACCCGGGGCCCTGGAGGGATCTTCCGAGCAGCAGGAAGCCAGGCTGTGGGGCCTTGGGCATGGCCCTCGGTGCGCGGCCGTCTAGAACCTGTCCTGGCTGCACTGAGGGGCCCCTCTCCCCCCAGCCTTGCTGACCCACCCTGGCGCCTCTCCTGGCGCAGCCCAGGCAGCAGGCCCGCTCCCGCCCCCTGGGTCCAGCTTTCCCCGCCACAGCAGGCCCAGGCCGGGTTTCTGGGAAGCGGCGCCACATCCCACCCTGCCGGGGGGTGGGGGCCCCCTCTCTCCTGCTGGGCCCGGGCCCCAATTCTGCAGCCTCGTCACATTCCCCTGCGGCCTCGGCGGCCCGGACCCACGGCTGCTAACGGATGCTGTAGCCACACTGGTCTGGCAGAGCCGGCAGCGCGGGACTGGGTCTCCTGCTGGGCGGAGGGGCCTCTTCCCCCAAGACCAGGGCCTGATGCCAGCATCTGGGCATGCGCAAAGCTCCCACCGCGCTGCCTCAGTTCCCCGCCAGTCTTCCTCCCACCTGTGGACGCTGCCCCCGCGCCCCAGGCCCCGCTCCGATCCCCAGTCATCCCTGAGACCTCTGCCGAACTTCACCACCCACCACGGTGCGCGCATGCGCGCGTGCCCGTCGCCCCTCCCCCACGCCCCGTCCCGGCGGCAGCACAGGGGGCCAGGTTGCCTCTGACCCTCCCCTCCTCGCGGCCGCTTCACCTCCCTCCGTGTGTGTAATAGAATCAGAGCTGGCAATGACTGAGGCCACAGCGTGTGCCCGGCACCGGCCGCCGTGGTTCGGTGGGTGAGCTCACTTTATCCCAGCCTCTCCACGCACTGTGCCCGGGGAGGACTGGGGGAGCATCCCCCGCCCCGTTCCTCCAGGACCATCTGGCTCCGGCCTGTTGTTAGCAGTGCCCGCTCTCACTCTCTGTCCCTGTGTGGACAATGGGTTCTGCCACAAGGCTCAGCGAAGTGGCCAGAGTTCCCCCCAACCCAGCAAGTGTGTGGAGGATTTGAACCCAACTCCCTAACCCCGGGGCCCCGCCCTCCTCCCTTCCTGGGCCTCCCATGCCCCATCTCAGTCCCCCTTCCATCTCTCAGTGTTCCTGAGGGCCTACTGGGTGTCACCGGCTGCCTGGAGCTCTCCCCACACCCCGGACACGGGCAGCGTTCCTCCTGGCGTTGGCTCATATGTCACATCCTCCAACAAGGAAACCCTTCCTCCAAGAAGGAAACCCTTTTTTATAAAGAAAGATTGATTTATTCACTTGAAAGGCAGCGTTACAGAAAGATAGGGGTAGAGAGAGAGAGAGGTCTTCCATCCGCTGGTTCACTCCCCAGATGGCCACAATGGCTGGAGCTGGGCCAGGCTGAAGCCGGGAGCCAGGAGCTGCATCTGGTCTCTCCTGTGGCTGGCAAGCACCCACGTACCTGGGCCTTCGTCTGCTGCTTTCCCAGATGCAATAGCAGGAGCTGGATGGGAAGCAGAGCAGCCGGGACTTGCACCGAGGCTCGCGTACGGTTGCCGGCATCGCAGGCAGCCCCTTAGCCCGCTGCGCTCGAGTGCCAGCCGCCTTTGGGCTGTTCCGGTTCTGCAGCTGGGTGCGCAGGTGCGAGGCTTATCTGTCATGGAGCCTGCCTGGTGCTCAGCTCTGGGGGTGGGGGCAGCCCTATTTCCTGAAGGAATCAATGCACCGTGCTCAGTGCTGGGAGAAAGCAAGGGGTGGTGCCCTCACAGACCTCCCCGTCTGCCAGGAGAGGGACCTGGAGAATGCTGGAAGATTGAGGCTGTGGTACAACAAGCATGGGGCTGCAAGACCCAGAGCAAGAGCAGCGTGTTCAGCTGGGAGTCACAGAAGGCTTCCTGGAGGAGGTGGTGTCTGAGCTGAGCCCCTCAAGCTGTGTGGGTGGACAGGGGAACAGTAAGAGCAAGGCTCAGGTGTGGAAGCAGGGCCGGTGGGGAAGGCAGGCGACAGGGACACAGAGGTGCCCAGGAGTCTGAGCCCAGAGGTCCTTGCTGCCTGCTAAGGATTTTACTTTTCATCCTGACAGCAGGAACTGGGGACCCCTCAATGGGCCTTGACAGCAGAGAGCATGGTGGAGGCAGCGGTGGGCTGAGGGCAGGCTGATGATCGGTAGGAAAAATCTCAACTCCCCCCCCCCCACACACACACTGCGCTGTCCCCTTGTGCAACAATTGTCTAAGTTGACTCACACAGACAAAAAAGCGGATTTATTTGCCTGCTGTTTGGGAGACAGTTGCTGCCTGCCCGGCCCGGCCCAGCGCAGCCCAGCCAGGCCACTCCCAGGAGGAGCCTCGGAAGAGGCAGGTGCCCTGGCCCTAGCCACGACCCCTTCCCCAGACATCTGTCCCGCCCCCAGGCTGGGAGCTACAAGGGCCATTGTGGCAGCCTCTGACATCATGGCGGGGGGCAGCGTGATGTCACTCGGCCTCATTGTGGCCGCACAGGGGGGTGCCTCCCACCGGAGGCCCTTTCCCCACCCCCAATCCTATTAAGCACTGGGGTTGCAGACAAAGGAAGGCGCTTTGTGCTTTCCTGGTGTCCGAGGGAGGGGACGGTGAGGGGCTGTGCATTCCAGAGGCCCCGTGGCCCCACCCCATGCTCCTCCCACCAAGGGCGAGAACAGAGAGAACAGAGGTACAGGAACCCCGTTATGCACAAACCAGGCGCCAGGCGCAGAGCCCGTGAGGAAGAGGCTGTGGGCAGAACCCCTGCTTGGTCCCCACATTCAGCCTCTGGGAGGCAGAAGGGAAGCCTCGGGCCAGAAGCCAGGGAAGACAAAAGCCCCTGGGGACGCCACCATGGGCACAGGCAGAGGATGAGAGGGACAGGGACTTGTCCCCCAGTGCATCGTGAGCACTTGGCAAACACCCAGTGAGGGGTGCGGCCCACCTCCTGGGGCCAGGGCTCCAGCCCCACTTCCTCTGCTCCCAGCGCAGCTTCCTGCTAATGCACAGGTGATGGCTTAAGTACCTGGGACTCTGCCACCCGCATGGGGGACCCAGGTTGAGGTCCAGGCTCCTGGCTTTGGGCTATTGCATTTGGGGAGTGAACCAACAGATGCAAGATCTCTCTCTCTCTCTCTCTCTGCTCTCTCTCTCTCTGCTCTCTCTCTCTTTCTCTGCTTTCAAATAAATATAAATAAATAGAAAAATTTTAAAAATACTGCCTCCTGAGAGCTGTCCTGGGGGTCATTTGGTCCTCACCACCCTGGAAGTTTGCAGCCAACCCTCCTGCACACCAGCCGCACCTGCCCACTCTGGACGGGTTCTCAGAGAGGGAGGCCGAGCCTGGGGAACATGTAGCACCCCTCCTTGTCCTCCCAGGTGACCCTGAATCTCCCCTTAGCAGGGAGGAGGGGGCTCCGGCTCTGGCTTCAGAAGCCAGACTTGCACTTCCTCCTCTGCCATGAACTTGGCCCCTCCCTCACAGCCTGTGTTCATTCATCTGTAAAATGGGATGAGCAGTGTCCTCTCCCCGGGCTGTTGGAAGACTGCATGGGACCGGGTGAGCTCGGGCCCCTGCTCGACTTGGGGTGTTTCCTTAGTCTGGGTCCCGCCACCCCAACCTCCATGTCTCCTCAGCCAAGCCCCGGCCAGCCTGGCACCTGCGCCCTCTGAGGCACTGTCCAGGCACTCGGCTAGGGGTGGGGTGCGGCTGACCAGGGACCCTCAGAGGCAGGCGGCCGCTTCAGGAGAGGCCCCAGCACAACAGCACCCCCACCAACTGTGTGGGTTTCTCAGTCCTTGGCAGAGTGCCTGGGCACGCTCGCTCGGAGGCCAGCCGGGGGCGGCTCAGTTTCGGGCAACAAAGCCCCCTTTCTCCCCGACTCCAGGAATGCCTGGCACCCCTCCTGTGCCTGCCTGGATCCTTGATTCTTATCTGCTCCCGGACCCCAGGCTGGAGTGGGCAGCGCAGCCCTGGCCTTTCGGGGGTGGGGTGCTGCCCTGCTGCCCAGCGTCACACGCCCCCCACCACCCCCGCACACATGGGCACACATGTGCCCCAAACAGCCCAGCTCTTTGGTCAGAGCCCCCGGGGCAACGACCCCCAGCTGGCTGGGAATCCAGGAGGCCCCCGGCCCCCACCCCGTGTGTGTGTGTGTGTGTGTGTGTGTTTGGGGGCGCTGTCTCACCTCAGCTGTGCCTCCATCTTCTCTGACAGTGTTTTTTAAAAATATCCTCACTTGGCTAAGCGAAAAGTCACAGTCCACCCACACCTGCCCCATTTCTTGGACTTGGCATTGGCTGGTGAAACCCCAGACTCTGGGCCCCTGGCTCCCTCCAAGCCCCTCGTTTTCACTGAGGAGGGGGCAGAGACCCAGAGAGGGCAGAGGCTCCCCAGGGCCCCAGAGCCAGCTGGGACAGGGACCAGATGTGGCGTGGGGGCTGGTTAAAGCCATGCCAGGGCTCTGGTGGGGCCCTACCCTGGGTCTGGCCTGGGCCAGGGAGAAGAACTGGCCTCCTGGAGACCGCTGCACCCTTTGCACAGATGAGAACACTGAGGCTGCAGGGGGAGAGGTCCAGAGAGAAGCAACGCCTGTCCAGCCCGGGGCTCCCATGGAAGGGAGGGATGGTCCCATGAGATGCTGAGGTCCCTTCCTGGCCACCACTGCCCCAGCGTAGCCCAGGCCCCTTCTGGGGCAGGGCCCTTCGCGGATGCTGAGGCCCAGGCTGGTGCCCTGGTCTTGACCCCTGGTGGGATCTGCCCCTCCTGCCATGGCCCTGGCCAAACCTCTCTGCCCAGACACCTCAGGAATGCAGGGGGAGGGGGATGCAGGGAGGATGGGGCCTGGGGTCCAGCTTGCACAGAACAAAGAAGCCACATGTCTAGGCTCTCCCCGCACCCCCAGCTGGACTCCAGCTGGCAGAAGGAGGGCTCCGGGGCAGCTCAGGCATGTGTGTGCTGTGTGACCCCTGGTAGGCAGCTGCCTGTCTCTGGTTTTCTGGGTTGCAAGATGGAGTTCCTGAGCCTGGGATCCGAGGCAGAGGAGCCTGTCGGGGCTCTGAGACCAGGACTCGGAGGGCGAGGAGAGCAGGGGGCAGCCCCGTAGCGGGCTCCTCTGCCCGCCCCCTCCCGCAGCCTCAGGAATCATAATCACAGGATCAGCCTCGTGCGCTTCCTGCCATAAACCCAGGAATCTAAATTAGAAGGCAGAAGGCCGGCTCCCCCTCCCCTCTGGCCCCCCAAGTCTGCTGGGAAGTCCTGGAGACAGGCGGCCAGTGGGGGGCTAACTGGAGGGGCCCTGGACCCAGGCTGGGGTGGGAGGCGCCCACGGGACCCCTGAGCCTGTCCCCCACCAACGCCGCAGGACTGATGCCAAGATTCCTGCTTACCAAGGAGGAAACTGAGGCACACACCCAAGGTCTCACAGACCTCCGCAGAAGGCAGAGGGGCAGTGGGGACAGAGGAGACGGCCCGTCCACCTGGGGCCTCTGGACCTGACCCGTGCGTCTGCTTCTTCAGCCGCAGCAGAAGGGGCAAGGGGTCCAGGGGCTCCCGAACAGAGGCCAGGTGGCATGTGGGTATGGGGCAGCCTGGGCTCCCTGCTGCCCCTGACCCTGGCTAGGTAGGCACGGGCTGCACTGGCGCCGGCTGGGGTGTGTGTGACGGGGAGCGGCTGTGCTGTGTTGCTGTGGATTTGCGTGTGCGCCTGCCTGGGTGAGTTCACGCCCGTGTGGCTCCGTGTGTGACAGCGGGCCTGTGTGCGCGTGTGGTGGGGAAGTGAGGTCATCTGGCAGAAGGGAGCTGAGCTTGTCCAAACCACTGGAGCCACTGGGGCAGAGAGAGACAGACTGGGGCGGGGATGACCGAAGGCTCGGGAGGCGGGGCCTGAGGAAGGGAGGGAGGGAGCCCAGGGCTGAGACAGGCGAGATGGAGGGAGGATGGAGGGGCAGTGGTGGGGGCATAAGAAGCCCACAAGCGGGCCAAGGAGGAGGAGTTTGAGAAGGAGGTACCAGAGAGCAGAGATGGGAGGGTGGACAATGAGGCTTTGGGTCTAAGGGGCTTCCTACTACCCCTCCCCAGTGGGGGTGGAGGGAGGACCTTGGATGTTTTTCCTTCTGGACAAGGGGCTCTGAGGTCACCTGGTGGCAAGGCCATTCCTGGAGAGCCTGGGACAGGCCAGGGTCGGCTGCCCTAGGAGCACTGCTCAGTAGTGGGTAGTGGGAGGGGGAGAGGTGCCCCCCACCAGAGCATGGAGAAGAGGAGTTGTGAGCCCTGGGGAGCCCCAGAGGGATCTCAGATGGAGGAGGACCGGGGGGCTGCAGTTATGGGTCAGCCCCCCACCCCCACCCCTGGCCAGGGCTGGGCCAGGGGCCAGGGCTTCACTTCTTCTGGCGCTTCTTCTATTTTTTTAAACATGATTTATTTATTTATTTATTCTTTGAAAGGCAGAGTTACAGGGAGGGAGGGAGAGAGAGAGAGAAAGAGAGAGAGAAATATTCTGTCTGCTGGCTCACTGCTCAGATGGCCACAACGCCTGATGCTGGAGCATACAAAGCCAGACGCCAGGCGCTTCATCTGAGTCTCCCACGTGGGTGCAGGGGCCCAAGCACTTGGGCCATCCTCCACTGCCTTCCCAGGCACATTAGCAGGGAGCTGGATCGGAAGTGGAGCAGCCAGGACTCGACTTGAACCAGCGCCCATATGGGATGCCAGCGTCCCAGGCGGCTTTTCCTGCTGCGCCACAGCACCAGCCGCCGGTGTTCATGTCTTACTAGCCTGGGCCCACCCCTCTTTGACCTTCCCATCATCCAGCTTCTAGGAGTGGCTGTCAAGGCCCCACTGGGAACCGGAACCATGGCACAGGGCAGCCTGCAATGCCGGCACCTGTCTGAGAGTGCTGGTTCCCGTCCTGGCTGCTTCCTGCTCATGCCCCTGGGAGGCAGCAGGTGCAAGTATTGGATCAAGTACTTAGATCCTTGCCTGGGAGACCCTGATGGAGTTCCTGGCTCCTGGCTTCTGTCTGGTCTGGTTCTATTGTGGCTGTTACAAGAGCTAATTGGGAGATGGAAGTTTTCTCACTGTGGCTATCACTCTGACCTTCAAATAAATAATTTTTAAAAAGATTATTTATTTGAAAGGCAGAGTTACAGAGAGGCAGAGGCAGAGAGAGAAAGAGAGAGAGAGAGAGAGAGAGAGAGAGGTCTTCCATCTGCTGGTTCACTCCCCAAATTGTTGCAATGGCCGGAGCTGGCCATATCCAAAGCCAGGAGCTGGGAGTTTCTTCCAGGTCTCCCATGCGGGTACAGGGTCCCAAGCACTTAGGCCATCTTCCACTGCTTTCCCAGGCCACAGCAGAGAGCGGGATGGGAAGTGGAGCAGCTGAGACTCAGACCGGCTCCCACATGAGATACTGGCACTGCAGGCAGCGGCTTTACCTGCTACACCACAGTGCCGGCTCCTAAATAAATAACTTTTTTAAAGCTCCCATGGCCCTGTGACCTGTCCATGTGACCACCCTGCATCCTCCCTGACCCAGTGGTCCTCAGCCAGGGGACAGGGGACACTTGGCTCTGCGGGAGGTGTTCTGGTTGTCACAGTTGGGGGTGGCAGGGTGTCCAGTGCTGAGGCCGGGAAGGTCGCTGAACACCTGTCACAAGGCTTCCCAGCGCCCTCATCCCCTCTGCTCCCGGAGCCGCGTCAGCTGCTGCCCCTCGGCCTTTGCTCTCGCCCAGGTCATTACACGCAGGCTTCCTTCTCAATTTTAACAGTCTCCTCAAATGCTCCCGGATCCTCCCACTCTCTGTCGCAAACCTCCAGTGACTTCCTTCCCAGCACTTGTCCCTAAATCCTGAGGCTCTCGTCTCTCTGGGTCAGTGGAGACACTGCGTGTCCACCCTCCTGTCGCGGTGGCTCTCAGTCGCTGGGCAGAACAGCTCCTGGGGTGCTCACAGCACTTTGCACACTAACTCATTTCAGTCCTGCGAGGCGGGCCCTGCTGAAGGGGAAGCTGAGGCTCAGGGCTCTCAAGCGACTTGGCCGTGGCGACACAGTTTGTCAGTGCCTGAGCTGCCATGGGAGCCGATGGGCTGGCTCCAGGCTTCACCCCTCCGCTGCCACAGGACAGCCTCTGTGTACGTGAGCTGCGTGCGTACACTTCCCCCGGCATCAGTGCTGCTGTCAGCAAAGCTGTGGCTTCCAGGCCGGCGGGGAGAGCGGGCCCTCGGTGGCCGATTCCTGCAGTGCAGGCACCGGGAGCTCGGGTCTCAGCTGCTGCACTGGGGCCGCCGCTGACCCTCCCAGGCTCCGGCCGTGCAGCTCAGCTTGCGACAGGCCTGTCCCTCTGGCAGGCCAGAGCCGAGCTGGAGGGGGCTGCCGGGCTCTGGAGGCACACTCCTTCCTCTCTCCGCCTGGCAGGGAGGGTGGGGGAGAATCCGATGGTGGTGCTAAGGCCCGATCTAGATGCGGCGAGTGGCTACGAAGGGGTTCCTCTCTCCCCAGAGTCCCTAATAAAGTATTACAACCCAGTGGGGGTCCCAGTGGCTGTGAGTGTGAACTGGGGAGCCCTGGCCTTGGGAACTGGAGGGGGAGGAGCCTGAAGTCTGTTGCCCTGCCGTCCAGCACCCACCAGCACCCTCCTCCGCTTACGTCCCCTCTGCTTCTTGGCCCCCACCAGTGCCTGGGTCCTGCTCTGGTCGGCCCCAAACCCCTTTCTCTGTCCCTGCTCCCTCCCCCAACATCTGTGGTGCTGCCAAGTGAGAGGCAGGGCCTGGATCTGCCAGGGAACTGATACTTCTCACCCACCCACCCCTCCCTCCATCCACTTCCATCCATTCACTCATCCATCCAGTCACCCATCCACCCACCCACCCACCCACTTGTCCACCCATCCATCCATTAAGCGTGGTAATTAAAGCAGGGATGCTTGACCCATGGGGCTGAGCAAATATTTTGCTAACTGCTTGAGAGAAGCAGGGAGAGAAAGGCCAGAGCTGAGCCAGGCTGAAGCCAGGAGCCAAGAGCTTCTTCTGGGGTGTCCCACGTGGGTGCAGGGGCCCAAACACTTGGGCATCAGCAGGGAGCTGGATCAAAAGTGGAGTAGGGGCTGGTGCTGTGGTGTAGCGGGTAAAACTGCCATCTGCAGTGCCAGCATCCCATATGGGTGCCAGTTCCAGCCTTGGCTGCCCCATTTCTGATCCAGCTCTCTGCTGTGGCCTGGGAAGGCAGTAGAAAATGTCCCAAGTCCTTGGGCCCCTGCACTCATGTGGGAGACCCAGAAGAAGCTCCTGGCTCCTGGCTTCGGATCTGCCCAGCTCCGGCTATTGCAGCCATTGGGGAATGAACCAGCAGATGGAAGATCTCTCTCTGCCTCTGCCTCTGTCTCTCTGTAACTCTACCCTTCAAATAAATCATTCAATAGATCTAGAAAGGAAGGAAGGAAGGAAGGAAGGAAGGAAGGAAGGAAGGAAGGAAAGAAGAGGAGCAGCCAGGACTCGAACTGTCGCCTATATATGGGATGCCGGTGTTGCAGGATGTGGCTTAACCTGCTGGGCCACAGCACTGGCCCACGAGTTCTTTTCTTTTCCACAAAAATGTCTCTGCAGCCTCTCGTGCTGCACCAGGCGAGGCCTGTAATGTCCTGGGGACTGGGCTGTGCCCCCTGAATGCACCCTCAGCCCAAGCAAGCTGGTGCTGAGCCTCCTGCAGGGGTGGCCTGGGAGACCTAGTCCTGGGTTCCAGTCCTGGCTTGGCCACTGGGTTCCCGCACCCCCCCCCCCGCTGCCCAGGTCCCAGGGTCCCCGTCTGAACAATGACCTGCTGGCTGAGTGATCCCACAGACCAACCGGATTTAAATCCCGACAGTGCCCTTCCTAAGTGTGACTCCAGGCAGTTTTCACAGGTGAAATGGGGCAATCATAGCATCTATGCGCAGAAGAGCAGACTGCGTGTGTGAGTTCACATGGAGAAGGCACTTGGAGCAACCTGACAGAGTGTACAGCCCACGTGTGAGAGACAGGGTCCCCATCCACTGGTTAGTGCACAAACACCCTGGAGGCCCCTTGGCTGGAGCCAGGAACTCGATTCATGTCCCTGTTCGGGTGGCAGAAGCCCAACTACTTGTGTCATCGCCACTGCCTCACAGGGCTGTCATTAGCAGGGATCTGGAGTCAGGAACCAAAGCCCGGAACCGAGCCCAGGGCGCCTGGTGCGGGGACACGGTCATCCTGACATTGTCTAAACCGTGGGGTCAAACTCCGGCCCCAGACCTTAACTGTGGTTATTAGCTGACGTCATCCATGAGGAATTTTGAAAGCGGAGATAAAACTCACATACTGCCACGGTCACCCTTCTGAAATGCACACCTCAATGCTTTTTATCATATTCACAAGGTCTGGCGATCATCACCACCACGGTCTGATCCCTGAACATTCTCCTCACCCAACAATACAGCCCTGCACCTGTTAGTCATTTCCCCGGCTCCTGGCGACCGCTGTCCCCATTCTGTCTCTAGGATTTGCCTGCTGTGGACACTTCATGCAAACAGGATATTCAGGGTGTGGCCTTTGACCACCGGCTTCATTCACTTAGCCTGATTACTTGTTGTTGCTTTTTTTTTTTTTTTTAAGATTGATTTATTCATTTAGAAGGCAGAGTTAGAGAGGGAGAGAGAGAGAGAAAGAGAGAGAGAGATCTTCCATCCACTGGTTCACTTTCCAAATGGCTACAAGGCTGGAGCTGTGCTGATCTGAGCCAGGAGCCTGGAGTTTCTTTCGGGTCTCCCATGCAGGTGCAGGGCCCAAGGACTTGGGCCATCTTCTGCTGCTTTCCCAGGCCACAGCAGAGAGCTGGATCGGAAGTGGAGCCGCTGGGGCTCACCACTGGTGCTCCGTCCGATATGGGGTGACAGCACCGCAGGCAGCGGGGTCCCTCATGGCACTCATGCTATGCTCCAAGGGGACATCTTCTGGCCCCAGTCACTTCCCAAGGTCTCACTTCCGAACCCCATCTCCTGGGGTTTAGGATTTCAGTGTAAGGATTGGGAGGCGGCACCTTTAGTCCACAGCAGAGTTCAGGGTCTTCTTTGGGAAAGCACTTGTTTAACTTTCTTGTCTATTTCCAAACCGGGAGTCATTTTGCTACTGAGTCGCAAGAGTTCTCCAGCTATCCTGCACTGGCCGCTCTGCTCGGGTTGCAAACGTTTTCTCCCATTTGTGTGCTGGCTTTCCACTTTCTGGCTCCTGTCCCCTGAAGCTCGGAAGTTTTTAGTTTACATGAAGTTCAGTTGATCTATTTGTTCTTTCTTGTGTTTGGATATCATATCTAAGAAATCATTGCCTAAGCCAAGATAGTGAAGATTTGCACCCACTTTCTTCTAAGAGGTTAGCAGGGGTGGGTGTTTGGGAAGCAGCTAACACATTGCTTGAGCCAGCTACCCACATGGGGGTGCCTGGGTTCAAGTCTTAGCTCCATTCCCGATTCCAGCTTCCTGCTAACGCTCGCTCTGGGAGGCTGCAGTGGAAACTCAAGTTCTTGGGTCCCTGTTACCCACATGGGAGACCCGGAACAAGTTCCAGTCTCCTGACCAGGCCTGGGCTGTTACAGTCATTGAGTGGATGGAAAATCTCTCTGTCTGTCTGTCTCTCTGTCTCTTTGTCTTTCAAATAAATGCAAATTAAAAAAAAAGTTTAATAGTTTTAATTCTTGGATTCAGGTCTTCAGTGGTGTATATGGTGTGAGGTAGAGGTTCAAGTTCATTCTTCTGCATGTGAAAACCCAGTTGTCCCAGCATAATGTTTTTAAAAGATAAATTCATTTATTTGAGAGGCAGAGTTACAGAGAGACAGGGAGAGGGATTGTTCATCCACTGGTTCACTCCCCAAACGCCCATAACAGCTGGGGCTTCCGCCAGCGCCTCCTCAGCTCAGCCCAGGTGCACCTAGGCCAGGATTTAGCCTCTCTGCTCGTCTCGGGCCACCAGGAAGCCGTCTAATTCCGTCTCTCAGCGCTTGTCCTAGGGCCCACACCTCCACTGCTGTGTTCACTCATCTTCCGACATTTATGGGGCACCCACTGTATGCCGGGCCCAACCCAGGCACCAGGGATTTGGCTGGGAACAAGTCAAGGCTGCCTTGTACCCTCACGGACAGTAGCCTACACCACAGCATGGTCAAGTTTGGGAGGAGGAGGCAGAGTCCTGGGCACATTACAAGGGGAACAATCAGGGGAGGCTTCCTGGAGGCAGCAGTATTCAAGCTGAGGCTTGAAGGATGTGTAGCCATCACCAGGCTAACAGGCAGGTTGGAGGGGAGGGCATCCCAGGCTGATGTGGGGCTCAGAGGGAAGACAGGGCCCAGGTGTGAGACGGGAGGTGGGTCAGCACCCCGGCAGGCTCTGTGGAGTGTCCTCCTCCTTCTGACGGGGCTGGGAGGAGTGGAGGGCCCTGCCCTGGGGGAAGCAAAGTCCTTGACCTTTCTGGAAAGGTCACGGAGCTCAGCTCACAGCTCAGCCCTGAGCTTCTGCCTCCCTCCTGGCCCCCTGCCTGGGGCAAACAGAGTGCCACGTCCCCTTGTCTCCGGAGACCGGATTGAGAGCTGAGCGCAGCCACAGTGGCTCTTCCTCCCCACGGCAGGCACGGTGCCCTTGCATGAGCCCCGAGGCCCTTCCTGGGGCAGCTCCGGCTTGCTCCTGGCCTCCTGTTTGGCTTGGATGCGGTTCCTGCTCCAGGGAACAAGGAGACGGAGGTGCGACAGGCAGCTCCCTCGGCCGGGGCGCCCGGTGACTGCTCTGCCCTCCCGGCCAGAGGGCTTGTGCTGGGCACACATGGGATCCTGGAACCTTGTCCCATTCCTCCTCATGCCACCCCAGGGTGAGCCCTGGAAGGGAAAGGCTGGGTTAACTCTTGGGTGGCCGGGGTTGGGAGGAAGAGGCTGTAAGATTCCGTCTTGAGCCCTGCAGCGTCTCCAGGTGGGAGCTGAGTAGTGATGCCAGCTGGGCACTCACTCATCACACCCCATTGTCCAGATGGGTAGACTGAGGTCAGCCCCTCCTGCCTCAGCTCAGTGCTCTCTCCATGCAGGTGGTGTGTGTGTGTGTGTGTGTGTGTGTGTGTGTGTGAGGCTCACCTGCAGGCTGCAGCGGACATGGCTGGCAGGTGCTACAGGTCCAGCAAGGAGTTAAGCTCCCCAGCTGGCTCCTGGAAAGAGACTAAGGCTCCGCCACTCGCCCTAAGGCTCCACCACGGGCTGTGATCTGTGATCTTGCCTCCTGGGAGCCGACACTTTCCTGGCCCGAGGCTCCGAGGCACAGGACAGCACAGACACCAGGAGCTGAACAAAAGGCGTCCTGTTCAGTCATCCGGAGCCTCTCCCGGCCAGAAACACAGGGAGCCAGGAGGCGCGGGACCTCGCACACCTGGGGACGCAGGCGCTGTGGGCAGGTGGGTGGGGCCCGGAGGGTCTGGGAGGACTCGGGCTTGCCTTTGGGGGAGGCGCTGGGGTTCAGGAAGTGGAAGCTGTCACAAAGCACAGGCAGCTCTGGGACTGGGGTCTTGGCGATTTGTGTCTGGAAGAGAAGAGGACTGGCACAGAGGGACGGGGGCAGGGCCCGGGCTGCTTGGCCACTGGTGTGGTTTGGGTTCCGTGCACTTCTCCGTCTGTGTGCAGACGCGATTGCGGCGTGGCCTGGTTTTTTTGTCTCCATGCACCGCAGTCACAGAGCGGCCTTGTCCGACGTTGGTGATGTGTGAAATCCTTCCGTTTGCAGGATCGCACCAGGGCCTCCTGGACGGCCAGGCCGGCTCCGGCTTCCGGGGCTGCTGCCGCTTCCTCCACCAGCGAGGGAACCCTGGCGCCCGCGAGAGCCTGGCCATGTCGCAGGGGGGGCTCGCGGGGCCGCTGGCAGCCACACCTCATCCGTGGGCGCCATAGGCTGCCGGGCAGGCAGGGGCGAGGTGGAGGAGCAGGGGTCCTTGATGTCAGGCCTGGGTTCAAATCTTCATTCTGCTCACGCTTTGGACCAGCCGGCTCCCCCTGGCAGGGGAAGGTACTCTCAGCGGATACTTAGGGACACTGACCGGGAGCCAGAGATGAGGGACCTTGGGCCGGTGCCTGCGGTCGCCGGGACTCAGTCTACCCCTGTGGATGATGGCAATACCGTGGGTCCCTCTCTCGCGGGGGGCGCGGCGAGGTCTGTGGGAAGCCGTCCCCAGAACACAGTTCAGCGCGCTCTCTCCGTGCCAGCCGGGGCCGCCGCACTCCCTGCGCACCTGTGCCTGGCGGGCCTCTTGCCCCAGGACCCGAGACCCCAGCTGGCCCCCCCAACAGATGAGGAGATCCTGGGGTTCCGGCACTTCTGCTTCCTGCTTCCAGCTGCTTCCCAAGTCCGGGCCCGAGAGACATAGAAGGGAGAGGGCCTGGAGCCTTGGAATTGTTTTGCTCAGGCTCCAGCTTGGCCACCAGGGCCGGGGTCTGGCCCTCGGGCCCCTCGGGGGAAGGGCCCTTCCAGGGCTGCGGGTCGGCAGTTGCTCAGCCTCCTCCAGGCAGTCCTGGTGCCAGGGTGGTTACCAGGGCCCAGGGAGGCAGAGAGGGCACCCGGGCTGCGGGGGTGGGAGAGGGCAAGTGCCGTCCTGCCTCGTGTGGGCGTGGGGGAGGGGTGGTGACAGAGGAGGGTGAGACCCAGGCGGGAGGAAGTCTGTGCACCCACAGGAGCTGGTTACATGGGCTTGAGTGGCGTGGGCAGGTGGAGGCCTCTCCACCAAGGGAGGTGTGCACTGCGTATCACACGGGTGTGGTGTGCGTCCATGGGGGCAGGACTCTGGCCGTGGAGGGTCAAGGTATTGGGGTGCAGAGCAAGGTGGGGGGCCCGGCTGCCTCCCCAGCGCAGCCAAGAGGAGACGCGAGAGGGACGGATCACCTCGCCAGTCTCCCCCACACACACGCCCAGCGTGGGCACAGGTGTGGGGCGGAAACTCCTCCGACAAGTCGGGACTGGGTCGGCCTCCTTCCCCCGGGCGGGGCTCACGGGGAGGGGGCTAAGGAAAGGGCAGGGGAGGCGGCTGGCAGCTTCCCACTGGGCCTCTGTTTACACCCAAGCGATGAGCTGGCTCCTGGCTTCCTCGCCGGCTCAGCTGCCAGGGGTGCCAGGCTGGGTCCTGTTGGCATTTAAGGCCCTGCGGGGTTTGGGCACCGGAGGAGAGCCCTGGTCCCCTACCTAGGACAGCCTGGCTGACTCCCCGCCCCCAGGCCCACACCACCCCCAAGTGTGAGGAGCTGCGGGGTGGCGGGGCCCAAAGGACCGTGCACTGGAGGAGGGGTGGTGGCCAGCGGGCAGGTGGACGGGACGAGGACTCACTGGTCCTGTGCGAGTCAGGGCTGCCCAGAGCAGGCCCTGCAGGAGGGGCTTCCTGGGGCTGACCTGGTCCCTCTCAGGGCCGGCCTTTGCAGGTGGGGGCGGGTGCTGGGGGCCTTGCCCCTCTTGCCAAGTGGCCCTGTGCCCCCCCATTCACTTCCTCCCGCGTTGCAGCGAAGCCAGGCTCGGGAGCTGCACAGTGAGAATTGCGGGGTGGTCGTGAGCCTCGGTTTGCCTCTTCTGCGTGATGGGCAGAGTCCCTCCGGCAGCTGATGGAGCGAGAACTTCCCAGGTGGTGCCCACCTCGCACGGGTTTTCACTTTCCCCACTGGCCCTTTGGGGCACCACTGTAGCCCCATTTTGGAGATGAGGAAATCGAGGCCATGAGAGAGTTCAGAGAGACACGGGGTGAGCCCTGAGTCAGCCGTGCTGTGGGCGGAGCAGAGGAAGTGAGGCAAAGGCACAGCTAAGCCTTGGGTCGTGGCCACCCTATCTCGGGCAGGGCTTGGGATCCCGGCCCTGCGTTCTCCGAGCTTTCGTCTCCTTGAGTGAGGGGTCTACAGCAGCAGAGCCAGCCCCTCCTTTAGTGAGGACATATGGACGCTGGTGCCTGCGCCCTCAGCTGAGGTTCGGCCCAACACCCACCGTCTCCAGCTCCCAGGACCACCATGGGCCCCCGGGCCTTGCCCCAAGGGACACTTGCTTCCTCACTGGCCTTCTGCCGGCCAGGTCAGAGCTCCGCCCCCAGGCCTGTGGCGGGTCCCTGCTCCCTGGGCATCACGGAAGGTTCCAGACATCCCTGCCCCAGGGCATCAGCGGAGGGCAGGGGTTCTCTCTGTCACGACCCAGTCCCACCTCACTGGTGTCTGCACTGGGAAGGGGAGGAGCCAGCCCCAGCTCTGCGCCTGCCTCATGGCTCGGCCCCCACTCCCCCTCCTCCTCCCCCCTCTTCTGCCACGTGCTGATACCCTGCTGTGGCTCCCTCACTGCACCTGTCCCCCCCAGCCTCCCTGCCTCCTGTCTGGCCCCGCCCAGCCTCATCTAACTGCCTCCCCCCTGCACTGTGTCCCACAGGGGTGGGGAGACCTCCCCATGGTCTGTGGCTGGGCTGTGAACACCCCAGCCTGCAGGGACTTCTCCTCGCAGCCAGCGTCCTGGCCTGACCCAGCCCTGTGTGCAGAGACGAGGCAGCCAATGGCTTTATGCGTCCCCCAGGGCACTGAGCCCCCAAGGACTCTGCCTTGCTCCAAGTCCTGTGGCAGGCAGCTCTTGTACCTGGTGGCCTGTGGGCGGGGATGAGCCCCCTCCTGGCCGAATTGCCCACCCAAGTCTCCGAATGCCAGGGCCGGCCAGCGGTGGACATCTTGCACAAACCGCCCCCAAGTGTCCTGCATGTGCCCATCGGCCCCACTGCCCACCAGAGCAGCGCCGGTGCAGCTGCCCCCTCCCCGGGCCCGGAGGCCTCCTCCCAGCCCCACTGGAGCCACTTCCCCCTCCAGGCAAGGAGGGCTCCACCCGGTGCCCACCCAGCACTTGTTTTCCCGGCACCGGGCCTGGCTCAGCCTCCAGGGCCCGCCAGTCACGTAGCCAAACTCGCTCGTCCTCTCCCTCTGCCCAGGCTGCTGAGCACAGCGGTTTCCTGCTGGGGAGAGCACAATGGGGCCGGCCCCAGGAGACCCACCCTGGGGAGGCGCCAGTCCAGAGTCTCTGAGCGCTGTGTGACCTGGGCCAGGACCCACGCCCTCTCTGGGCCTGGGTTTCCCTCCTGAGAAGTGAAGGGGTGACACAAGGTCATGTGCGTGTGCAGGTCTTGCAGCCACCTGCAAGGGGGCAGCACACACAGCGGGCACACAGCCCGGTCTCACTGTCCCCACACCCACTCTGCAGCCCCCCTCCTCCCGGGCTGGTGGTGGAGGAGAGGGTTAGGGAGGGGTGGGAGGGGCACCGGCAGAGGGGCAGGAGGGACTGAGTTCACAGCTGACAGTAGCCTCAGGCCCACCCAGGAGGCAGCCGCCCATCCAGGGCCAAGAACCACTTGGACCCGCCCCCCGCCCTGCCCCCTGCCGCCCAGCAGGGAGTGTCTGAGGCGGGGGTCTGGGGTCTCCCAGAGTTCTGTTCCTGCCTCCCTCCCACCTAGGGAACCTCTTCCTCACCTCCGGATGCCAGGTTTGGGCTGGGCTCTCTAACCCAGAGCCCAGAGCCGAAGGCCGGCTCGCACGAGTTCCCTTCTGCGTGCCAGTCCACACTGCCTGCCCATGCGCGGGCCACGGTCTACGTAACAGAGCACTGTAGAAGGTGCAGGGGGGCACCTGCCCGCCACCTGCTACCCCCAGCCCTCCAGGATCCCAAGTCCCTGCCTCTGCTCAGCCCTGACCCCCATCCTGTCCCAGCCAGGCCCTGGAAGCGTCACCAGCAATGCAACTCAAGCTGAGGGTCCAGAGAAGCCTGGCCCTGGGCAGAGGCTGGCTGAGCCACACCCTGTCCCCTCCTGTGGCCGCTGCTGACATGGGGCGCCCCACTCGGATGCCATCCGGGGCAGGTGGAAGCTGGACTCGCCGCACTGGCCCTCTCAGAGCCTCAGTTTCCCCATCTGCACAGAGACCCTCACACCAGCCCTCCCCAGGGCTGGCTGGGAGGCTTAGAATGTAAAGCAGGTGTTGGGGGGGCGCCTCCTGGCTGCTGTCCCCTCCCCCACCCCTGTCCTGCACCAGTGACCTCCTTGCTTCTGTCCTTGGGCCAGTCCCCCCCTCCCCAAGTTGGCCTCTGCCCCTGCCTGAAGATCTCAGAGGCCGTCTAGGGGGCTTTCTATGTCAGTTCTGGGTGGGAGGTATGGGGGTACAGGGCTGTAGAATCTTCCCATTCAGCCAGCCCCCTGCGGCGTCTGACACCCGCTGCTCGCCCACCTCGGCGAGTCCTGGGTCCCCCACACACTGCCACCCCGACCTGCCTCACTGCCCCCACGCCCCACCGCTTTGCAGGCTGGGAAGGTGGGAGCGGGCAGGGTGGGGCACGCTGGGCAGGGGAGCCCGGCTGGGCTGTGTTTGTTTTCGGGGTTTTTCCTCTTAGACTGGTTTTCTAAACAAAAGGCCTCCTGGCTGTAGGAACAGAGCCAGACCCAACACCTGCCCCAGGGCCAAGGGGCTTATAATGGGGGAGGGGGCTGTCCTGGTGACTCTCTGAAGCCCTGCGCTCGGGCTGGGGTCTCCATTTCCATTTCACAGTGGTGGACGAGGGTGATGCTCAGAGAAGCCAAGGGCACATAGCCTGGGGGAGTGGGGGGCTACGCTGGGGGCTTAGCTACTCTCCTTCAAGCTCCACCCCCGGGCTCCCTGGCCCCCCACCCCAGCTTGTGCGCCTCTCGCCCAAATCTCTTAGCTGCCACTCCTCTGTCTTCTCCGGGTGACCCAGTCCTTGGCCCTGTCGGCATCACTGTTGCCCAGCGTGGACACCAACCCTTGCGGCTGCAGCTGTCAGCATCTACACACCTTCTAAGTGACCTTCTAAGGAGTCTGCCTGGGCCAGGCCAGGCCCTGTTCTAAGAAGGGCTTATTCCAAGGTCAGCTTGCTGGACCCTCACAGCAGCTCGGTGAGGTGGGCGCTGTTAACGATTCTCACATGCAGGTGAGACGAACCGGAGGCCCGGAGTGACGTCACATGGGTGGCAGAGCCAGTGCTTGACCCAGGTGGCCCACAGGCCTGAAGTCCCATACCACCCTGCTGCCTCTGCTGCCCACACCCTGACCTGCACGTCTCTCTGAAATTTCTGTGGGCTCTCAGGGCAAGGAGGTCTCCATCCCCGCTCAGCAACCACTGTAGCTTCCACCTCACTCTGAGTCGGGGCCCACCACTGGACTGGGGCGCCGTTGGCCCCACCCACTCACAGAGTCCCCACCTGCCACTCTGCAGGTGGACGGGGGATTCCAGCGCAGGCAGAGGCCTGGCTTCTCCACAGTGCCCTCTGCTGGTCAGACTAAGCACTGCAAGGGCCTCAGGGCTGGCAGCAGCTGTTTGATCCCGGATGGGTAATGACCCCCTGGGTTTATGGGGCTGCTTTTTTCCACCAGGCTCAAAGCGCTTTCCCATCTGTGATCTCCTTGGCCTGGGAGCGGCTGCAGTAGTGTGGGAGGGCCCAGCATTCATCTCCCCGTTTTACAGACGAACACTGAGGCCTGGAAGGGGGCGGGCGAGCCCTAGCGTGCGGCTGGCAAATGCAGAAAAGAACTTCCAGACCCATTCCTCCAAGCCTCTGGTTACACAGGGGAACAGACCTGCCTGAGTGTGTCCTGGGCTAGGATCCTGGTGTCCTTTCCCACCCCATCCGGATCCACCTGCAGAGACCTGGAGCAGGCTGAGCCAGCTCACCGAACGCAGGGCGCCCCTGCTGTCCCACCCGTAAAAGGAATGGTGCAGCCTGCTGCTGCCTGTCTCCCAGGAGAAGGCGGCCGGGGGCACTCCTGCCAGCCCGGCTGCAAAGGCCAGGTGAGGCCGGGGGTGGGCGAGCCAGGCGGGCATTGGCCCAGGCTGGAGACTTCAGCCCTGCCCACCCCAAGGCCTGACCTGCAGGGGATGCCCACCACCCCCAGCAGACCTGGCCAGGGTGTCAGGGGTGAGCGGTCATGGGAAACAGTCACCGCTCTAACCCCAGGTTTCTATCCGGCACACTGTGTGGCCCTCCTGGCATGTCCCAACACTTGTCAATTTACTGATTTATTCCAATGACTTCTCTTTTTAAAAGATGTATTCATTTGAAAGGCAGAGTTAACGAGAGAGGTGGGGGAGAGATTTAGAGAGAGAAAGAGATCTTCCATCCGCTGGTTCACTCCCTAGATGGCTGGAGCAGGGCCAGTCTGAAGCCAGGAGCCAGGAGCTTCCTCCAGGGTTTCCCATGCGAGTTCAGGGGTCCAAGCACTTGGGCCAGCCTCTGCTGCTTTCCCAGGCCATAACAGAGAACTGGATTGGAAGAGGAGCAACCGGGACTCGAACCGGCGCCCATATGGGATGCGGGCACCACAGATGGCAGCTTTACCCACTCACCACAGCGCCAGCTCCTCCAGTGACTTTTTTGTTTTAAAGATTTGTTAATGTATTTGAAAGGCAGAGTTATATATGGAAAGACACACACACACACACACACACACACAGAATCTTCCATCTACTAATTCCCTCCCCAATGGCTCCGAGGAAGCCAGGAGCCTGGAGCTCCATCCAGGTCTCCCACGAGAGTGGCAGGGGCCCGAGCACCTGGGCGTCACCTGCTGCCTTCTCAGGCGTGTCGGCGGGGTCGGAGAAGAGCAGCTGGGACCTGAGCTGGCGGCGCTCTGATACGGGAGGGGGCTGCGGCCAGCAGAGGCTGAACCCGCCGCACAGCACGGCCCTGCAGCTGTTCTCAGCTGTGACAGACACACGGCCCCTGTGACAACGGACGACTCTGCCATGGACGACGGTTAGGCAAATGAGCGTGGGTGTGTTTTAAGAAAACTTTATGGGACCGGCACTGTGGTGTAGCGGGTAAAGCTACAGTGCCGGCATCCCATAATATGGACACCGATTCGAGTCCCAGCTGATCCACTTCCGATCCAGCTCTCTGCTATGGCCTGGGAAAGCAGTGGAAGATGGCCCAAGTGCTTGGCCTCTGCGCCCACGTGAGAGGCCTGGAGGAAGCTCCTGGCTCCTGGCTTTGGATCGGTGCAGCTCTGGCCATTGCGGCCAACTGGGGAGTGAACCAGCGGGTGGAAGACCTCTCTCTCTGTCTCTCCTTTTCTCTGTATGTAACTCTGACTTTCAACTAAATAAATAAATCTTAAAAAAAAAAAAAAGCTTTATTTACAGGAACAGGCTGCGGGGTGTTTTGGGCTCAATTCGCTGAACCTGCCCCGCGCTCTGAGGCTGCCGGGGCCTCGTCTGTTTGCTGCCCGCTGTGTCCCGTTGCTTGGGCAGACAGCACCTTGCAGGCATCCTTCACCAGTATTGGAAGAAGGAAGGCGTGAGTGAGAGGAGAGCGGAGGGATGTGTGAGGTCTGGGCCGAGGAGGGCAGTGCGCTGCCGGAGCAAGCGCCCGGGGCAGGAGAGGGGGTGGCCACCGCGCTGGGGCCCAGCAGTCACAGACTGGCCGTCACCCCGAGCTCAAGGTGGAAGAGAATGCTGGCAGGGCCATGTCTGAGCACCTGAGCCCTCTAGGCGGGAACAGGGAGCCCACTAGCGGTGGGGTGCCAGTCTCCAGCTAACCGGCCTGGCCTCAGCCTCCGTAGCTGTACCCTGGGGGTCAGGAACAGGAGGTGTCCGCGCTCACGGGTGCGCTGGCCTGCCCAGAGGCTCTGTACCTGGTAGAGAAAGGCGACTCTTGGAGCAGGTGTTGGGTGCAGCGGTTAAGCCAATGCTTGGACACCCCCATCCTGGATCAGAGGGCCTGGGTTCAAATCCCCGTGCCCCTTCTGCCCCAGCTTCCTGCTAATGCACACCCTGGGAAGCAGTAGGCTATGGCTTAGGTACGTGGGTTCCTGCCACCCATAAGGGAGACCTGGATGGAGTTCCTGGCTCCTGGCTTCGACCTGGCCCAGCAGTTGTTGCAAGGATTTGAGGGAGTGAACCAGCAGATAAAAGACTTCTCTTATTCAAATAAAAACAAATAAATAAAATTTCATATTAAAAAGAAAAGACCAGCCCTCCCCTCGGGTGGAACCTTGCAGCCCACAGCAGGAGAGGCAAAGAGGCACCAATCCAGGGCAGATTCGGCCCCAGGCTGGAGCTCAGGGCTTGGTGACCAGAGCAGGAGCCACGTTTCAGTCCCCTCCCCCCAGCTGCCACCTGAGTGCAGGTGCAGACACAGGACGCACTGGGGTGCATTTCTGGTACTTTCTGGGTCAGTTGGCCAAGACAGGATGGAAAAAACGGCAGGAGTTAAGAATGATGCTATCGCAGGCTGCCCCCTGGTGGCCATGTGCTGCATGACATGGAGCCCAGGTGAGCCTTTTTCTCCTGCAGAGATCTTGAGCCCCCTAGGGGCAGGAGTTGACCCCCTGAATCCCGGGGCAAGGCCAGGGCTCTAGGGAAACTGAGGACCCTCTAAGGAGACACACGGGCTTCGCTTAGTTTGCTTTGCAGATGAGCAAACAGGCCGAGGCCAAATGCACCGTGAGGCTCCCGCTCTGTGGCCGTGGCCCACCTGCAGACCAAGCCCCACTGCACTCCTGGTCCAGGTCAGCCCCTCTCTCTGCCCCGCCAGGCCCCATTCAGCCCTCAGTGTGGGCCCTGTCACTGTCACTTCCCTGGAGTGCACCCGCCACGCCCAAGGCCGGGTCAAGGCCGTCTCTTCCACCTCTCGAGGGCCCATCCCTGAGCTCCCAGGGCTGCGATTCCAACCGTGTCCGGGTCGTTCCTGGACAAGCGCCTGCCTCGCGCAGTGTGCAGGGGCCTGACTGTCTCGTTCATGCCGTAATCCCAGCAGCAGGCAGCGCTGGGCACATGGGAGGCCCCCAGTAAGAGTTTGCTGGGTATAGGAGAGTTTCAGTCCTGGCTTTAGCCACTGCCCACACGTGCATGGATGTTGGCCAAGTCTCAGTTTCCTTTCTTTCTTTTCCCTTCCTTCCTTCCTTCCTTCCTTCCTTCCTTCCTTCCTTTCTTCCTTTCTTCCTTTCTTACTTCTTTCTTCTTTCTTTCGGTTTATTTAGTTATTTGAAAGTCAGAGTTACAAAGAGAGAGGAAAGGCAGAGAGAGAGAGAGAGAGAGAGAGAGAGAGAGAGAGAGAGAGGTCTTCCATCCACTGGTTCACTCCCCAGTTGGCTGGAACAGCCAGAGTTGTGCCGATCTGAAGCCAGGAGCCAGGAGCTTCTTCTGGGTCTCCCACATGGATGCAGGGGCCCAAGGACTTGGGCCATCCTCCACTGCTTTCCCAGGCCACAGCAGAGAGCTGGACTGGAAGAGGAGCAGCTGGTTCTCGAACCGGCACCCATAGGGGATGCCAGAGCTTCAGGCCAGGGCGTTAACCCGCTGTGCCACAGCGCCGGCCCCTAGGTCTGTTTTTTGCCTTCATTCAGCACACGCTTGTTGGGCACCTCCTGTGCTTTGTCTGGGGCACAGGATTCAAATTCAGGTCTGCCAGGCTCCCGGTTCTGTCCTTTCTTTCTGCTGGGCGCCACCTTTCCTAAGGAGCGTCCAGGCCTCGGGCGGACGCACTGGTCCCCAGGATGCCACCTATGCCAGCAGTGCCGCCAGAGCTCCGCACACGCCCCGGCTGCCGGCATCCCACAACATCTGCTGCCGGCTCACCGCTGCCTGGAAGCCATCCGCATGCCCTTGGCGGGAGTGACGCTCCTCTCACACACTGGGGAGGCAGTGCTGTCCGCCCTGCCCCGAGCGAGGTGCGCCTGGAGCCCCACACCATCCCCTTGCGCCCCCTCCCCACACCCCCCCAGGACCGCCTGGGCAGGGTCTGGTCTGAGTCATCGCTGAAGTGGCCCTGCTGATGAACTGTTCTCTGGCCCAGCCCTGCAGTCTCCTCTCCACGCTCTGGTGCCCACAGCAGGCCAGGGACTCGGCGCTGGTGTGTGTCTATGGCCGCACAGGAGCGAGGGTGGGGGTGGGGGCTGCAGGAGCCGGGGGCCAAGCCAGGGGTGAAGGCCACAGCCTGGAGCGCTCACCCAGCTTCTGCTCCCTGTCATGGGCAGGAGCCCACTGGGGACGGGCAGCTGCAGGTCACAGGGCTGTGGGGGAGTGGGGAGGCGGCGTGTTCTTGGAGCTGCCTGCACAGGGTCCGCTGCGGCAGAGTGCCAAGGTCTGGGAAGGTGAGCGTGGACGTACAGGGGAGAGGCGCCCTCCCCCGCCCAGCGCCGTGCGGGGCTGACAGCGAGGCTGGGGTCTAGCCCACTCTGCTATCCGTTTGCTGTGTGACCTTGGGCGAGCCCACACCCTGCCTCTGAGAGCCAGTCTGTACCACAAGGGGCTGAGTTGGATGTTCCGACCAGCTGGAATGCTGCAGGCTGGGTCGACCAGATAGCTGTACACGGCCAGCTATGTCCCTGAGCTGGTGAGGGAGCGAGGGCCTTGGGTGGGGCTGCTGGCCAGCCTCCTCCTCCTCGTCCTGTCTGAGGCTGGTGTGGGGGTCCCCAAGCCTTCTCTCCCCCTGTGAGCTGTCCTGACCTCTCTGCGGGGGGTCCTCTTCTGTCCCCTCTGCCCCAGAGCTGTCAGGCTGCCAGCCGCTTTGAGCCATGACCAAGCACGAGCAGCCTGCATCATGGTGAGTCAGAGCCCTCCCTCCCAGCCAGCTCCAGTCACTCGGGGACAGGGAGAGGGAAAGGACAGCTCTGCCTCCTGAGTCCCGGGACCCAGAGCCTGGCACTGGGCAAGGTACTGGGGCGTGCACGGCGGGAAAGGGCATCCCTTCCCCCAGGCCGGACCTGCGGGCTGACGTGGGGACCCCCGCTAACTCAAGGACAGGCCATCCGCCCCTGTGCGCCCTGGCACATAGTAGGTGCTTTGTGCAGACCCATCAACCGGAGGTTCCTCCTACTTCCGCTGGGTGCAGGGCAGCTGTGGGGAGATAATAAGCGGCTGGGTTGCTGCCACTGTCACGGCCGTCTCTGTCATGGGGGGCGGGGTTCTCTAAGGTGCAGGGTTGGCACAGCCGTCTGCACTTCAAGTCATCTTAGGTGACTTTGACACTTGACACAGAGCGCACGCCATGGAAACAGCGGCTCTCCTGTATCGTTCAGGCTCCCGGGGTGGGAGCATCCGGCCCACGAAATGCCCTGGTCTGGCACTGCCAAGGCAACCACAGGCAGGACGCGAAATTCAGTAACTCCATAGCGGGCTACCTGTAAGCTGATCGTTCTGGACGTCCCACAAATGGTGTTACAAAGTCCAGGCGGCCCTCGGCAGAGCAAAAGTTCTCCTTTCCCCCTGTAGTCCTAGGCAGCAACAATGAGAAAAACACCCGCATGTGTTCCATATAGACACAGCTTTTTCTTTTCCAGATATTTTCAGTCCACAGCTGGTCGAATCTGTGCGAGTGCAATTCACGTACACGCAGGGCTGTGTCTTATCTTTAGCCCTGAGTTAGTTAAATACCTGCAATCCGCCAGTCTTTTCGCACAGACTATTTCATTAGCACCGCGAGGTGAAGCGCTTGCCCCCAGTTAACAGAGGACGAGGCTGGGGGCTCAGCAAGGGGAAGCAGCTTTGCCCAAGGTCACACAGCTGTGAGAGCTGAGCCCCATCGCGCCCAGGCGTGCTGGCACCACAGCCAGCTGCAAAGTCCCTGTCCCCTCGGACTTCCCTGGGAGCAAGGGGTCAGCACGCACCCCTAACTGCCCACCCCCGGGCCCCGATCCTGCCCTGGGAGGAGCCTCCAGCCTCACCCCTCACTCCTGCCTCACACCTTGTTTATCCTGCAAAACCTGCAGGGTTATCTCAGCTGCCTCACCTGGAAAGCAAGGCACCACGACACCTGGCTTGCCTGGTGTCAGCTGGGTACAGGTGGAGCAGGCTGGAGCGTGTGACAGTGAGGCCCTCAGACACTCAAGGGTTGTGGCAGACACTGGGAGGTTGGCTGAGCCTCCCCAGGGGCTGCTGTGTGTGTGTGTGTCAGTGTGTGTGTGTGCATATGAGTGTGGCACTGTGTGAGTGCCTGAGTGTGCGTGTGATGGTGAGACTGTGAATGGGGTGTGAGAGTGAGTGTGTGTGCGCGTGTGTGTATGTGACTGTGTGAGGATGTATGAGTGTGTTGTGATGGTGAGACTGTGAAAGGGGTGTGAGAGTGAGTGTGTGTGCACGTGTGTGTATGTGACTGTGTGAGGATGTATGAGTGTGTTGTGATGGTGAGACTGTGAATGGGATGTGAGAGTGAGTGTGTGTGCACGTGTGTGTGTGTGTCACTGTGAGAATGTATGAGTGTGTTGTGGTGGTGAGACTGTGAATGGGGTGTGAGAGTGAGCATGTGTGCACGTGCGTGTATGTGACTGTGTGAGGATGTATGAGTGTGTTGTGATGGTGAGACTGTGAATGGGATGTGAGAGTGAGTGTGTGTGCACGTGTGTGTGTGTGTCACTGTGAGAATGTATGAGTGTGTTGTGGTGGTGAGACTGTGAATGGGGTGTGAGAGTGAGCATGTGTGCACGTGCGTGTATGTGACTGTGTGAGGATGTATGAGTGTGTTGTGATGGTGAGACTGTGAATGGGATGTGAGAGTGAGTGTGTGTGCACGTGTGTGTGTGTGTCACTGTGAGAATGTATGAGTGTGTTGTGGTGGTGAGACTGTGAATGGGGTGTGAGAGTGAGTGTGTGTGCACGTGTGTGTATGTGACTGTGTGAGGATGTATGAGTGTGTCGTGATGGTGAGACTGTGAATGTGGGTGTGAGGATGGTAGCTTTGGGACCCGCAAGGAGGGAAGGCCTACAGTTCAGGGAATGGAGAGGCCTACTTCCGGGGAAGAAAGTCCTTGTCAAGGTCCCCGCGGGTGCCTAAAGGTCAACCAGTGAGGGTCAGACCCGCCTCAACCTTTAACCCCCATGCCCTGAATCTATAAAAGGAGCTCTCCCAATCTCTGACGCGGGACTTCCCCGGCCCCCGCTCTGTTGCTCTGTTGGGACCGGGGAACCTCGCCAGGGAGCGGAACCCCAATAAAAGCCCGTGAATTAATCGATTTGTCTGCCTGGGAAGATCTGTTACGCGCCAGACACCTTGCAAGAATGAGTGTATGAGTGTGTGCACGTGTGTGTGTGACTGTGAGAGTGTATTAGTGTGTCGTGATGGTGTGAGACTGTGAATGTATGCCTATGAGTGTGTGGGAGGGTCGGGGCATGTACACGTGGGGTTGTGTGTGTTCACATGGAAGGACATGAGCCTGAGAGTGTGTGTATGTGTGTGAGTGTGACTGTGACTCCGTGTGGGACTGAATGTGTGTATGTGAGTGTGTGTGCACGTGGAGCGGTGTGAGTGGTTGGTGTGGGCCACCGCTGCTCCCTTAGAGCGGCCACCCAAGGGTCCCAGAAGGACCCTGCTGGATAAACCCTAAGAGGCAGCTTCGCCCCTCCCCCCACTGCCTGAGAGCCTTGTCCAGCAGCGGGGCCACCAGCACAAAGGAGCTGACACTCCACGGTCTCGGACCCTCCCAGGGGAGGACCCCTGCGCAAAGCACCTGACTCCTGGGCCCCAGCTGTGGTGCTGCCACTGCTCGTGACCCAGCCTCCCGTGTCAGCGCCAGTTCAAGTCCCAGTTGCCCCATTTTTGATCCAGCTTCCTGCTAATGTGCCTGGGAAGGCAGCAGATGGCGGCTCAAGAACGTGGGTCCCTGCCATCTGCTTGGGAGACCCAGATGGATTTCCAGGCTCCTGGTTTCTGTCTGACCCAGGCCCAGTTGCTGCAGACATTTGGGGATTGAACCAGCTGATGGTTCAATCTGTTCTCTCTGTCAAACAAATAAGCAAATCTTTAAAAAAGGTTATCTGGGGCCAATGCTTTGGCATAGTTGGCTAAGCTTCCGACTGCAGTGCCGGCATCCTATGTGGGTGCTGGTTCGAGTCCTGGCTGCTTCTCTTTCGATCCAGCTCTCTGCTATGGCCTGGGAAAGCAGTGGAAGATGGCCCAAGTGCTTGGGCCCCTGCACCCATGTGGGAAACCAGAAAGAAGCTCCTGGCTCCTGGCTCCTGGCTCCAGATCAGTGCACCTATGGCCATTGTGGACATCTAGGGAGTGAACCAGAGGATGGAAGACCTCTCTCTGTGTCTCTCCATCCCTCTCTCTGTAACTCTATCATTCAAACAAATAAATAAATAAATGGATATCTGACTTCTGTGAGCCTCAATGTCTTCCTCTGCATAATGGACATAATGGGGGCTGACGCTGGGCATAGCAGGTGAAATTGCCTTCTGCAACACTGGCATCCCATATGGGCGGCGGTTCGAGTCCCAGCTGCTCCACTTCTGATCCAGCTCCCTGCTAATGTGCCTGGGAAAGCAGCAGGAGGTGGCCCAAGAGCTTCAGCCCCTGCATCCAGGTGGGAGACTGGATGAAGCTCCTGGCTCCTAGATTTGTCCATTGTAGCCATTTGGGGAGTGAACCAGAAGATGGAAAATCTCTCTCTCTCTCTCTCTCTCTCTCTCTCTCTCTCTCTCTCTCTCTCGTGTGTGTGTGTGTGTGTGTGTGTGTCTTCCTCTCTCTGGATGTCACTCTGACTTTCAAATAAAAACAAAATGTATTTTTTAAAAAGTGGACATAATGGGAGTTATTGTGTCACTCCCCACCCCACCCTGCGGCTTGTCAGGCTGTCGTTTCGGTTCAGGGGAGGTTGTTTACATTGTGACCCAAATGCCAGAAATCTCCCTGCCCCCACTTGCCCCTTCCCTGACCTTCAGCCCAGCCACCAGGCGGTGGGAGGCGCTGAGGACCGCTGGACCCCTCCCCGCCGCCAGCCAAGCCAGGCAACAGGTGCGCGGGGG
Organism: Oryctolagus cuniculus; assembly: GCF_964237555.1. Taxonomy (NCBI): domain Eukaryota; kingdom Metazoa; phylum Chordata; class Mammalia; order Lagomorpha; family Leporidae; genus Oryctolagus; species Oryctolagus cuniculus. The sequence goes on from NC_091438.1 coordinate 153,563,918, forward strand.
GCGGGGCGGGGGCGGGGCGCCCTCGGGCCGCGCCCCCCGCTCCGCGCCCTGGCAGCTGCGGGCGCGGCGCGGAAGGCGGCGGCGGTGGCGCTGGTGGCGGCGGCGGCTGCGGGGCTACCCGGCGACAGCGGAGGCCCGGCCGAGCGGACCTGAGCCCCGGTCCCCGCGCGCCTGCTCGCCTGCCTCGCGCCAGCCGCGCATGCAGCCCCAGCCCGCGGAGACATGAGCGCCCCGCGGCCCGACGCACCCGAGGCGCAGCGGCCCGGCCCCGCGGCCCCGTGATGGGCTCCTGCGTGTCGCGAGGTGAGGGGGCCGCGGGCCGGGGCGCTGGGAGGGAACCAAGGGCTGGGGGCGGCGACCCGTGCTTCCCGGAGCAGCCGCACCCCCAGGGCCACGGTGCCCTGAGCACACGGGGCAGCGCGGAGAGCCCGTGCGAGGGCACCGCGTTGTGGCCGCCCCAGCAGCCACGCAGCCCCTGCCGTGTGCCTGGGAGGGAGGGAGCCCCTGAGTCTTCCTGGCTTCTCTGGAGGGGCCGCGGGGGCGTCCTCCGCCCCAGACCCCCAAGGCACAGGCTTCACCCCCACCCCCAACCCGACTCCAGCCCCTGAACCCACTTGGCAGGAAGGGCTCTGGTGGGGAACAGGTTATGAAGAAGGCCCCTCCCCCACCTCGTCCCCACCCTCTCCTTGGTCAGGGGACAGGAAGGGACAGAGGACACCTGATGTTCCCAGTAACCCTGGGCCTTCCTCTGCTTCTCACCGGACCCTCCACCCTCAGTCACCAGAGCGGGGAGCGAGCTGCCCTTGCCTGCCTCTCTTGTCTGGGACTGGGGGGTGGGTGCAGGGTTGCACCTGCTGCCCGGCAGGCTGCCGAGTGCATCTCAGGAAAGGTGTTGGCTTGGGGCCCTCCTCCCCTGGGAGTCCCCTCCCCACACAGTGGGGGGGGGGGCAGGGCTGGGAGAGCCGGGCACTTTGGCCTTGGCTCTGGCTCTGCAGATTGAGTCCACACCCGCTGAGCCCACCCACAGGGTCTTGGGGACCGGCTACCGCGTCCATCACTCCCCAGATCTTGCTCGGGTGTACGGGAGGTTCCCTGGGAGGGATGTGGAGGAAGGAGTATGACACCCTTTCCCCGTCCTCTGGACTCTGAGGGTAGCTCTCGGGCACTCAGGGGAGTGGGCCGGAGGGATCAGGGTGGGGAGGGGAAGGAGGAGGCTGGGCCCTGGGAGGTTCATTCGCTGACCCCTGATTCAGCTGACAGTAATGACACCTACTGCGTGCTGGCACCGTGGACCCAGCGTAGCACCTGATCTGTGACAGCCACTGCCCAGCAAGGGGAAGCAGTCTTCAGAGGAGTTAAGGGTCCCTGTGGACAGCTGTCGGTGCCCGAGGGGCTCCGGAAACCTCCAGGGCTCTGGCAGTCTCTGGGTGGGGCCAGCTCCAGGTGTTAGGGGTCCGGGTGGGGCCAGCTTCAGTGTTAGGGGTCCGGGTGGGGCCAGCTCTAGGTGTTTGGGGTCTGGTGATTCCTCAGAGACTGTGTCCCTTCCGCATGCCTTGGCCATCTTGTGCCAGGCGCCGTAGGGCCCCAGCCCCAGATGGACTGGCCTGTGAGCTGAGGGCTCACTGAGCACAGGACAGAGAGGGAGCGGGCAAGACGCCCGCCAAGGTCATGCTGTGGGTCTGGGCCCTGGGAAACCCTTGCCTGGTGCTCCCTCCATGGCACCCTCTGTCAGGGCCATTTGCGGTCACCCTGGCAGGTCTGTGCCGGCTCCACCCATCCTTTGGAAGCCTGGGCTCCCCACGTGCACCTGCAGTTCTGTCCACCTCCTGAGGTTCAGCATGCAAGAGGAGCTTTGAGGGCAGAGGACTGCCGTTGTCCCCAGAACTCTGGGTGGCTGAGCCACTGAGCGGAAGCCACTTGCCCCTCTACTTGTCACTCATCCTCTCTCTGAGTGCTTCCACCTTACCAGGTACTGGTCTGAAAGTAGTGGAGCAAAAAGCTGATTTGGGTTATTTGCTACCATAGTCCCTGTTTGTATCCGAAGCAGGGGACAGCTGAGTGATGTGCCCTGGGCCACACAGCTAGGACTTAGCAAAGCTAGGATTTGAGCCCTGACATGCAGACGTCCTTAGTGTCTATACCTCACCGCCCTGCCCCTGTCCTCCTCCTCTGGAGCTGCAGGCTTCCGCGCGTTCCTGAGACCCCCACCTGGTCTCCTCGCCAGCACCAAGTGCTTCCCAGGGCCAGGCACGCAGTCTGAAGCCCAAGCCAGGGCCATGAGCCCCATTCTGCATGAGGCTGATGCCGTGCCACACCCCAGGCCACCCCATCCCAGCAGGGGGCTTCTGCTTGCTTGAATCCCTGCCACAACCACTCACTAGTTCCTTGATCTTGTAGCTGTATCTTGGCGTTCTCATCTCTAAAATGGGAATCCTAACAGTACTGACGTCATGGGGGTGCTGGGGGGATGAAATGGCTTAGTACTTGCGCAGCACTCAGACTGGAACCTGTCACGTTGCGAGCGCTCAGAGGCTTAGCTGGTGCCCTTGGTGTCGCTCTATGCAGGTGGCTAGTCCAGACCTTGGCTGGACAAGGGGAAGCTGCAGAGGCCCTGGGCGCCAGCTTGCCTCCTGGGAAAAGGCACTTGAGGCCCTGGGGACAGCGGGGAGGTGATTGGGGCCGGATGAAGGCGACTCGCGCTGTTTCCAGGAGCTGTTTTGTGTTCGTCGTCTATTTTTAAGCCACCATTTGTTGGGCGCTTCTGCTGGGCCAGCCTGAGCCTTGGCTCTCCTGACCCAGATAGCTCTCATTCAACCCTGTGGGGCAGAAGTGGGGCTCAGAGATGGGGGTCTGTGTGACCCCAGCGCTGCTGGGGACCCCTGCCCTCACCTGGCATTGCTCAAGGCAGCACCCTTGGGGGGATCATTCGGATGGCTCCTGTCTGCCTGGGGCTGACCGCCTCCACCAGTGTCCACCTGCAGGGAGGAGAGAAGGGGTTCACAGCTGCTCCTCCTGCCCCAGGCCTCCCTGCCAGACCGACCCTGGGGGTCTCCAGTGGAGACTGAGGACTTTCTGCTGGAAACTTGGAGGTCTCCTGATGTCAAGGAGGCGGCTCCAGCTCTCAGCCCCGCAGTACCCAGGGGCCGTCTTGCCATGGCCCTCGGGTTGCCAGGGCGCAGGCTTAGACTGAGCACTCTGGGGAGACGGAGAAAAGGACAGATGGGACCTCGCCTTTTCGGGGCTCACGGTCTGATGAGAGAGACAGTTTTGCCCTTGGAGGAATCTAGCGGACGAGCAGGACACACGCTTGGACAGTTGCCTGAGGCCCCTCTCCAGAGGTTGGCACAGGGTGCCAGCAAAGGTTTGGGTTTCACACTGCCTGAAGGCTGCACCCGTCCCTGCCGCTGATGACCTTGTGTGGTGGTTGAGCCTCTCCCAGCCTCAGTTTCCCCCTTGGTGAAGTGGGCATCATGCTTCCTACCTTGAAGGGGGGTGGGTGTGAGAGGTCAATGAGAGATGGTGAGTGGAAGGCCCAGGGCACCCTCTGACGCTAAGTAGGTGGCCTTGGCACATTAGAACCGCTGATGAGGGCGCCCCTCGCACAGGGGAGGCCCATCTGGGCAGGCTGCTTGGAGCAGGTGGGGCTAAAGCAGGGTGTTCAAAGAGGCTGCACCCCAGGGTGGCAGAGACAAGTGGAAAGGAGCTGGGCTGTGTGGAGTCCTGGAGAGGCACCTGCTTTCCCTGCAGCCTGGGTGGAGATGGAAAGAGACCACCTTGGACGGCTCTGAGCAGCAATGACCCACGGGTGAAGCGCCTGCTGTGTCCAAGTGACCCGAAAACAAGTGTCCTGGGCGTGGTGGACATTGCCTCTGCCACGCTCTCTTGTGGCAATGACTCACCAGGCAGAGAGGCCAAGGACTCACCCTCTGTGGAGTCCCCAGGGCAAGCACCGACCTAGGGACAGGAGCAGAGGGGCAGCTGCCTGTGGTCCACCCTGCTGCCCAGAACGAGGACCTGAGGGGAGAGAGATGGGCCTCCCGCCAGCCTCGCAGGGCGTGTCCTTGTGTTCTCACTTTACAGACGAGAACCTGAGGCTCACGGGGTCACGTCGCGTGCCTGCAGCCCTGGAGCTGGCCGTGGAGAGTCGAGGTTTCCACTCATGGCATGGACCGCGAGAGGAAGCCTTGACTACTTGGTCGTGTTCAGAGCCGAGGACACCGACTGGCACGTCACCCCAGGCAGCGCACACCCCGGGCCCTGGTGGCCAGAGGGATCCTGGCGTGCATTCGGCCGCAGGTGCTCTGAGATGCTTTGAGAAGCACATGGCTGACTGGGGAGGAGCAGCACAGGGTGGCAGCCAGGTTCTTGCTCCGTTACTGTGTGATTTCAGGAGATTGACTTTCTCTGGTTTGCTGCGAGAGAGAAGGGTTAAACTTGGACCTTCCCTGCCCTCCTGGGGCCTGGAGCTCTGGGAGACCCCCTAGGGGGAGATGGTACCATGGTGACAGATGGGCTGGGACTCCAAGGAGCAGCCGAGGGACCCAGAAGACTCTGAAGCAATTGAGAGGAGCCTGAGCAAGCAGAGAAGGCCTGCAGCAAGAGGGGATTAGGTTAGACATCAGGAGGGACTGTCTGGGTGGCTGTCCACTAGGGCAGCTAGTGGAGCTGGTGTGGGCAGGCAGGTTTGTCCTTGATTAGCAGAGCAGGTGTTTGGGTGATGGCAGAGGATGTAGGACTTTTGGATAACACCCCTCTCCTTGCAGGATCAAAATAGCCCCCTGTGTTGCCATGGCAACCACGGGCCGGGGGAAGTGGGGAGGGGGCAGGTCTGAGAAGGGGCTGCTGACCCTGAGGTCACTGGAGGGAGTTGTGGATCGGGGAAGAAAGGGGGCACACCCCCATCTCCCTTGGGAGAGGGCAGCAGTCTCAAGAGCGGGAGCTCACAGTCCCCTCGGGCCGCCCCACCCCACCCCTACCCCCACCCCCCCGGAAACTGTGTTTTTCCAGTTGCCGGCGGTGACGTGGCCGGGTCCCAGCTGGGCTAAGAGCAGCCTGTGATTTCATCCTGGGCCGCTTCATTATCTGACATCTCCATGGCAACCTGTCTGTGACATCACGGGACCAAAGTCCTCGGAGGGGAGAAGGCAGCTTGGTCAGGTGAGGTGAGGGGCAGGCAGGCTTGGGGACCGAGAGCCGGGAGTCCCCCGAGCCTGCCACCACCTCAGAGAATGACCTTGTTGGAGTCACGTCTCCTTCCAGCCTGCCCCGTGCTCCCCTCTCCAGCAGAGCCAGCCTCATGCAGGGCCTGCGGCCGAGGACTTTCACAACAGCTTCAGGGGCCACCAGCGCCCTAGGAGTGTGCCAGCTTCTCTCAGCCCTCCCAGGGGGAGCCTGCAGCCTGCAAGGTGGCGAGGAACACCTTGTGCCTGACCTGCAGAATTTCTGGAATGTTAAGTGTGGTGGCTTTAAACGTGTTTGAACTCACAGGAATAAATGTACTTTGCATTGTGACCCAAGATGCACACACAGAAAATTCTCACCATCCATGTGTGTGCATGCATACAAGTGTGTCCATGCCATTTAGACAGAAGTTCAGGAAACAGTACTTAGTCCAGCACTGCCGCCCTCAGCTCTGAGAGCCTCCATTCCACTCTATTCCTTCCTTCCTTTGTTTTTAAAGATTTATTTATTTGTTTGAAACACAGGGTTACAGAGGAAGAGAGAGAGAGATCTTCCATCTGCTGGTTCACTCCCTAAATGGCTGCAATTTGGCCAGAGCTGAGCTGATCCAGGAGCTTCCTCCAGGTCTCCCATGTAGGTGCAGGGGTCCAAGTTCTTGGACCATCCTCTACTGCTTTCCCAGGCCATCAGCAAGGAGTTGAATTGGAAATGGAGCAGCCGGGACTTGAACCGGCACCCACATGGGATGCTGGTGCTACAGGCAGCGGCTTTACCTGCTGTACCACTGCGCTGGCTCCTCCACTCTGTTTCATTTCATTTCTTCTTTTTTTTTTTTTTAACATTTATTTACTTATTTGAAAGGCCAATTTACAGAGAGAGAGGGAGAGGCAGAGGCAGAGAAAGAAAAGTCTTCCATTCACTGTTCATTCCCAAAATGGCTGCAACAGCCTGGGCTGGGCCAGGCTGAAGCCAGGAGCCAGGAGCTTCATCAGGATCTCCCACATAGGTGCAGGGGCCCAAGGACTTGGGCCATCTTCTTCTGCTTTCCCAGACCATTAGCAGGGGGCTGGATCAGAAATGGAGCAGCTGGGACTCGAATCGGTGCCCATATGGGATGCCGGTGTCACAGGTGGTGGCTTTACCTGCTGTGCCACAGTGCCAGCCCCTCTGTTCCATTTATTAAAATGATGACCTAGTACAAGGCTTACATGTCCCACGGAACAAGGCGCCCCCGACTTTCACACTGCCTTTGTGAGGACAGAGACCCTGAAGCCCAGAGAGGGACAAGGTCAGCTCAGGGTCACAGAGCTGAGACTGCGGATAAGGAGCAAGATATGTTGCACTCTGAGCAGGGCTTGGCTGAACCCTCTTGATCCGTGCCACTCCACACCATCCTCACGGCTCTGACCTCCTTACATCTGGCTCGTTGGAGGAGGGGCAGTTACGACCCTGCCTTCCTTTTCTACAGTCCCTGCCTCGCATGGGCTCACCCCTACCTTCCTGGCTTGTCCACCTGTCCACAGTCTTTGGGCTGATCCTGGAGCTCTCTGCTGCACACCATGTCCGGTCCAGTTGGGCTGAAAGTTGTCCTCTGGCCTCCAGCCCAGTAAGCACCTGCTTGCTTGCAGCCTGAGGACTGCGTCTGCTCCTTATTCTGCTGGCCTCTTCCCCTCTTGGGGCCCCTCTCTCTTCTCATGAATGGGTGTGGCACGGGGAATTTGGGAAAAGGGGCCGGGACGTGTGGATGTCTGGAGCTCTCGTGGCCCTTTCTTGGCTAACAAGGGCTCATTGTTGAGGCCTCGGTGTGGCCAGCATCCAAACGTTCACGCCTTCCTTCTCGCAGCGGGTATTCAGTGACACCCTGTGGCAGGTGCAGGGGCTGCCCCAGAGAATAAAGCAGGCCAGATCCCAGCTCTTCCAGAGCTCTGTGCTGGTGAGAGGCACCGAGTGTCGTGTGTGAAGGGTGGAGACCGGCAGGTGTCATAACCGATAAGCTAGGGGGAAGCCATGCTGAGGTTGCAGCATTTGAGGAGAGACCAAAGTGGAGGGAGGGGGAGACCCTGTGGTGTCTGGGAGGAGAGGGTTCCAGAGGGCGGGAAGGGGTAGACAGTGCAAAGGCCCTGGGGTGGGGAATGTGCTGGGTGTGTCTGAGGAGCACCCTGAAAGTGATCTGCGTGGCCAGGGTGCAGAGGGCGAGTGTGGTGGAAGATGAAGTGGGGCCATCTTCTGGGTTAGTGTGGTGAGTTCTCCAGGAGCCATGGGAGGGGGCCCTTCCCATTCTAGAGCCTCTGTCTTCAGAGATTTGCTCTGGTTTCACCTCCCTTTCCTCGCCCACTGCCCTGTTCTCTTGAAACGATCCACCCTCCAGCCTCTTGGGACTTGGCCCTGCAGGCAGCCTCCTGGGGGCTGGGGTGGGCACCAATGAGACTGAAACATGGTACCTTCCTCAGCACTTGGCCCCTTGAAAAACTCACGGTCTTGGCCACAGCAGAGGTGGGAGAGCCGGCTGTCCTCCTGCTTGCCCACCCCTGCCTGCTGGTCTCTGTGGTCTGCTGGTTATGCAGACATCCAACTGGGGCCTGGCATCCCCAGTTGCTGCCAGTGACCCTCTGGGCACACGGGAGAGGTGGGTAGGGTGAGTCAGAGAGTGGCGCAGGGTTGGGACACAGAGCTCATTCAGCACCTTGGACAGGGCCTGGGCCTAACCACTTCCTGTTACAGAATAAGAAGTCCCTCGGGGGTCCATTTGACAGATGGTGATGTGGAGTCTGGAGGAGGTGAAGTCACCCCCCCCACCACGTAGTAAAGAGCAGCGTTGGGATGAGACCCTGGGCAGGGTGGCTTGGCAGCAGCTCCTCCGGAAGACAGGGCTGCCCTGACAGGTAGAGGGCGTCTTCCAGAGATGCAACCCAGCAGGGCGCCGTCCAGGCTAGGGTCTCAGCCGACCCCACAATGTGAGCAAAGCTGAATTTTCTGGACCCAGACAAAAGAGCCAGGGTCCTGCATTGGGCGGCCATTGGCTAAGGGCTTTGCTGTGGGTGGAGCCACCACGTGGTTCACATATGGTCACATGCCAGGTATCCATCATGGAGCTGACAAATGACTGTTTCCAGTGACAACATCACTGTCACGACATTGGAGCTGTCAGGTTGTCATCCTACTCCCGTGTGTGGCGATGCAGGTGTGAACACACCTACCGGCTGCCCGGTGTGCTACAGCATAGCAGGCACAGTTAGGCACTTGCTACCTGATTGTGGCAACACTGACTGTGTTGCTGGTTTATACATTACTCTATGTCAATCATTATTTTAGAGTGTACTTCTAATTATAAAAGTTCACTATAAAACGGCATCAGGCACAACACCACAATGCCAATCCTGCAAAGTATATTTTAAAGTGAATGTTACTTAAAAAGTCAAAAGTTTTTTTTTTTTAATTAAAAGTTTATAAAGCAAAAAGGTTACCATAAGCTAAGGTTAATTTATCATTGAAGAAAAAAAAAAAAACTGGTAAATTTGGAAGTCAAAATGACGAAGAGGGAGAGACAGAGAGATCTTCCATCCTCTGGTTTATGAACCAAGTGGCCACAGAGGCCAGGCCTGCACCAGGCCAAATCCAGGAGACAGGAATTCCATCCGGGTCTCCCACTGGGTAGCAGCAGCCTAAGCCCTTGGCTGTCCCCGCTGCCTCCTGGGGTGTGCATTAGAAGAAGCTGGATGGGAAGCAGAGGTGGGACTAGACCCCAGGCGCTCTGATATGGGATGTGGGTGTCCCACGTGGCAGCTCGGCATGCCAAAGCCCACGCTAACCTGAATGACAATTTTTCTTTTCCCGAAATAAAATGTTTTTTTGACAGGCAGAGTGGACAGTGAGAGAGAGAGACAGAGAGAAAGGTCTTCCTTTTGCTGTTGGTTCACCCTCCAATGGCCGCTGCGGCTGGCGCACCACGCTGATCCAATGGCAGGAGCCAGGTGCTTCTCCTGGTCTCCCATGGGGTGCAGGGCCCAAGCACTTGGGCCATCCTCCACTGCACTCCCTGGCCACAGCAGAGAGCTGGCCTGGAAGAGGGGCAACTGGGACAGAATCCGGCGCCCTGACCGGGACTAGAACCCGGTGTGCCAGCGCCGCAAGGCGGAGGACTTGCCTATTGAGCCGCAGCGCCGGCCTCCCGAAATAAAATTTTAAAAGGTAACTTTAGTGTGGCCTCTGTGTGCAGTGTTTGGAGTGTACAGGGGTGGACAGTAGCATCCTAGGCCTCCGTCCTCCCTCACTGCCCGCCCCCCCTCACTGCCCGCCCCCTCCCTCACCTGGGGCAGCTTCCAGTCCTGCCAACTCACTCTCTCTGGGTGTTCTTACACATGGGCCTCTTGTGTTTAAAAAAAATTTTTGTCTCTTATTGAGTTTTTTTTTTTTTTTAAAAAAAAGGTGTTATTTATTTGAAAGGCAGAATGAGACAGAGAGGGTAAGATGGAGCTTTTTTATCTGCTGGTTCACTCTCCAAAGGGTGGCGACAGCGGGGACTGGGCCAGACTGAAACCAGGGGTCCAGCCCACGTGGGCGGCAGGAAGTCACGTTGTTGAGCCATCATCTGCTGCTTCCCTGGCTCATTAGCAAGCAGCTGGCTAGGAAGCAGATGCGCTGGGACTTGAACCACATGGGTTGCTGGCGCCCTAAGGAGCAGCTTAACCTGCTGTGCCAAGCCCCACCCCAACATGGACCATTTTTAAATCTGTTTTATGTCACTTTGTAACTGCACCTGTCTCCATATGTAACTGTCTCCACACGCACAGCTACGCGAGTACTTACCTTTGTGCTATAGCTGCCTGCTGTTTGCGTTCCTCGCCTGGGAGCAGTAGGCTGCTCCACCTGTCCCAGGTGCATGGACGGCCCTACCAGCTAGGTGTGTGTCTGTGCACCCGCGGTGGGCGCGCGATGATGAAATCCCGAATGATGCCCCTCTCAGGGGCTGCCGTGAGGAAGGAGGTGGATCAGCTGGCACAGAGGACGGAGAGGGAGCCCTTCGGGCCTGCTGTTGGCCTTGAGGGAGGCAGAACGGTAAGGAAACTCGCAGGTTTTTAGTTGGTGCAGCTGGGGAATGGACTGCCTCATTTTCTAAAGCTGGGGAAGGGAGAAGGCTCGTGGGAGCCAGCGTTTGTCACCGTCACAAAGTCGCAGAGGCAGTCTCATTCTACCGGGAAGCGAGGTTTATTTTGGCTGCCGGTTCTGGAGGTTCACAGTCCGAGATCGGGCACCTTGGTCCGTTCTCCAGGGCTGGCGTTCTTGCTGGCCCAGGGCATCACGTAGCAGGAGGCAGGGCTCCCCATGTGCATCCGCCCAGATCCAGTACAGGGTCCCACCCCCAGTGTCGTCCAAGTTGCTTCCCCACGGCCTTGCCCCTAAACACTCCCACTGGATTGAGTTTCCAAACTCTTAATGCCAGTAAGTTAGACTGTGGGGACCAAACTCTCAAGGTTAGGAGGCAAATGTCCAAACCGCAGCAAAGATGGGTGCGGGGTCGCTGCTTGCTTTTGTCCCAGTTCTGTATGACGTCCCTTTCTGGCGTCCAGAGAGTGGGAAATTGCGTTGAGCCATCAGCTCAAGGGGGGACTCAGGCCTGGGGGTGTGGATGTAGGCATCAGCGAGGCAGGGATGCCATCTTTGGGGATGGAGAGGGAGGAAAAGGGTCTGCAGGGGGTGTGGGGCAGGCAACAGCTAGGGGCCAAGGTGGGGGGAGGGGTTGCCACAATGGGGACTGGGGAGCAGCTGTTGGGGTGGGTGGGCGCCGGGGGGTGTGGCTTATGGAGGCAGAGGGGGCCAGCGGGGTCTGGGGGCCACTGAGCTCGGGGAAGGCGGGCTCATAGGAGTCAGCCTTGCACTTGGCCGTTTGAAGTTTTCTGGCAGCTGCACGTGTGCCTCTCATGAACCCCGCGTGGCACGGGTCGGGGAGAACAGGAGGTGGCACACACCTCTGTGATGTGGGCAGAGGTGTGGGCCGGGGCTAGAGGCCGCGGCAGGTCAGGAGTTTGAAGTAGGAGGCATGGGGGCTGCTTGCTCAGACAGGGGCGAAGTCCCCAAGCTGGGGGGGGGGGGGCACAGAGGCCTGTGTGAAGCTGACAGGTGCCTCTGATGAGGAGAGCGGCACCCATCCAGGAGTGCTCCTGAGTGCAGGCGGGCAGACCCAGCCCCTGTGAGGACAGCTCGCCTCGGAGAGGGAGGGGAAGGAGGAGATGCGGGCACAGGGGCAGGCAGGGGTGGTGTGGGCAGAGAGGTCAGGCTGGGGCCTTCCAGAGGCTTCCAGACCAGGGTGGGGTGGAGAGAGGCCCCCAGCAGGGCCCAGGGATGAAGTGGCAGTGCCCTGGAGTCTGTGTCCTGTGGGGTCACCGTGGGTAACAAGGCCAAGGTCATCTCCGGGCCTCCCTGGACACACTTGGCAAGTGGGGGAGGCCTGGGCTTCCCTGACCTCGCCCCGCCCCACTCACTTCCAGATCTCTTCACAAGTGCCCACAAGGACTGCCCCATGCCCCAGGGCACGGAAGCCCTTGACCCACACCTGTGCGCGAGCTGCCCGCCCACCACTGCTCCAGACCATGTCGCTGGCAAGGTAACAACCCCTCCCTCCTGCTCCCTCCTCCTGCCTGTGCCCAGATTCCAGGCTGTTCCCCACAGCTCCCGGCAGGGGGCGCCGTCCCTGCCAGCACAATTGGGCCCTTGAGGTTGGGGATTCACCTGCACGAGGGTCTGGAGTGGGCTGGCATCCAGGGACCGGGCTGGGCTTGTGTAGAAAGCACAGCCCCAGCCTGAGGCCACCGCCCGAATTAACCCGGCCTTGCAGATGGCACCTTCGCTCCAGCCCCTACTGCTTAGTGCAGTTGGCGCCTCACTTCTGCCCTGTGCGTACGTCATCACATCCAGACATCCAGGGGTGTGTGTGTGTGTGTGTGTGTGTATTAGGAGACCTTTTCCTACTTTGTGCCATGCACACTCCACCACCAGCTGTGAGGTTTGAGGCATTGTCTGCTCCCAGCCAGGAAGTGGCAAAGTCAGAACTCAAACCCAGGTACTGCCTGGTGGTACCACAGTGACCCCCCTTTCTCTGCATGGTGCCTCCCGTGTGTGGCAGGCCCGAGGTCAGGGAGCACCGAAGGCCAGCCCACGTCACCACCCAAGACTCGGGCCCTAGAGCCGTCTGCTGGTCAAGCCTGACTACTCTCTCCTCTTGTTGCAGGACAAACAGATGGACTTCTGTTGGGATCCTTGGCAGGTCAGTGCCTTGCTGTGCCCTGGACTAGCCACCTGCTGCGGACCCATCGCCCTGGGCACAGCCCTGCCAGCCCTAGGGGCAGCGGTGGACCTGGGAGGGGGTTGGTGGGATCTCACTGGCCTTACCCCCACTCCCCTACCCTGCCCAGGGGAGCTGGGTGGGCTGGGTGATGGCGGTGGTGATGGTGGAGGCTGTCCCGTGGCGTCTGCCCCTTCCTGCTCACTGCTGCACCCCCACCCTTACAGAGGTGCTTCCAGACCACCAATGGCCACCTGTGCCACTCCAGATCCTGCGCCAGCAACTACAACGTGGCTGCCTTGGCCACCTCGTCTCTCGTGGGTAGGTTCCTGCTGCCCCTCCCCTGGCCTTGGAGCTGGCCCCGCCCACCCTGGACACAGCCGTGGGGTGCCCAAAGCTGGATGACAACTAGGTGGCGATGGAGTCAACATTTTCTATTTTTTTTCCTTGGGAGGCAGAGAGACAGAAATCTTCCATCAGCTGCTTCACTCCCAAAATGACCACAACAGCTGTGTTGGCCCAGGCCAAAGCCAGGGGCCCAGAACTCAATGCAGGTTTCCCACGTGGTGACAGGAGCCCTAGTGCTTGAACCAATCCCGGCAGCCTCCCAGGGTGCACCGTGGCAGGAAGCTGCCATGGGCATCGAGCCGGACTGGAACCCAGGCCCTCGTCTGGGATATGGATGTCCCAAGGAACGTCTTTTTTTTTTTTTTTTTTAAGATTTATTTTATTTATTTGAAAGAGTTACAGAGAGAGAGAGAGAGAGAGAGAGAGAGGTCTTCCATCCTCTGGTATACTGGACGATGGCCAGAGCTGTGCCGACCTGAAGCCAGGAGCCAGGAGCTTCTTCCAGGTCTCCCACACGGGTGCCAGGGCCAAAGCACCTGGGCCATCTTCCACTGCTTCCCCAGGTTTATTAGCAGGGAGCTGGATCAGAAGTGGAGCAGCCGGGACTCCAACTGGCACCTCATATGGGATGCTGGCCCTGCAGGCCGGGGCTTTAACCCACTGCGCTACAGCGCCTGCCCCAAGCAACATCTTAACTGAGCCAAACAGCTGCCCCTGATGCAATCCAGCACTTTCTACCACAGGCTCCAAGTGGGACTTTGGGCGGCCCGAATCTCCCCGATGTTGCCAGGCCTGGTCTCCCTGCCCCTCTGCCACCCACGTCCCCTTGGGGCGGCCCGAATCTCCCCAATGTTGCCAGGCCTGGTCTCCCTGCCCCTCTGCCACCCACGTCCCCTTGGGGCGGCCCGAATCTCCCCGATGTTGCCAGGCCTGGTCTCCCTGCCCCTCTGCCACCCACGTCCCCTTGGGGCGGCCCGAATCTCCCCGATGTTGCCAGGCCTGGTCTCCCTGCCCCTCTGCCACCCACGTCCCCTTGGGGTGGCCCGAATCTCCCCAATGTTGCCAGGCCTGGTCTCCCTGCCCCTCTGCCACCCACGTCCCCTTGGGGCGGCCCGAATCTCCCCGATGTTGCCAGGCCTGGTCTCCCTGCCCCTCTGCCACCCACGTCCCCTTGGGGTGCAGTCTCCAGCAGACCTGAGAAAGATGTGGCTGTGCAGGACTTCGCTGAGGGACAGCTCAGGAGAGAAGCGGCAGGGAGTGAGGGGCGGGGACAAGGGTGAGAGCTCGGTCAAGAAGGACTGGAGGGTGTGGCCAGCGTGGAGAAGGGGGGCGTGGGCTCAGAGTGGGGGGCATCTGAGCCCAGGGGGCCGTGCAGCCCTGGGAGGCCCTGGGAAGGGAGGGGTGGGAGGGACTGGGTGGGCCCTGGAATCCTGTGGGGCACTTGGCGGGGGGTACAGGGCATCCCCCGTACTCAGGCATGGATGGATTGGGGTACGGGCCACCTGATGACCCTGAGGAGAGCCTCCAGGGGTTGGGAGGCAGACCTGAGCAGGGTGTAACATCGGGACGGTCCCCCAATGTCCCCAATGCCCCAGGGGTGGTGCAGAGCATCAAGGACCACATGACCAAGCCCACGGCCATGGCACGGGGCCGCGTGGCCCACCTCATTGAGTGGAAGGGCTGGAGCGCCCAGCGATCGGGCTGGGAGCTGTCCCCGGCCGAGGACGAGCGCTACCACTGCCTCCCGGATGAGCTGCGGGAGGCCCGCTTTGCAGCAGGTCAGCGGGAAGGGGGAGGGGAGAGGGGGCCCGGCCGCTCTGCAGGGGTGGAGTGCGGCCTCTGGGAGCGGGGTCACTGTATGGGCACCATGTGGGTGGCAGAGAAGGCACAGGGTGGGTGTGGCTGGGTGTGATTGGCAGCCCCGAGAGGTGGCCCCTCAGCCGGTCTTGGTGCCAGCGCTCCCCCCACCTGCCCATACCCCACTGTCCCCAGGGGTCGCCGAGCAGTTTGCCATCACAGAGGCCACACTGAGCGCCTGGTCCTCGCTGGACGGTGAGGAGCTGCACCTCGAGACCAGCCCCCAGGACACGGATCAGCTCCAGGGTACAGCCCGGGGGGCCTGGGCTGGGGTGGGTGGTGCAGAACTGAGGCCAGAGGCCTGCGGCCACCCCAGGCTGTGTGAGGCGGGCAAGACCCTTCCTTCCCCAGCTTTCGTTTTCTCATCTGTACAATGGACCCACTGCCCAGCGGGTGCCACCCACATGGGGAGAGGGGGTGATGAGCACTTTCTGCTTGCAATGTCCCTTACTGCGCTGTGGCACTGGGAGTAGGTCCCATCGTCCCCTTCTTACAACTAAGGCAACGGAGGCACCAGGAGGCCCTGAAGCTCACCCCAGGTGACACAGCCAGAGGGTCAGAGTGAGGATGTGAAACTGGGCACCGGGCACAGCCAAGCACCTGGCCCCAACCCTGTACCCTCCCTGGAGTGGCAGAGAGGAGGTGGACACAGGGAGGTTCAGGGGCCTGGCCAAGGTCACACACTGGGCAGCCGCAGTGGGGCGTGGGGTAGGGGTTGTGGGCGGGCCATCCTCCCACCTGGAGGGGCCACTATTCAGGAGCCCGGATGCATCCGCCCCCCTATCTGCTTTGCAGGCCTGCAGGACAGCTTCCTGAGCGGCCCATCACGGGATGACAGCCTCCTGGCCTTCTCCTCGCCTGGCCACTCCCCTGATGAGTGGCCCTCCCCCTCTCCCCTCCCCCCTGCCAGCCCCCAGCCCCCCAGCCCTGAGCAGCAGCACCGGCAGCGGCTGCCTGGGGGCCTGGGGCCCGAGGCAGGGGGCTGCCTGCAGGGGTCGCTCCCCTCGGTGGACAGCGGCTCCCTCTCCGAAGAGGAAGACGAGGTTTTCTATAACTGAGGTGGGGGCTGCACGGGGCCAGCACCTGCCCACACCGTGACCTTGGCCAGTCCGTAGCCCAGGCACATCTGGACTCTGGGAATGCCGCTGGGCAGCTCTCCACCTCTTGGGGCAGGCTCAGGGAGGAGGCGGCAGGGATGAGGGCTGGCGCTCCTGTGGGTCACTCTGTGCTCCGGTGGACCCGGCCATCAGAGGCAGCCTGAGTCCCCCTTCTCTGTCTTTCCCAGGCTCAGGGGGCACTGCCCCTTGCCCCTTGTCTTCAGGGAGCTCAAGGACAGCGACAGATGCTGGGGCCATGGCCCCCAGAGACGCTGCTGCCAGGATCCCAGGCCGATGGCCTCGTGGGGACAGAGAGACCCAGTAGGAGTGGGGCTGGGGACCCTGCCTTGCCCTGGGCTCAGTCCCCCGCCTGTGCACCTGCTCCCTAGGGAAGATGAGGTCACCTCCCTGGAGGCACAGCCCCTGCTCATTGGCACCTTCAGAGCGTCTCTGTGTCTGGAGTGTCCACCTGGCTCTCCCCGTCCCGAACCTGCTCCCTCGGTGCCCCCACTGCCACCCCCGTCGTCCTCACGGTGCCCTGGTATTAAAGCGGTGGGTTCACCTGCATGCACTTGGCTGGTCTTTGCTGGGGAAGGCGGGTGCCTGGGCCCCTGGGCAGGGGTTCTGGAGGCCCCATGGAGTGTTAAGTTTAAGAGACAGGTCTGAGAAGGCTCCAAGACACCCGGTCAAGGTAGGGGAGCCATTTGTTGTGAGAGCAGCAGAAGGTGGAGGAGGATGCGAGCCACCTGGACAGCAGACGGGGTTCTGAGAAGGCTCAGCCCCCTGAGTTGCGGGTGGCCATCTTTTTTGGCTCCTTGCCTGAGCAGGGCCTCGAGTTCTTGCAGAAACCCACACCTACCGCAATAAATGGACTTGGAGGAATAAAGCCCCTTGGCCAGGGCTGGTCAGAGTCCGCAGTGAACTTTCATCCGCCCGTGGCTAGGAGGGAGCCTGCAGTCTCAGGCAGTGAATACCGGGGTCATGTTGCTTTCATCAGGTGTGGGATTAGCCATCTGTGTCTCAAGGCCCAACATGGAGGATGCCCTAGACACTGGACGCCCCAAGGGGACACACCCAGGACCCCCCCCCCTTCACCTGTGGCTCATCCAAGGGCTGGGCCACTGGGTCTTGCCTGTCCAGGAAGAGGAGCATCCCAAGTCCTGGGGGATCCTGTCTCCATCCCAGGAAGTGGGGCATCAGGAGGAGATGAGGGAGCCAGACCGCAGGGCCCCCGTGACCGCCCGTGTCCCCAGGAGCGCGCTCTGGGCCAGCACAGGTGAGAGGCTAAGAGCCAGTGAACACCCTTGGAGCTCAAGTGAGGGAGGAGCTGCGGCTCCGGGAGGGCTCGGCTTTATTTCTCTCGGGAACCTCAGCCCATCCCCGAGGACCTCCAGGCCTGCCCCTGCCGACGGCGCCCGCCAGCCTCCGCAGCCATGAGCCGAGCACCTGCTCCCTGGGCGCCGCCCTGGTCTGGTCTTCCCCTCCCTCGCACTCTGAGCTCTGTGCTTCAAGGCAGGAGCTGGTGTCCCCCAAGATGGCATGGGGAGAAAGTGGGGCTCCTGTCGGGGCTGGGTTAGGGCTGCTGCCAAGCCCAGCAGGTGAGCTAGGATGGAGCGGTGGGGAGGTCGGGACTGGAGAAGGGACGCTGGCTCCTGGACGCCACAGTCACCAAGGGCAGGGGGTGTCCCGCCTCCTCATGCGGGGCAGCTCACTTGGCGGCCGGTGGGTTCGTCAGGGCAGAGATTGCTTTCTCCAGCTAGAACAGAGCACAGGGGGTGGGGAGGGAGGCTGCAGGGCAGGCGAGAGCGGGGGCTCCACCATCGTTTGACTTCCCCAGGGCTGGATTCTTTGGTGACGGCTAGAGCGGTGCCTCCCCATTGCTCAGATGGGATCACTGACACCAGGGAGTGGCGGCGAGGCTGCTGGCCACAAGACCAGGTCGAGGCGGTCAGGCCCTAGGGTCCCCCGGCCAGGAAGGGGAGGCACTGATATCCTGGGAGGGGGTTGAGCATTTGCCTGCCTGTGCCAGGAGTGGCTGCTCCACTTCCAATACAGTGTCCTGCTGATGCGCCAGAGAGGCAGTGGATGTCGGCTCAGGTACTTGAGTCCCTGCCACTCATGTGTGAGAATCAGTGGAGTTCCTGGCTTCTGGCTTCAGGGTGGCACAGGCCCAGCTGTTGGGGCCATTTGGGGAGTGAACTGGTGGGTTGCTGGATGGAAGATTCTCTCTCTCTCTTTCTTCCTCTCTCTGTCGCTTTGTGTCTCTCCATGTCTGTCTCCCTCTACCACGCTTCCTTTCTTTTCTTTTTCTTTTTCCTTTCTTTCTTTCTTTTTTTTTTTTTTTTTTTTTTTTTTTTTTTTTTTTGGACAGGCAGAGAGGACAGTGAGAGAGAGAGACAGAGAGAAAGGTCTTCCTTTGCTGTTGGTTCACTCTCCAATCTCCAATGGCCGCTGTGGCTGGCACGCTGCGGCCGGCGCACCGCACTGATCCAAAGCCAGGAGCCAGGTGCTTCTCCTGGTCTCCAATGGGGTGCCATCCTCCACTGCACTCCCGGGCCACAGCAGAGAGCTGGCTTGGAAGAGGGGCAACCGGGACAGAATCTGGTGTGCCCCGACCGGGACTAGAACCCGGTGTGCTGGCGCTGCAAGGCAGAGGATTAACCTATTGAGCCGTGGCACCGGCCCCACGCTTCCTTTCAACACATAAACAAATCTTTTAGAAAAGATTTCTCTGAGCTCCCCCCTCCCCGGCTCCCCCTGGTACCTCCACCCAGGACACGTAGCCCACAGCTCTGCCCTTGGACGTCACATAGAGCGATCGAAGATTCAACAGCTCAAACAGGTTGTGTGCCTGTGAGGGGGGTGTCAGGAAACACTGGAGGGTTGGGGCGCCCAGCCACCCCTCTGGCTGCACCCCTAAATCTCTGCCAGGAACCAGGGACCTGCGGGCAATGTTCACTATGACCACCAGGGGGCCCCAGAGTCCACACATGGGCTGTGCAAGCCTGGGTGGAAGGACCTCAGGCAGAGAGTGTGTGCCCACACCAGGTTGCCTGGCCTGTTTCTGCCCCTGGCCCTCCTGAGAGCCGGACTCTGTCCTCACTGGGTCGGTAACGTGCCTGCGATCACACAGGGAGATTGAAGTGGATGGGAAAGGGACTCCCATGTGTGGTGATGCAACACGTGTACCCAATGTCTACCCCCCAAACCCCAAGAGCTTCTGTGCCGCTTCTACCCCTCTAGTAGTGTCTCTGGGTCACCCCAGCCACCCTGGGGGTCGGGGCACAGGGCGGGCACTGCTGTGCACAGTCTGCCAATGAGGAAGCAGGCCAGGGGGACGGAGCAACACAGTGTAGCGGGGGAGGCTGGAGCCCTCGTTCCCTGCCGGCCCTTGCTCTCTGCCCCAGGGTCCTGGCTGACCCCATAATCCTCCACTTCCTGACTTCTCCCCATTACCTGGTGCAGCGAGGTCTCAGGGGACAGCGTCAGGGTCACTGGCTCCGTGGGGCAGCCCCCAGCCAGGATGTCCTGGAGACAGCGCTGGGGATGGGGGCAGGGAGATGGGTACCTGCACCAGCCCCCTGTCCCCGGGCAGCCCCCTCCAGACTGCCTCTCCCCTCACCTCTCTGCTGCCCACCCTCACACATACCCACCTGCTGTCCTGAAGCCCTGGCAGGTGCCTCGGCCTGGAGGGCTTGCACCAACTGGGCCCTCTGCACGATGCCCACCAGGAGCTGCGACTCTAGCAGGTGCACAGGGAGGGGTGGAGAGGCGCATTATGCAGAATAACTCCATCTACGCAGCACCTACTATGTGCCAAGAACCCACGTGCTGGGTTGCCCTGTCTCTCCTATGGGTCCATTGGAACGACTCTCACCCACTGGACAGGACAGCAAACTGAGCCTCAGGGGCACAGCACTGCTGATTGTCATGCCCAAGGTCACTGAGCATCCAATGTGGAGGTGTGGTAGGCGGGGCCAAGGGGCATTCTGCTCCCGTGGGGACTCTCCATGCTGCAGGGCCACCTGCCTGGGGACATCTGGCTGTCAGCACTGGCTCAGCCCAGTGATGGCAGCACTATGTCCTGAGGTCCTACTGTGTGCTGGGGGCTTAGTTGATCCTGAGTTTCAGAGGGGCCATTGCAGGACCATCATACAAGGCAGTGTCCACAGGTGCCCAGGTCCGGTTTGAACAATGACTGATGTTGTACCCAACCTGTGCACACCAAGCTTCCCATCATGTCCCACATCCCAGGTGAGAAGGGTTCCTGTTTCCTTTTGCTGATGAGGGAGCTGAGGCTGGGAGAGGGGGAGGGGAAGGCACTCGCCCAGGCTCACACAGCGTCGACGTCGGGGCCTGGACGCAGGTGCAGACCGAGCGCTCTGCTTGCCCTTCCTGGGCCTGACCCTCTGGACTCTGGGAAGAAGGCAGGGGGAAGCCCTAGCCCCGGCCACCGTCCCCCCCCCGGGCCGGGCACCTGTGCTCTCCACCAGGGGGTACTCGGCCTCGTCCGTGGAGGTCAGCACCTTGACCACCTGCTCCAGGGCCGCGTCCCTGGCCAGCGTGCTGATGGCACGGCGCATGAAGTGCTCCACGATCACGCGGTGGGAGCTGGGGGCAGAGGAGCTCCCATCAGGCCCTGGGTCCCCGGTCCAGGACGAAGCAGGGTACGCGGGGAGGTGAGCTGGCCAGGCCCCGTGGTCCTCAAGGGTGGGCAAAGAGGTTCCTGGATGAGCGGTTCCAGGAGCCCCACCCCACGGTGGAAAGGACCCTGGGGCCAGCGAGGCCCAGATCTGAGTCCCAGCCCCTGCCCGGGACAAGCTGCACTGTGGTCTCCCTGGGGAATCTCATTTGCAGCAAAGTTAGATGGGAGGCGGCGGGGGGGGGGGGGGGATTGAAAGTTTCAAAGCCACTGAGTCACCAGCCCAATTTACAGGTGGGGAAGCTGAGGTTTGCAGCAAGGTGGCAGCTTGCCAGCTGGGCCTCGGACCCGGGGCCTCGCGGAGCCCCTTAGCTCTACTCTTTGGGCCGACAGCGGCTCCGGCCGGATGTGGTCCAGTGAGGACCTCACAGCCGGTTTCCCTTCCGGCTCCACCTGTGGCTCCACCAGCCCTGGGCAGGCACTCACTTGATGGGGCGACCCCGGATCCAAGGCAGGTAGGGCAGCTTCTTCACCATGATGGTGCCGTCGTAGAAGGAGGGCTGGCAGCTCTGGGCGATGGCGTTGGCCGCCAGCACAGCCATGAGCACTGGCAGGGCGTGCACGATCTGTCCGGTCAGCTCGAAGGCCAGCAGCGCAGTGGAGATGGAGTGGGTCACCGCGCCTGAGAAGGCCGCAGCCCCTGGGGGACAGGCAGGGCAGAAAGCCTGAGACCAGGGCCCGCTGTCCCGTGGAGGACAAGGCTGGCTCGGCCACGGTCCTGGGCTGGGGGGAACGGTGCAGGCTGGAAGTGTCCTCTCTCCCGAGCTGGCCGAGAGGAGAGAGAGAAGCTAGGGGATAGGGAATCGGGACCAGACAAGAGCTGTAGGGTGATGGGGCTTAGGGAACAGACGGGCGGCTCAGAGACCCCGGCAGCACTGCCAGCCGATTCTCCGTGCAGCCCGCCCAGCCGGGAGCTGACCACTCACCTGCCAGGGCGTAGCCGCCGGGCATGATGGGGTTGATGACACCTCCAGCCACGATGCCCTCAGGGAAGGC
The DNA here is from genome assembly GCF_964237555.1 of Oryctolagus cuniculus. NCBI lineage: Eukaryota > Metazoa > Chordata > Mammalia > Lagomorpha > Leporidae > Oryctolagus > Oryctolagus cuniculus. The sequence goes on from NC_091438.1 coordinate 153,585,378, forward strand.
GACAGAGAGGGCCTCCCCCAAGAGGCGCCCAATGGCAGCTCCTGGACACAGACTTAGAGTGAGGAGGGGGCAGCGTGCGGACTGGACCCCCACGACCTCCATCCTGGGGACATTCGCGGTCCCATCCTGGGAGGTAGCAGGTGACGCAGGTCTCTGGATCTGCACTAGAGATGTTGAATCTCCCCAACTCTCAGCACCCCAGACTCACCAATGATGAAGATGGGCAAGAAGTAGCCAGCGGGCATGGGGATGGTGGTGGCCAGAATCAGCATCCAGAACTGTGAAGAGGGGAGGGGCAGAATTGAGGGGCAGCCGGCAAGGCACAGGCAAGAGGAGACTGGGCAGTGGGCAGGAGGGTGGCCAGGCACGACCCAGCACCGGCATTTGGGGTCGGGGCTGCACGGAAGGGCCAGGACCCTCCCCTGGTAAAGCGCTCGCTGTGGCCTGGCTTCAAGCCAATGCTGTCCTACTCCTTAGCCTTCCCTTTGGGGTAGACACAGTAGCTGGCCCACTCTAAAGATGAGAAGACTGAGGCAAGGGAAAGAGGCAGTCAGGGAGTGTAGGTGGAAGGGCCGACTCCATGCTGCAACCCCCGCCCAACCCCAGCGGGTCTCAGCTGTGTTCCCCCAGAGGCCCTGGGTGCCCACCTTCATAACCAGGAAGAAGGCGAGGGTCCCGAAGATGGTGAAGCGGGGGTGGTACCATTCCCACCACAGGTGCTGGGGGTCGGGCTCCGCAGGCCACGGTGGGGACGAGTTGCGGGTCAGCAGCGCCCACGAGTGGTTGTCAAACAGGGTGTCCAGATGCTCCCTCATGGACAGCTGGGGGCGGAGTCTGCACCAGGGCCTGACCAGACCCCGGCCCCTGCTACCCAGCCCCTCCGGGGGGCCACGTCCAGTCCCACTCAGCCCCCCAGCTGGGGCCCTGGGGAAGGGCTGTGGCCTCCCACACTGCCTTTCCCCCCTGCAAATGCCGCCCAGGCGGGCGTCTCCCTGCTCATGGGTGCAGACACCATCAGAGGTCACTAAGGGGCAACCTGGGGTCCCCACTCCCATCGCCCTCGAAGCTCAGCTCACCCGAGAAGCCATGAAGCGGCCCACTCCGGGGGGGTAGGTGATGGAGGCCAGAACCGTGGCCGCCAGGGCTGCGTACAGAGGCTTGCTGTTGGGATGGGGAAGGAGATCCAGGGCTGACTCCACTTCCCCACTGCATGGAGGGGAGACAGGGGCCCAGCCAGACAAGAGCAGACGCCACCACCCTGGGTGCTGATGCCCAGGCCCACAAGGAGAAGGAGGCAAGACGGGAGGGGGCGTGTCCCGGGGACTTCCAGGGAAGATGCTAGGGACAGTCTGCCACTGTCAGTGTAATGGGTTCAGGGCTGATGAGAGTTAGGGACAGCAGCAGGCTGGTGGGAAGGCCCGAGCTGGCCAGGCCAGGGCGGGGCTGGGCTACTAGCTGGGACAGGAGGAGGGCCCAGGCCAGGCCAGGGGCATCAAGGTTGGGGAGCAGGGGACAATTGGGGGTGGGACACCAGTGAGAGGAGGGGTTAAAGGAAGGGGCTGGAGGCACAGCCAGGGAGCAGGCGGTGTAGATGAGGGAACGCAGCTCCCACGGGGTGAGGCTAAGCAGGGGCTGGGGCTCAGCGAGGGGACAGGGGCTCATGTTGGCTGGGCTTTCTCTCCATGAGGCTGGGGGTCTGCGAGGGGCCCAGCCCTGCCAGGCCCACCTGGTGGCCATCAGTTTGGAGATGAGTTTGTTGGTTTTGGTGAAGGCCAGGAAGGTGCGCTGGCAGTAGAGGTAGGCACAGCTGGCCACGCCGCAGATGGCCCTGGGGACGAGAGGAGTGAGGCCACACCCCTCCCCAGCCCAGGGGCTCTCAGGGGGCCCGAGGCACCTGCTCACCCCAGCAACACGAAGAAGAAGATCTCCGGCAGGTCGAAGGGGACGTCCACCGGGAAGCTGGTCTTGTAGAGGGAGGTGATGGTCTCTGGGCAGGAGGGGGCAGGCAGGAAGGGATGGGTTGACGGTGGAGGGTGAGGCGACGGAGGGAGGAGAAAGTCCCCCACCCAGGCACCCACGTGGCTCACCCTGCTCGCTGTTGAAGACGGCCAGGAGCCGGAACATGAAGGCCCCACAGGTGGCAGCGAAGAAGCCCCTCCAGTAATCCCAGACGGAGAAGTGGGAAGACATGACCTCGATGCAGAACAGGACGCCTGGGGGCAGCACTGGGCTCAGGGGACCCCAGCCTTCCCATTCCATGGTTCAGGGCTCTGAGGCCCCTCCTGTTCTGTTCTACAGCCTGGACCGGCAGGGACACCCCTTCCCTTGGGTCCTGAGCCCAGGGTGAGTAGGGTGGACTCCCCTAGCAGGGCGCTGTCGCACCCTAGAACTGTGCCCTCCTCACACACAGGGTGGAGACAGAGCGGCCCAGTCTTACAGCTCTGGCAGCCAGGCCCCATGGCTGGGCCACACTGGAGAACGGATTTCTGCACACGTCTGTCTAATGTGACCCCCTAGCACTTGAGGCCCCGCCCTGGGGTGGTGGTTCCCGCACTGGACAGCAGAGAGATCTGGATGCAGCCTGATGCCTCCTCAGGTCCCTCCTGGGCGGCAGCCAAGCCATAGAAGGCAGGGCACGTGGGGGTCCAGGATGCAGAGAAAGGTGGGAGGGAGGGTCTCACCGCTGAAGGGGGCTGCAAAGACCGTGGCCACGCCCACCGCCGCCCCTGCCACCAGCATCTCATTTTGCTTGCTCTTGTTCTGGGGGAGTGGAGGTGCAGGGCTCAGAGCCGGGCCCTGCCTCCCACCACCCCTGCAGGCGCTGCCCTCTCCTCCCCCCTGCCGTTACCTCCGCCTCCCCGATGGTCTTGGTGCGCACGCGCCCCAGGTAGGCAGCAATCATCACGCTCAGGTGCACGAAGGGGCCCTGTGGCCGGGCAAGGTGTGGGCCCAGGGCAGGGGGCACAGAGGCGGCCCGCCCCATCTTTCCTCCTCGGTTCCCTCTCCCTACCTCCTCGTCCACCCCTGAGCCCAGTCTGAGGGCAGCAGAGGGAGCCTCCCCCAGACCCAGCTCTCCCATCTCCCCAGATGCCAAGGTGGCCTGAGATGGCCTTTGTCCCCCTCTGGGGCTGGGACCTCCTCTTCCCCAACACTGAGCCCCCCAAGGCAGGGATTGGCTGAACCCCTCTGCCCCAGCCATAGGGAGGCAGGGGTGGGAGGCGGTGGGGGTGGGCGCTGCCACCGGTCCGATCCGTACCACTTTGCCCAGGAAGAGGGTGCTGCCCGTGGCCAGGGTGCAGGAGAGGCCCACCACCTTGGCCCCGAAGTTCTTGATGTCCAGGTAGTTCTCCAAGACCACGCCCGACAGGATGGTCTTCAGCTCTGGGATTCCGGAACCTTGACAAAAAGTGGGAAATCTCTGGATGACGACTCTAAGGGGTCTGGACACACAGTCGGGTGGGAGGTGTCCCTGTCCTCACAGCTGGGCCCGGCACCAGGGGAGGATGGGACTCAGGAGAACGCAGCCACCTCCACAAATCCACGTCCCCTCTGCTGGCCTGGGCACTGCTGAGAGGCCTGGGGGAACTGCGCCCCCTACACCAGAGCTGCCCTGGCCCTGGCCTCTGTCTCCACACCCCAGAGAACCTGTCCTCTGTCCCTTGTCCTCGTCCCCTGTCCTTGGAGCACAGCCCACAGAGGCGGAGCCAACAGTGACCCAGGACTCAGCATTGGCTGTCTCCCAGTGTGCCTCTAGGCACCCAGCACGCCTGTTCTGGGCCTGCTTCTCTGGCTGTGAAGTGGGGGCAGCAGGCAGCCCATGGACATGAGAAGGTTTGACCAGGGACGACTGTTACCCAAACGGCGTGGCGACGCTGGACTCACCTCCCGAGAAGGGCGTGATGCTCTGGGAGAAACCGGAGGAGAAGGAGACCAGGGCCACAGGGTACACGGTCCAGGAGAGGTACCGGAGCAGGTGGCTGTCCCCAATCTCCCGGTACAGCCACTTGTGCGCTGGAGACGGCCAGGCATCAGGGAGCTGCCCTCGGGGCCACACACTGAGGTCCCCACTTACTGAGCAGGAATGGGGGCTAAGGGCTACCCAGCATGGGGCAGACCCCCAGGTGGAGGCAGGAGAGGGGCCCGGGGTCCGATTCCTAGCTGCTTCCTGGTCCAACGACCTTGGGCAACACCTTCCCTGACTGTCAAAGGAGCTGGTGACAAGGTCACTGAGGGCTAGAAGAGATCCCTGAGGAGGAAGTGAGACGGGGTGTGGAGCACCTGCTAGGGTTCTTCATGATCGGAGGAGAGAAAGAGGCCCAGACTCTCCCTGCCACTGCCCCCTCCTCCAGGAAGGCCTCAGGGTGGAGAGGGTGCTGAAGGGTATGGAGGGACACGCTACGCCTGATGGTCTCACAAGCCCCTTCCCCCAGGGTAACTGAGCTGAGGGCAGCAGGTGCAGAAGGGGTGGGAGTGGCACAAAGAGGGGCACAGAGCCCAGAGCAGCCAGGACTCTGGGGTCATTGAGGGCTCGCTCCGAATGTGCGGGAGAGGAGACTCAGGCTCAGAGAGGGTCAGGAGCCTGCTCAGGGTCGCACAGCGAGGCAGGAGCTGAGCCAGGACCAGACTCACCCTGCTCCCCACTCAGGCGCCACCCACCCCGCTGCACCTGGCGGCCCATGTGGCATCCCGGAGATCGTGCCTGGAGCCCCTGTCCCTGAGCACTGTGTGCGTGCCTGGGAGGGCTTACCTCTGACCACGCGCCCGAGGGCGAAGTTCATGGCATAGCTGATGAGGGCCATGAGCACCCCCAGGGTCATCAGGAAGTACCAGTCCTCGCCCACGCGGAACAGCTTCTGCTTCAGCCACTCCAGGCCACCTGGGCAGGGGCATCGGGTCACAGCCATCAGGTCACAGGGGCCTGGGACGGCGCATTCCCTCCAGGGAGCCCAAAGCAGGGAGGACGCTGGCGGGGAGAGGTGGGGGGCAGGTGCGGGTGGTGGAGTCCAGCATGACCCTGAACGCCACGCACAAACAAGAGCAGGGTTGGTGCAGGGGGTGGCACCTGTTTGCCTTCCCCATTTCTGCCCCTCCAGGGAGACTCTTGGGAGAGTGACCACGAGGGAAGGGGAGGTGGGGTCACCTGCAGTACAGCTTCCCCAAGCAGGGCAGCAGGGTCCTGCCAGCCTCCTGCATCATCCCATGACCATGGGACCCCCCAGCAAGAGGGCACTCACCAGCCAATGTGACCCAGACAGAGGGACAGGCAGACAGAGCCCTTCCCTCCCTGCCACCCTGAGACTCTGGGCTGTGAGGTCCCCAGGGAGTGGAAAGCAGGAGGGGGGCCCCTGGGCAGCCCTGGCCAGGGAAGGCACCTGAGGGTCTTCTCTGGGGAGCGGAGGGGCCCCAGCTCTCACCTCGGATGCCGCGGCGGAGGCGGGGACACGGGCTCCACAGCTCCCGCAGGGCCACCGGGTTCCCGGAGGAGCCCTCTCGCAGCCCCACCAGCTCCTCCATGGGGACCCTGGTGGGGCCGACAGACACACACACAGACAGACTGACAGAGTCCCCCGCGGTGAGCCGCACCAGAGCCTGTTCCCTGCCTCCTGGCTCTGCCCCAGCTCTGCCCCAGGTAGAGGGGAAGATGGTGTTTTCCCCACGTGTGTGGTGCGTGTGCGGGGTCAGGAGGAGACGCCGGCCCGGGTGAGTCCTCGGCACCGAGGGCTGCCCCGAGGGGCTGTGCGTGCGTGTGCCAGGTGTGGGGGGAGGCCAGTGTTTCACGATGTCACCTCCACTCCCCTGTGTTCCTTGATCAGAGCCCCTGCCCTCTTCTGTGAGCCCCTCACGTCCCCCACCACCCAGGGATGCCACTTGGCTGCTTTTATGGTTTGAGCTCTCTTAGCGCAGTGAGCCACCAACACTGCGGGTCCCTGTGGACAACTCTGAGTCCCCATGCCCACGCCCCCTTGGCCACAGAGGCAGGAAACCCCAGGCCCAGAAGGAGAGCCCTCCAGGGTCAAGGTGAGGAGCCGGCTCCTATTCCTGACCTCCAGTGCTGCCTGCTGCAGGCCCTTCCAAATTCACCTGCTCCCAGCGCCCTTACCTGTCAGTGCCTTCTGCTCTGACCCCAACTGGTCCTTGTCTCACAAAGCCTCTTTGCTTCTAGCTCAGGTGCACCTGGGCAGGTGTGTGCTCCGCCCATCAACACCCTCCCCCTCCTCCACCCAATTCTGCATTTCCTGAGGCCAATCAGAGTGTACTTGGCAAACCAAGCAGAACTGCCCCAGACGACTGAGACTTGCTGAGCACTGATGTCCCCAGGGCAAATGAATCCGGGGAGGGAGCGCTGCCAGGAGGGAGGGAGCAGGTACTTCCCACTCCCAGCAGAACAGCAGGGAGGTGGTCCTGCTCAGACTCCACAGGTTCCTGTGGCCTGGTGGGGGAGGGGAAGCAGGTGCACAGAGCAGGACACTGAGGGGTTCGAGGCAGGCCTCTAGCTCAGGGCTCTGGATTCTCAGAGCCGGCAAGGAAGGCATTTGCAAAGGCAGGGAACAGGGAACACACACAGGCAAAGCTGAGCGGGGCGACCCCTGACCCTGCCTGCCATGACCCTCAGCCCTCCCAGGACCACCCTGGGTATCTGCAGAAACCCAAGAAGTTGGGCAGAATTAACCCATTTTAAGGAAATGGCTTTGAGAGAAGTGAGGCTGCTTGTCCAAGGTCATGGCCATGGAAGGCAGGGCCAGGATTCCCACCCTGGTCTGGCCCACCCCAAGCCTGCACCCTGCACACCAGGCCCTGACTGCAGGGCCCACCTTGCTCAGCAGGAGGAGGGAGGCCCACAGGTAGGACAATGGTGGTGGCCTCAGCACCTGGCAGCAACTCGGGCTCGATCTCTGTGCCGGGGCCTCCAGGCTCAGCAAACTGCACTCAGACCACAGCGTCCAAGGGGCAGTGGCTCTCTCTGTCTCACCCAGACAGAGGGCAGGAGCATGGGCACAGGGCTCGTGGCAAAGGCACACGTGGGTTTTGGGTGCCAGCTGCATGCCAGGAGCCCTGCCTCTGCAGCTCCCTTCACCCTCCCACACCTTGTAGCCAGGGACAGCATCACCGTTTGTCAGATAACAAACAGGGGATCAGAGAGGTGCACTCAGTCACCCAACACCACACAGCAGAGGCCAAGCCCAGATGCTAGACGGTGCAGCTCTTCCCCTACTGGAAGCTTCTTGAGCTCCCAATCATCAGGGCGATGATTTGGACGCAAAGCAGAGGGTTTGCACCTGATGCCACCTTTGGAAGATGAGGGCAAGGGGAATAGGACAGTTACCCTCACCCCACACCCCAGACGACGCTACCTCTGCAAATCATGGTTGCCCCATGGTGACTTGTTCAAATCTGGGACCCTGAGCCACCCTCCACCCAGGATGCCCGGCAGGGTCAATTTAACATAGGAGCAGGTACAGGTGTTTGGGTCATCCCTTATCAGAGTCTTGGGTTCAAGTCCTGGCTCCACCAGCCATTTAACTTCCTGCTATGGCACACCTTGGGAGAAAGCAGGTGATGGCTCAAGTCCTTGGGTCCCTGCCACCCACATGGGAGATCTGGATTGGGTTCTTGTGTCCTGGCTTCAGTCTGGCTCAGCCCTGACTGGCTGTTGTGGGCATCTGGAAAGTGAACCAGCAGATGGGAGATCTGTTTATGCCTCTTTGACTTCCAAATAAAATGAACAATTAAGTAAGTATAAAATTAAAAAGATGTTTGGGTGGTGTGGGGGACATCAGCTACTGAATCCACCATTGCCAACTGACTGAACCGTCACAGAGTACCTGGCTTGTTGACACCATAACACCAGGCTCTCGTCACAGGCAGCTTCTGGCCACGGTCTCCAGCCAGCCCTGCGTGACCACACCCCCAACCCCTGGCCCGGAGCACCAGAAACAGAAGGGGCCCAAGGTGACACAGTGCCCAGGGCGAGTCCCTCTCAAAGCCATCACCCCCTCCTGCCCGTCCTAACCCCTCCCTCCTCGGTTGGGTGAGAGCAAGTTCAATGCCAGGGCAGCTCTGACCCCACCCCCAGCTCCTCCACCACAGGGGCCTCAGTCTCCGCTCTGTGCCTGGCAGAGGCCGGAAGCTCTGCCTGTCGGTGCCTCTGCATCCCAGTCCCAGAGTGCAGAGCAGAGCCCAGCACACAGCGGGGCTCTGAAGTGGTTTGCACACACTGGCCTCAGGGCTGGCTGTGCAGGGGCACAGGGGAGCAGGTTCCTGCTTGCTTCCCGGGACCCACATCAGAAGCCTGGGTGCAGAGGGCAGAGTCTGTGCTTGGCTGAAGCTCCCCTGGGAGATGGGGTGGTCCCAGCAGGTGGGATTCAAGGCCTTCTGGCCCTGTGATCTGAAGGGAGACACACGCCCGGAGACAGGGGGGTGACTAGATGACCTTTCCAAGTCCCACCTGACCCCCAGAGCCAGAGGACACAGCATTGGTGTGGGTGACGCCTCCGGGACAGGGGGAGGGGGAGGGGCACGGTGGGCGGGGTGGGGAAAGGGATCAGGCATCCAGGAGCAGTGACTCAGGCCCTCGGCACCATGACCGTGTGTCTGCATTTAGCTGCTGGCTCCCGTGTCCCTGGAGGCCCTCTGGGCCCCCCACCCGCCCCCACCCTCTTCCCCTGACCTGAGGGCTGGTGACTTCCCAGCAGCCCTGCTAGAACCCCTCTGCCGGGAGGAACGACAGGGGCTCCAATACAGGATCACCACCAGGGGCCACAGTCCCCTCCTGCTCCTCACCTGTGCCCTGCCCTGCCCCCTCTTCCCCCTGGGATTGAGCCCTGGAGGGGGCAGCTCTGCCTCTCTCGGGGGAGGGGAAGGAGGAGATGGGGGCACAGGAGCAGGCAGGGGTGGTGTGGGCAGAGAGGTCAGGCTGGGGCTTCCAGAGGCTTCCCGACCAGGGTGGGGTGGGGGGAGGCCCCCAGCAGGGCCCATGGAAGAAGCGGCAGTGCAGATCTGAGAAGGAAAGGCAGGAATGGAGAAGGGCCCAGGGCCTCGCCTGCCCGAGACCCTGGTCACCACCTTAGCGTGAGGCCGGCGGCCGAGTCCTGCCAGGTTCCGGCCTGGAGCAGGCTGAGGGTTAGAGGGAAACTGGGGTTGGGTAGGGCCACAGTAGACCGCAGGGAGTCCAGGGCAGAGGCAGGGAGGAAGCCTGCGCTGGTTTGAGTCCCAGCTGCTCCACTTTTTTTTTTTTTTTTTTGACAGGCAGAGTGGACAGTGAGAGAGAGAGACAGAGAAAGGTCTTCCTTTGCCGTTGGTTCACCCTCCAATGGCTGCTGCGGCCGGCGCACCGCGCTGATCCGGTGGCAGGAGCCAGGAGCCAGGTGCTTTTCCTGGTCTCCCATGGGGTGCAGGGCCCAAGCACCTGGGCCATCCTCCACTGCACTCCCTGGCCACAGCAGAGAGCTGGCCTGGAAGAGGGGCAACCGGGACAGAATCCGGCGCCCTGACCGGGACTAGAACCCGGTGTGCCGGCGCCGCTAGGCGGAGGATTAGCCTAGTGAGCCGCGGCGCCGGCCCCCAGCTGCTCCACTTCTGATCCAGCTCCCTGCTAATGCACCTGGGAAGGCAGCGGAGGATGGCTCAAGGGCTTGGGACCCTGCACCCACGTGGGAGACTCAGAAGAAGCTCCTGGCTCCTGGCTTCAGCCTGGCCCAGCCCTGGCTGTTGTGGCCATTTGGGGAGTGAACCAGCAGATGGAAGACCTCTCTCTTTCTGTACCTTTGCATTTCAAATACATAGAAAATAAATCTTAAAAAAAAGAGAGAGAGGGAGACAGCCCCAGCTTGAGGCACTCCCACCTGAATTAACCTGGCCTTGCAGACGGCACCTTCACTCCAGCCCCTACTGCTTAGTGAATCTGGCGCCTCACTTCCGCCCTGCCCAGGGGCTGTGGGTTGAGCGAACCCGCTGACATCATCACATCAGGATTTGGGGGTGGGGGTCTTTACCTACTTTGTGCCGTGCACACTCCACCACCAGCCGTGAGGTTTGGGGCATTGTCTGCTCCCAGCTAGGAAGTGGCAAAGTCAGAGCACAAACCCAGGTCCTGTCCCTCGCTGGCACCCATGGCCCAGCCTGGCGGTACCACAGTGCCCCCTGCTTTCTCTGCATGGTGCAGCCCGTGTGTGGAGGGCTGTGGTAGGGAGCGCCAAAGGCCAGCCCAGGTCACCACGCAGGGCTGGGGGTCTCGAGCCATTGTCTGTGGCCAAACCTGCCTGCTCTCTCCTCTTGTTGCAGGACAAACAGATGGACTTCTGTTGGGATCCTTGGCAGGTCGGTGCCTTGCTGTGCCCTGGACTAGCCACCTGCCGCAGACCCCATCACCCCGGGCACAGCCCTGCCAGCCCTGGGGCAGCGGTGGACCTGGGAGGGGGTTGGTGGGATCTCACTGGCCTTACCCCAATCCCCCTGCCTCTGCCCAGGGAAACTGGGTGGGCTGGGTGATGGCGGTGGTGATGGTGGTGGCAATGGTGGAGGCTGTCCCGTGGCGTCTGCCCCTTCCTGCTCACTGCTGCACCCCCACCCTTACAGAGGTGCTTCCAGACCACCAGTGGCCACCTGCGCCACTCCAGATCCTGTGCCAGCAACTACAACGTGGCTGCCCTGGCCACCTCGTCTCTCGTGGGTAGGTTCCTGCTGCCCCTCCCCTGGCCTTGGAGCTGGCCCCGCCCACCCTGGACACAGCCCTGGGGAGCACAAAACTGAATGGCAGCTAGGTGGCGGCCGTTGAGCCCCGGCTGCCTCCCAGGGTGCACCGCAGCTGGAAGCTGCCATGGGCATCCGAGCCGGACTGGAACCCAGGCCCTCTGATGTGGGATGGTGATGTCCCAAGCAGTGAGTTAACCGCTGAGCCAATCAGCTGCCCCGATTCAGTCCAGCACTTTCTACCACAGGCTCCAGCACTTTCTACCACAGGCTCCAAGTGGGACTTTGGGGTGACCAGGATCTCCCTGATGTTGCCAGGCCTGGCTCCCTGCCCCTCTGCCACCCACGTCCCCTTGGGGTGCAGTCTCCAGAGCAGACCTGAGAAAGATGTGGCTGTGCAGGACTTCGCTGAGGGACAGCTCAGGAGAGAAGCGGCAGGGAGTGAGGGCGGGGCTGGGCACGCGGCTCAGCAGAGGCAGCCTGTGGCCTCTCTGGCCTCATCTGTGAGACCTGCACCCCGGATTGGACAGGGATGTCCTCTGGGCCAGTGCTCGGCTGCTCCTGGGAAGGATCTGCCACTCCCAGGCACCTCTGGGTGGGGCAGCGCCATCAGCTGAGGACGATTCTGCAGAGATGGGCGCAGTGGGAGCCCCTAGCAGCGACACTGACCCACCTGGGGAATGCAGGGCGGGAGATCTGGGCTGCCACTGCGGCTCTGCGCTGTGTGGCCCGAGGTGGCGCCTGGTCCCCTCGGAGTTGCGGCCGGCTCAGTGCACCTGATCCTCACAGCTCCCTTGAGGGCCCCGGTTGCCCTCCTCTCCACATTCATCTGTACTGTTCACTTCACTTGTCCTGCCAGGGCTGCGTGAAGTGCCACCTCCTCCAAAAGCCCTCTCTGATTGCCACTGCTCACCCCTTCCTCCGCTCTGCCCTCCCTACATGATCTCATTCCTCCTGGCCTCAGGCCGTCATGGCTTCAGGGGACTCCCAGAGCTGCTCTTGGCCTTGGTAGTGGATCTGCTGGGTCCTTCCTGATGACATCTCGCCATCTCCTTTCACACCCACCGGTCTCCCCCAGGGAGTCTCCCACACCCCTCCCCACCCCCCAGCCTCACCCTGTCTCCTGCTGAGGCTCTGTAGTGGTCCCTCAGGGTCCCCCTGTCCCCAGCCCTGGCCTGTAGTCCTCTCATTGCCATGTCCTTCCTCCACAGCTGGTCTGCCGGTCGCTCTCCTGCTCACGGCCGTGCTGTGGCTCCCCACGGCTCTCAGGAGACCATCTGAGCCCTCAGCCTGGCTCTCGCAGCCCCAGAGTGATCCTGGTGGGCACCCAACTGCTTCTGCCACCCCAGTGCTGGGACTGCCCCGTGTCTCACCTCCAGCCGCTTCCATGCCTCCACCCTTGGCATCTCGGGCAGAGTGTCGGGTCTTGCCTCTGTGTGCCCACACCCGGCTTCTCCAGAACCCAGCATCAGGCCACCTCTCCCAGGAAGGCTTCCCTGCCTGCTGCCCCAGCCAAGTATCAACTCTGTAGAGCTGGCCGTACTGAGGCAATGAGAGGTCTCTCCGAAGTGCACCTTAGTGGCCAACGGGAAGGAGGGGGGATCGTGAGCCAGTCTCCTGGGCAGAGGGTGTGACCTTGGTCAGAAAGCACTGAGGGCTGTATCCGGTCAGGTAAGGAGCCCCCAGTGGGCAGGAAAATTGACATGGGGTCAGAATGGGGGGGGCATCTGAGCCCAGGGGGCCATGCAACCCTGGGAGGCCCCGGGAAGGGAGGTGTGGGAGGGACTGGGTGGGCCCTGGAATCCTGTGGGGCACTTGGCAGGGGGTACAGGGCTGCCCCGTACTCAGGCATGGATGGATTGGGGTACGGGCCACCTGATGACCCTGAGGAGAGCCTCCAGGGGTTGGGAGGCAGACCTGAGCAGGGTGTAACGTCGGGACGGTCCCCCAATGTCCCCAATGCCCCAGGGGTGGTGCAGAGCATCAAGGACCTCATGACCAAGCCCACGGCCATGGCACGGGGCCGCGTGGCCCACCTCATCAAGTGGAAGGGCTGGAGCGCCCAGCGGTCGGACTGGGAGCTGTCCCCGGCCGAGGACGAGCGCTACCACTGCCTCCCAGATGAGTTGGGGGAGGCCCGCTTTGCAGCAGGTCAGCGGGAAGGGGGAGGGGAGAGGGGGCCCAGCCGCTCTGCAGGGGTGGAGTGCGGCCTCTGGGAGCGGGGTCACTGTATGGGCACCGTGTGGGTGGCAGAGAAGGCACGGGGTGGGTGGCTGGGCATGGATGGGCAGCCCTGAGAGATGGCCCCTCAGCCGGTCTTGGTGCCAGCGCTCCCCCCACCTGCCCATACCCCACTGTCCCCAGGGGTCGCCGAGCAGTTTGCCATCACAGAAGCCACGCTGAGCGCCTGGTCCTCGCTGGACGGTGAGGAGCTGCACCTCGAGACCAGCCCCCAGGACACGGATCAGCTCCAGGGTACAGCCCGGGGGGCCTGGGCTGGGGTGGGTGGTGCAGAACTGAGGCCAGAGGCCTGCGGCCACCCCAGGCTGTGTGACGCAGGCAAGACCCTTCCTTCCCCAGCCTTCGTTTTCTCATCTGTAAAATGGACCCACTCCCCATTGACAGCCTCCTGGCTTTCACCTCGCCTGGCCACTCCCCTGATGAGTGGCCCTCCCCCGATGCCCCCGCCAGCCCCCAGCCCCCCAGCCCTGAGCAGCAGCACCGGCAGCGGCTGCCCGGGGGCCTGGGGCCTGAGGCAGGGGGCTGCCTGCAGGGGTCGCTCCCCTCGGTGGACAGCGGCTCCCTCTCCGAAGAGGAAGACGAGGTTTTCTATAACTGAGGTGGGGGCTTCACGGGGCCAGCACCTGCCCACACCGTGACCTTGGCCAGTCCGTAGCCCAGGCACATCTGGACTCTGGGAACACCGCTGGGCAGCTCTCCACCTCTTGGGGCAGGCTCAGGGAGGAGGCGGCAGGGATGAGGGCTGGCGCTCCTGTGGGTCACTCTGTGCTTCGGTGGACCCGACCATCAGAGGCAGCCTGAGTCCCCCTTCTCCGTCTTTCCCAGGCTCAGGGGGCACTGCCCCTTGCCCCTTGTCTTCAGGGAGCTCAAGGACAGCGACAGATGCTGGGGCCATGGCCCCCAGAGACGCTGCTGCCAGGATCCCAGGCCGATGGCCTCGTGGGGACAGAGAGACCCAGTAGGAGTGGGGCTGGGGACCCTGCCTTGACCCTGGGCTCAGTCCCCCGCCTGTGCACCTGCTCCCTAGGGAAGATGAGGTCGCCTCCCTGGAGGCACAGCCCCTGCTCATTGGCACCTTCAGAGCGTCTCTGTGTCTGGAGTGTCCACCTGGCTCTCCCCGTCCCAAACCTGCTCCCTCGGTGCCCCCACTGCCACCCTCGTCGTCCTCACGGTGCCCTGGTATTAAAGCGGTGGGTTCACCTGCATGCACTTGGCTGGTCTTTGCTGGGGAAGGCGGGTGCCTGGGCCCCTGGGCAGGGGTTCTGGTGGGACCGAGGGGAGAGTACTGGCCCCCAGCACACACACAGCTGTTCCACCTGCTGCCGCCCAGCCAGGACAGGCCCCATGGAGGACGCCCCTTGGAGCTCAAGTGAGGGAGGAGCTGCGGCTCCGGGAGGGCTCAGCTTTATTTCTCTCGGGAACCTCAACCCATCCCCGAGGACCTCCAGGCCTGCCCCTGCCGACGGCGCCCGCCAGCCTCCGCAGCCATGAGCCGAGCACCTGCTCCCTGGGCGCTGCCCTGGCGTGGTCTCCCCCTCCCTCGCACTCTGAGCTCCGTGCTTCAAGGCAGGAGCTGGTGTCCCCCAAGATGGCACGGGGCGAAAGTGGGGCTCCTGTCGGGGCTGGGTTAGGGCTGCTGCCATGCCGAGCAGGTGAGCTAGGATGGAGCGGTGGGGACAGTCGGGACTGGAGAAGGGACACCGGCTCCTGGACGCCACAGTCGCCAGCGCAGGGGGTGTCCTGCCTCCTCGTGCGGGGCAGCTCACTTGGCGGCCGGTGGGTTCGTCAGGGCAGAGATTGCTTTCTCCAGCTAGAACAGAGCACAGGGAGTGGGGAGGGAGGCTGCAGGGCAGGCGAGAGCGGGGGCTCCACCGTCATTTGACTTCCCCAGGGCTGGATTCTTTGGTGACGGCTAGAGCGGTGCCTCCCCATTGCTCAGATGGGATCACTGGCACCAGGGAGTGGCAGTGAGGCTGCTGGCCACAAGACCAGGTCAGGGCACTCAGGCTGCTGTGCCCCCCAGCCAGGAAGGGGAGTCCCTCAGTATCCTCAGGACACGTGCTGTGTCCCATATCACAGAGCTGGTTCGAGCCCCAGCAACTCCGCGTCATATCAGCTCCCTGCTGATGCGCCTGGGGAGCCGCAGGTGATCGCCCAAGTCCTGAGTACCTGCCCACCCCTATGGGAGCCCCAGGTGGACTTCCTGGCTCCCAGCTTCATCCGGCCCCGCTCTGCATTTTGTAGCCATGATGGGGAGCATCCAGTGAATGGAAGCTCTCCCCCCCGACCCTCTTCCTTTTTCACTCCGGCTTAAAAATAAATAAATAAGAATGAAAAAAAGGAAAAGATTTCTCTGAGTTCCCCCCCACACCCCGCCCCGCTCCCCCTGGTACCTCCACCCAGGACACGTAGCCCACAGCTCTGCCCTTGGACGTCACATAGAGCGATCGAAGATTCAACAGCTCAAACAGGTTGTGTGCCTGCAAGGGGGTGTCAGGAAACACTGGAGGGTCGGGGCGCCCAGCCATCCCTCTGGCTGCACCCCTAAATCTCTGCCAGGAACCAGGGACCTGCGGGCAATGTTCACTATGACCACCAGGGGGCCCCAGAGTCCGCACATGGGCTGTGCTAGCCTGGGTGGAAGGACCTCAGCAGAGAGTGTGCGCCCACACCAGGTTGCCTGGCCTGTTTCTGCCCCTGGCCCACCTGAGAGCCGGGCTCTGTCCTCACAGGGTCGGTAACGTGCCTGCGATCACACAGGGAGATTGAAGTGGATGGGAAAGGGACTCCCATGTGTGGTGATGCAACACTTGTACCCAATGTCTACCCCCAAAACCCCAAGAGCTTCTGTGCCGCTTCTACCCCTCTAGTAGTGTCTCTGGGTCACCCCAGCCACCCTGGGGGTCGGGGCACAGGGCGGGCACTGCTGTGCACAGTCTGCCAATGAGGAAGCAGGCCAGGGGGACGGAGCAACACAGTGTAGCAGGGGAGGCTGGAGCCCTCGTTCCCTGCCGGCCCTTGCTCTCTGCCCCAGGGTCCTGGCTGACCCCCTAATCCTCCACTTCCTGACTTCTCCCCATTACCTGGTGCAGCGAGGTCTCAGGGGACAGCGTCAGGGTCACTGGCTCCGTGGGGCAGCCCCCAGCCAGGATGTCCTGGAGACAGCGCTGGGGATGGGGGCAGGGAGATGGGTACCTGCACCAGCCCCCTGTCCCCGGGCAGCCCCTTCCAGACTGCCTCTCCCCTCACCTCTCTGCTGCCCACCCTCACACATACCCACCTGCTGTCCTGAAGCCCTGGCAGGTGCCTCGGCCTGGAGGGCTTGCACCAACTGGGCCCTCTGCACGATGCCCACCAGGAGCTGCGACTCTAGCAGGTGCACAGGGAGGGGTGGAGAGGCGCATTATGCAGAATAACTCCATCTACGCAGCACCTACTATGTGCCAAGAACCCACGTGCTGGGGTTGCCCTGTCTCTCCTATGGGTCCATTGGAACGACTCTCACCCACTGGACAGGACAGCAAACTGAGCCTCAGGGGCACAGCGCTGCTGATTGTCATGCCCAAGGTCACTGAGCATCCAATGTGGAGGTGTGGTAGGCGGGGCCAAGGGGCAGTCTGCTCCCGTGGGGACTCTCCGTTCTGCAGGGCCACCAGCCTGGGGACATCTGGCTGTCAGCACTGGCTCAGCCCAGTTCTGGAAGGAACCCAGGAGACACTGCGGCCTAGCGCCCTCCCGTGTGCAGCACTGGGGCTGTCAGCACGGCGTCTGTCCTGAGTGTCTGAGAGGGTCCGTCCAGGACCACCTCCAGTTCCAAACCCCCAGACGCTCCAGCCCCCTACGTAAAATGACGCGGGGTTTGGACAGAACCTGCGCACACCCTCCATATACTTTAAAGCATCCTAAGCGACTCTTAAGACCTACTACGGTACGACAGTGTGCAGTAGTTACTGACCGTCACTGGGCAAGGATGGAGACGGGGACGCGGGCACACGATCAGGCCAGACGCAGCCCTTTCTCCCCGGCAGACAGGGAGGTCACCAGTGTTTGGGTGGGAGGCGCCAGCTACATACAAGACAGATAAATGTGCCCATCCCTTTCATTTTTTTAAAGATTTATTTTTATATTTCTGAGGCATAATTAGAGAGGGAGAGTGATATTTTTTATCTTCTGGTTCACTCCCCCAAGTAGCTGCAATGGCCAGGGCTGGGCCAGGCGGAAGTTGGCAGCCAGGAGCTTCTTCTGTGTCTCCCACGTGGGTGCAGGGACCTGAGCACTTGGGTCATCTTCCACTGCCCTCCCAGGCCATTAGCAGGGAGCCGTATCAGAAGTGGTACAGCCAGGACTCGAAGTAGGGTCTCTTATGGGATGTGGCTTCACTTGCAATGCCACAACGCTGGCCTCATGTGTCTGCCCTTTTAAAACAAAGCTGGGGCCAGCACTGTGTGCAAAGTGTTAAGCTGAGCCTTCCCAGCACCCCTCAGGAGGGCCTGTTGAGTCCCTGCTGCTCCACTCTGGTCCAGCTCCCTGCTAATGGGCCTGAGAGAGCAGTGCAAGATGGTCCAGGTGCTTGGGCCCTTGTCACTCACACGGGAGACCCAGATAGAGTTCCTGGCTCCTGGCATCAGCCTGGCCCAACCGGGTCGTTAGAGTCATTTGGGAGTAAACCATCAAATGGAAGATCTCTCTCTCTCCCTCTCTCTCTCTCTCTCCCACACCTTGTAATTCTTTCAAATAAGTAAACCTTAATAAATACATGAGTAAGTAACAGATATCATAAGGAAAGCTGTCCTTGGGTGGGCAGTGGACCCACAGCCCAGGCCTGAGCTGCTCGGGAGCTCGGTGCTTCCTGTGACTCAGCAGAGAGCTGAGCCGAGGACAGCTCCTCCTTTGTCCCGGGAGGCGAAGTCCTGGCAGCTCGCTCACGGGCCGCAACTTTCGAGGTGCAGAGCTCTGAAGCACGACGTACAGGTGGGCGGGGGGCCTGCCTGGGGTTTCGGGAACCCTCTGGACGGATCCCTGTGTGCAGGTGAGGGAACCACGGAGGAGCAGCGGTGCCCTGAGTTCTGCAGCTCCCAGGTGGCTCTGGCTCTCAGGGGTGGGCATCAGGGTGAGCCCCCACTGCTGTGCAGGTTGAGGGAGATCTCAAGAGGAAGCTTCTGGAAGACCCTAGTGGTGTCCCCACCAGCAGAAGCCCCAGCCTGGGTCAGAGGCCACAAACACTGTCACCGGCAGGTGGACGTGTCGCCCATGCCGAGGCCCTGAGGGCCTGTTTCCTTGTTGCTGATGAGGGAGCTGAGGCTGGGAGAGGGGGAGGGGAAGGCACTCGCCCAGGCTCACACAGCGTCGACGTCGGGGCCTGGACGCAGGTGCAGACCGAGCCCTCTGCTTGTCCTTCCTGGGCCTGACCCTCTGGACTCTGGGAAGAAGGCAGGGGGAAGCCCTAGCCCCGGCCACCGTCCCCACCCCGGGCCGGGCACCTGTGCTCTCCACCAGGGGGTACTCGGCATCGTCCGTGGAGGTCAGCACCTTGACCACCTGCTCCAGGGCCGCGTCCCTGGCCAGCGTGCTGATGGCACGGCGCATGAAGTGCTCCACAATCACGCGGTGGGAGCTGGGGGCAGAGGAGCTCCCATCAGGCCCTGGGTCCCAGGTCCAGGACGAAGCAGGGTACCCGGGGAGGTGAGCTGGCCAGGCCCCGAGGTCCTCAAGGGTGGGCAAAGAGGTTCCTGGATGAGCGGTTCCAGGAGCCCCACGGTGGTAAGGACCCTGGGCCAGCGCGGCCCAGATCTGAGTCCCAGCCCCTGCCCGGGACAAGCTGCACTGTGGCCTCCCTGGGGAATCTCATTTGCAGCAAAGTTAGATGGGGGGGGGGGGTTGAAAGTTTCAAAGCCACTGAGTCACCAGCCCAATTTACAGGTGGGGAAGCTGAGGTTTGCAGCAAGGTGGCAGCTTGCCAGCTGGGCCTCGGACCCGGGGCCTCCCGGAGCCTCTTAGCTCTACTCTTTGGGCCGACAGTGGCCCAGTGAGGACCTCACAGCCGGTTTCCCTTCCGGCTCCATCTCTGGCTCCTAACATCCCAGGGAAAATAGCAGACCAGGACTGGGAGAGGCCAGGGGGCTGTCATGTCTGTTGCTCACTCCCCGTGGGGCCTGGAGCAAGACCCAGGCACTCTCTGAGCCCCAGCTTCTTCATGGGGCAAGTGGGGTGCTGTGGAGAGTGGAGAGCAGAGGGCAGCGGCATCAGACTTCCCAGTGCCCCTTATCTAAGGTTGGCTGTGGGGATGCACCTATCCAAGGTCGGCTGTAGGGCTGGGGACTAGTCCAATGGGGGTGCACCCCACTATCCACCTCCACTAACCTCGGGCGGATCCACTCACCCAATGACGCGGCCCCGAATCCATGGCAAGTAGGGCAGTTTCTTCACAATGATGGTGCCTTCATAGAAGGAGGGCTGGCAGCTCTGGGCGATGGCGTTGGCCACCAGCACAGCCATGAGCACCGGCAGGGCGTGCACGATCTGTCCGGTCAGCTCGAAGGCCAGCAGCGCCGTGGAGATGGAGTGGGTCACCGCACCTGAGAAGGCCGCAGCCCCTGGGGGACAGGCAGGGCAGAAAGCCTGAGACCAGGGCCCGCTGTCCCGTGGAGGACAAGGCTGGCTCGGCCACGGTCCTGGGCTGGGGGGGAACGGTGCAGGCTGAAAGTGTCCTCTCTCCCGAGCTGGCTGAGAGGGGAGAGAGAAGCTAGGGGATAGGGAATCGGGACCAGACAAGAGCTGTAGGGTGATGGGGCTTAGGGAACAGACGGGCGGCTCAGAGACCCCGGCAGCACTGCCAGCCGATTCTCTGTGCAGCCCGCCCAGCAGGGAGCTGACCACTCACCCGCCAGGGCGTAGCCGCCGGGCATGATGGGGTTGATGACACCTCCAGCCACGATGCCCTCAGGGAAGGCGACAGAGAGGGCCTCCCCCAAGAGGCGCCCAATGGCAGCTCCTGGACACAGACTTAGAGTGAGGAAGGGGCAGCGTGCGGACTGGACCCCCACGACCTCCATCCTGGGGACCATCGCGGTCCCATCCTGGGAGGTAGCAGGTGACGCAGGTCTCTGGATCTGCACTAGAGATGTTGAATCTCCCCAACTCTCAGCGCCCCAGACTCACCAATGATGAAGATGGGCAAGAAGTAGCCAGCGGGCATGGGGATGGTGGTGGCCAGAATCAGCATCCAGAACTGTGAAGAGGGGAGGGGCAGAAGTGAGAGGCAGCCGGCAAGGCACAGGCAAGAGGAGACTGGGCAGTGGGCAGGAGGGCGGCCAGGCACGACCCAGCACCGGCATCTGGGGTCGGGGCTGCACGGAAGGGCCAGGACCCTCCCCTGGTAAAGCGCTCGCTGTGGCCTGGCTTCAAGCCAATGCTGTCCTACTCCTTAGCCTTCCCTTTGGGGTAGACACAGTAGCTGGCCCGCTCTAAAGATGAGAAGACTGAGGCAAGGGAAAGAGGCAGTCAGGGAGTGTAGGTGGAAGGG
Source organism: Oryctolagus cuniculus (assembly GCF_964237555.1). NCBI lineage: Eukaryota > Metazoa > Chordata > Mammalia > Lagomorpha > Leporidae > Oryctolagus > Oryctolagus cuniculus. The sequence goes on from NC_091438.1 coordinate 153,605,830, forward strand.
CCGACTCCATGCTGCAACCCCCAAACGACCCCAGCGGGTCTCAGCTGTGTTCCCCCGGAGGCCCTGGGTGCCCACCTTCATAACCAGGAAGAAGGCGAGGGTCCCGAAGATGGTGAAGCGGGGGTGGTACCATTCCCACCACAGGTGCTGGGGGTCGGGCTCCGCAGGCCACGGTGGGGACGAGTTGCGGGTCAGCAGCGCCCACGAGTGGTTGTCAAACAGCGTGTCCAGATGCTCCCTCATGGACAGCTGGGGGCGGAGTCTGCGCCAGGGCCTGACCAGACCCCCGGCCCCTGCTACCCAGCCCCTCCGGGGGCCACGTCCAGTCCCACTCAGCCCCCCAGCTGGGGCCCTGGGGGAGGGCTGTGACCTCCCGCACTGCCTTTCCCCCCTGCAAATGCCGCCCAGGCGGGCGTCTCCCTGCTCATGGGTGTAGACACCATCAGAGGTCACTAAGGGGCAACCTGGGGTCCCCACTCCCATCGCCCCCGAGGCTCAGCTCACCCGAGAAGCCATGAAGCGGCCCACTCCGGGGGGGTAGGTGATGGAGGCCAGAACCGTGGCCGCCAGGGCCGCGTACAGAGGCTTGCTGTTGGGATGGGGAAGGAGATCCAGGGCTGACTCCACTTCCCCACTGCATGGAGGGGAGAGGGGCGGAGCCAGACAAGAGCAGACGCCACCACCCTGGGTGCTGATGCCCAGGCCCACAAGGGGCGAGGCAGGATGGGAGGGGGCGTGTCTCGGGGACCTCCAGGGAGGACGCTAGGGACAGTCTGCCACTGTCAGGGCTGATGAGAGTTAGGGACAGCAGCAGGCTGGTGGGAAGGCCCGAGCTGGCCAGGCCAGGGCGGGGCTGGGCTGCTAGCTGGGACAGAAGGAGGGCTGGCCAATGCCAGGTCAGGGCATCAAGGTTGTGGAGCAGGGGACAATTGGGGGTGGGACACCAGTGAGAGGAGGGGTTAAAGGAAGGGGCTGGCCGGGGCCATGGCTCATCAGGCTAATCCTCCGCCTTGCGGCGCCAGCACACCGGGTTCTAGTCCCGGTTGGGGCACCAGATTCTGTCCTGGTTGCCCCTCTTCCAGGCCAGCTCTCTGCTATGGCCCGGGAAGGCAGTGGAGGATGGCCCAAGTGCTTGGGCCCTGCACCCCATGAGAGACCAGGAGAGGCACCTGGCTCCTGCCATCGGATCCGTGCGGTGTGCCGGCCACAGCGCGCTGGCTGCGACGGCCATTGGAGGGTGAACCAACGGCAAAAGGAAGACCTTTCTCTCTTTCTCTCTCTCTCACTGTCCACTCAGCCTTTCAAAAACAAAACAAAAACAAAAAACAAAAAAAAAAAAGGAAGGGGCTGGAGGCACAGCCAGGGAGCAGGCGGTGTAGATGAGGGAACGCAGCTCCCACGGGGTGAGGCTAAGCAGGGGCTGGGGCTCAGCGAGGGGGCAGGGGCTCATGTTGGCTGGGCTTTCTCTCCATGAGGCTGGGGGTCTGCGAGGGGCCCAGCCCTGCCAGGCCCACCTGGTGGCCATCAGTTTGGAGATGAGTTTGTTGGTTTTGGTGAAGGCCAGGAAGGTGCGCTGGCAGTAGAGGTAGGCACAGCTGGCCACGCCGCAGATGGCCCTGGGGACGAGAGGAGTGAGGCCACACCCCTCCCCAGCCCAGGGGCTCTCAGGGGGCCCGAGGCACCTGCTCACCCCAGCAACACGAAGAAGAAGATCTCCGGCAGGTCGAAGGGGACATCCACCGGGAAGCTGGTCTTGTAGAGGGAGGTGATGGTCTCTGGGCAGGAGGGGGCAGGCAGGAAGGGATGGGTTGAGGGGGGAGGGTGAGGCGACGGAGGGAGGAGAAAGTCCCCCACCCAGGCACCCACGTGGCTCACCCTGCTCGCTGTTGAAGACGGCCAGGAGCCGGAACATGAAGGCCCCGCAGGTGGCAGCGAAGAAGCCCCTCCAGTAATCCCAGACGGAGAAGTGGGAAGACATGACCTCGATGCAGAACAGGACGCCTGGGGGCAGCACTGGGCTCAGGGGACCCCAGCCTTCCCATTCCATGGTTCAGGGCTCTGAGGCCCCTCCTGTTCTGTTCTACAGCCTGGACTGGCAGGGACACCCCTTCCCTTGGGTCCTGAGCCCAGGGTGAGTAGGGTGGACTCCCCTAGCAGGGCGCTGTCGCACCCTAGAACTGTGCCCTCCTCACACACAGGGTGGGGACAGAGTGGCCCAGTCTTACAGCTCCGGCAGCCAGGCCCCGTGGCTGGGCCACACTGGGGAACGGATTTCTGCACACGTCTGTCTAATGTGACCCCCTAGCACTTGAGGCCGCGCCCTGGGGTGGTGGTTCCCGCACTGGACAGCAGAGAGATCTGGACGCAGCCTGATGCCTCCTCAGGTCCCTCCTGGGTGGCAGCCAAGCCATAGAAGGCAGGGCACGTGGGGGTCCCAGGATGTAGAGAAAGGTGGGAGGGAGGGTCTCACCGCTGAAGGGGGCTGCAAAGACCGTGGCCACGCCCACCGCCGCCCCTGCCACCAGCATCTCATTTTGCTTGCTCTTGTTCTGGGGGAGTGGAGGTGCAGGGCTCAGAGCCGGGCCCTGCCTCCCACCACCCCTGCAGGCGCTGCCCTCTCCTCCCCCCTGCCGTTACCTCCGCCTCCCCGATGGTCTTGGTGCGCACGCGCCCCAGGTAGGCAGCAATCATCACGCTCAGGTGCACGAAGGGGCCCTGTGGCCGGGCAAGGTGTGGGCCCAGGGCAGGGGGCACAGAGGCGGCCCGCCCTGTCTTTCCTCCTCGGTTCCCTCTCCCTACCTCCTCGTCCACCCCTGAGCCCAGTCTGAGGGCAGCAGAGGGAGCCTCCCCCACACCCAGCTCTCCCATCTCCCCAGATTCCAGGGTGGCCTGAGATGGCCTTTGTCCCCCTCTGGGGCTGGGACCTCCTCTTCCCCAACACTGAGCCCCCCAAGGCAGGGATTGGCTGAGCCCCTCTGCCCCAGCCATAGTGAGGCGGGGGTGGGAGGCGGTGGGGGTGGGCGCTGCCGCCGGTCCAGTCCGTACCACTTTGCCCAGGAAGAGGGTGCTGCCCGTGGCCAGGGTGCAGGAGCTGCCAACCACCTTGGCCCCGAAGTTCTTGATGTCCAGGTAGCCTTCCAAGACCACCCCCGACAAGATGGTCTTCACCTCTGGGACTCCAGAACCTTGGCGGTGGTGGGCAGGGAGACAAGCCAGGCACCACTAGATTAGAACTCTTAAGGAAGAGCCTGGCTTTGTGGTACTGTGGGTTCAACGCCACCTGCTGTGCCTGATCCCCTAGGACCAGCAGGTTCAAGTTTCAGCTGTCCCACTTCTGATTCAGCTCCCTGCTTCTGCCTGGCCCAGTCCTGGTTGTTGTAGCCATTTGGGGAATGAACCATTCGATGCAAGATCTCTCTCTGTTTCCCTCTCTCTCTGCCTCTGGGACTCTGCTTCTCAAATAAATAAGTCTTAAAAGAAGAAGGAGGAGGAGGAGGAGGCGGGGGGTGGGGGGTGGGAAGGGGGAGAGGGACGGGGAGGAGAAAGAGAAGAAGAAGGACTCTTTAGGGGCTGGTTGGCACAGCTGGCTAAGCTGTTGCCTATGACAGTGGCATATCATACTGGAGTACTGGATGGAGTTCTGGCTGCTGTGTTTCCAACCCAGTCCTGCAAATGTGCCTGGGAAGACAGTGGAGGAGACCTGGGTGGAGTTCTAGGCTCCTGGTTTTGGCCTAGCCCAGCTCCAACTGCTGTGGGCATTTGCAAAGTAAATAGGTGGATGGAAGATATTATCTCTCTCTCTCTCTCTCTCGCTCTCGTTCTCTCTGGGCCTCTCTCTGTACCCTCTTCCCGCTTTTATGGCTCTGCTTTTCAAATAAATTAATTAAAAAAAATAAAAGCCGAGATGAGGATATGAGCTATCCATGTCCCTACAGCGGGGCCTGGCCCACCATAAGGAAAGGGGACTCAGGACACACTGACAGCCCCTTCTGGGCCCCTCCCTGTGTCCCCTATTTCGGGCTGGAGCTGGGGGAATGTTGAGAGGTTGGGGGGGAGCTGTGCACCTACCGTCACACCATCCCTGGCCCTGGGCTTTGTCTCCAGCCCCAAGGGAACCTGTCCCCAGTCCTCTGATCACAGCCCACAGGAGGCGGAGCCAACAGTGACCCAGAGTCAGCATTGGACCTCTCGCTAAGTGACTCTGGGCACCCAACACGCCTGTTCTGGGCCTGCTTCTCTGGCTGTGAAGTGGGGGCAGCAGGCAGCCCATGGACATGAGAAGGTTTGACCAGGGATGACTGTTACCCAAACGGCGTGGCGACGCTGGACTCACCTCCCGAGAAGGGCGTGATGCTCTGGGAGAAACCGGAGGAGAAGGAGACCAGGGCCACAGGGTACACGGTCCAGGAGAGGTACCGGAGCAGGTGGCTGTCCCCAATCTCCCGGTACAGCCACTTGTGCGCTGGAGACGGCCAGGCATCAGGGAGCTGCCCTCGGGGCCACACACTGAGGTCCCCACTTACTGAGCAGGAATGGGGGCTAAGGGCTACCCAGCATGGGGCAGACCCCCAGGTAGAGGCAGGAGAGGGGCCCGGGGTCCGATTCCTAGCTGCTTCCTGGTCCAACGACCTTGGGCAACACCTTCCCTGACTGTCAAAGGAGCTGGTGACAAGGTCACTGAGGGCTAGAAGAGATCCCTGAGGAGGAAGTGAGACGGGGTGTGGAGCACCTGCTAGGGTTCTTCATGGTCGGAGGAGAGCAAGAGGCTCATACTCTCCCTGCCACTGCCCCCTCCTCCAGGAAGGCCTCAGGGTGGAGAGGGTGCTGAAGGGTATGGAGGGACACGCTACGCCTGGTGGTCTCACAAGCCCCTTCCCACAGGGTAACTGAGCTGAGGGCAGCAGGTGCAGAAGGGGTGGGAGTGGCACAAAGAGGGGCACAGAGCCCAGAGCAGCCAGGACTCTGGGGTCATCGAGGGCTTGCTCCGAATGTGCTGGAGAGGAGACTCAGGCTCAGAGAGGGTCAGGAGCCTGCTCAGGGTCACACAGCGAGGCAGGAGCTGAGCCAGGACCAGACTCACCCTGCTCCCCGTCCAGAGCCCTCCGACCACCCCACTCTACGCGGAGGCCCATGCAGCAACGCTGAGAGCCCACTGGAGCCGCTGTTACTAAGCAGGGATGGGTGCCTGCCAGGGGTTACCTCGGACCACACTGTCAACGACCAGATCCATGGCATAGCTGATGAGGGCCATGAGCACCCCCAGGGTCATCAGAAAGTACCAGTCCTCACCCACGCGGAACAGCTTCTGCTTCAGCCACTCCAGGCCACCTGGGCAGGGGCATCGGGTCATAGCCCAGGTAGGTAGGGGGCTGGACCAGTGCATTCCCTGGAGGCCTGCATGAGCCCAAAGCAGGGAGAGCGCTGGCGGGGAGAGGTGGGGGGCAGGTGCGGGTGGTGGAGTCCAGCATGACCCTGAACGCCACACACAGAACAGGAGCCGTGGCTGGTGCAGGGGGTGGCACCTGTCTGCCTTCCCCATTTCTGCCCCTCCAGGGAGACTCCTGGGAGAGTGACCAAGGGGGCCGGGGAGGTGGGGGGCGCCTGCAGTACAGCTTCCCAAGCAGGGCAGCAGGGTCCTGCCAGCTCTCTGCGTTGTACTTGGACAGCGGAACCAGCAAGGCCCCCGGCCCCCAGGCTGGACTTGGCATCTTTCTGGGGTCCCTGCCATCTCTGTCCCTTGGCGAAGGGTTAGAGAGTCTAGTCCCAAAATGATCAATGTGGGCTGGGACTCCTAGAACGGTGCCGAGTCCACAGCTCCCCAGCCACTTGTGTGGCTCCAGCTTGCCTGGTGCTGACCCCGGGACCCCTCCCACACTCAAGTGGGTGAGGGGCAAGGGTGGTGCACTGGATCCTGAAATGGCCGAAGGGCACTCACCAGCCACACGTGACCCAGACAGAGGGCAGGCAGACAGAGCCCTTCCGTCCCTGCCACCCTGAGACTCTGGGCTGTGAGGTCCCCAGGGAGTGGAAAGCAGGAGGGGGGCCCCTGCCCAGCCCTGGCCAGGGAAGGCACCTGAGGGTCTTCTCTGGGGAGTGGAGGGGCCCCAGCTCTCACCTCGGATGCCGCGGCGGAGGCGGGGACATGGGCCCCACAGCTCCCGCAGGGCCACCGGGTTCTCGGGGGAGCCCTCTCGCAGCCCCACCAGCTCCTCCATGGGGACCCTGGTGGGGCCGACAGACACACACACAGACAGACTGACAGAGTCCCCCGCGGTGAGCCGCACCAGAGCCTGCTCCCTGCCTCCTGGCTCTGCCCCAGCTCTGCCCCAGGTAGAGGGGAAGATGGTGTTTTCCCCACGTGTGTGGTGCGTGTGCGGGGTCAGGAGGAGACGCCGGCCCGGGTGAGTCCTCGGCACCGAGGGCTGCCCCGAGGGGCTGTGCATGCGTGTGCCAGGTGTGGGGGGAGGCGAGTGTTTCACGACGTCTCCTCCACTCCCCTGTGTTCCTTGATCAGAGCCCCCGCCCTGTTCTGTGAGCCCCTCACGTCCCCCACCCCCCAGGGACGTCACTTGGCTGCTTCCATGGTTTGAGCTCTCTTAGCGCAGTGAGCCACCAACACTACGGGTCCCTGTGGACAACTCTGAGTCCCCATGCCCACGCCCCCTTGGCCACAGAGGCAGGAAACCCCAGGCCCAGAAGGAGACACCTCCAGGGTCAAGGTGAGGAGCCGGCTCCTGCCCCTGACCTCCAGTGCTGCCTGCTGCAGCATCATCCAAGTTCATGACCCCACATCGCCCCCCCGCACCAGGACCCCTTTACCTGTCAGCGCTCTCTGCTGGGACCAGGCTGGCCTCCTCTGGCAGAGCCGTGCACTTCCAGCTCTGAGCACCTAGAAGGTGTGTGCTCCACCAATCAAAACCCTCCCTTCCCCCACCCTGGCCCTAGTTTTACCTTGGTCATTAAGAATGTCCTTGACAAACCAACCAGAACTGCCCATTACTTGCAGGCCAGAGCTGCCAGGAGGGAGGGGAGCAGGGGCTTCCCCCACGCGGCAGAGCATTGGAGGGAGGCGGTCCTGCTCAGACTCCACAGACTCCTGTGGCCTGGTGGGGGAGGGGAAGCAGGTGCACAGAGCAGGACACTGAGGGGTTCGAGGCAGGCCTCTAGCTCAGGGCTCTGGATTCTCAGAGCCGGCAAGGAAGGCATTTGCAAAGGCAGGGAACAGGGAACACACACAGGCAAAGCTGAGCGGGGCGACCCCTGACCCTGCCTGCCATGACCCTCAGCCCTCCCAGGACCACCCTGGGTATCTGCAGAAACCCAAGAAGTTGGGCAGAATTAACCCATTTTAAGGAAATGGCATTCAGAGAAGTGAGGCTGCTTGTCCAAGGTCATGGCCACGGAAGGCAGGGCCAGGATTCCCACCCTGGTCTGGCCCACCCCAAGCCTGCACCCTGCACACCAGGCCCTGCCTGCAGGGCCCACCTTGCTCAGCGGGAGGAAGGAGGCCCACAGGTAGGACAATGGTGGTGGCCTCAGCACCTGGCAGCAACTCGGACTCGATCTCTGTGCCGGGGCCTCCAGGCTCAGCAAACTGCACTCAGACCACAGCGTCCAAGGGGCAGTGGCTCTGTCTCACCCAGACAGAGGACAGGAGCATGGGCACAGGGCTCGTGGCAAAGGCACACGTGGGTTTTGGGTGCCAGCTGCATGCCGGGAGCCCTGCCTCTGCAGCTCCCTTCACCCTCCCACACCTTGTAGCCAGGGACAGCATCACCGTTTGTCAGATAACAAACAGGGGATCAGAGAGGTGCACTCAGTCACCCAACACCACACAGCAGAGGCCAAGCCCAGATGCTAGACGGTGCAGCTCTTCCCCTACTGGAAGCTTCTTGAGCTCCCAATCATCAGGGCGATGATTTGGACGCAAAGCAGAGGGTTTGCACCTGATGCCACCTTTGGAAGATGAGGGCAAGGGAAATAGGACAGTCACCCTCACCCCACACCCCAGACGACGCTACCTCTCCAAATCATGGTTGCCCCATGGTGACTTGTTCAAATCTGGGACCCTGAGCCACCCTCCACCCAGGATGCCCGGCAGGGTCAATTTAACATAGGAGCAGGTGCAGGTGTTTGGGTCATCCCTTATCAGAGTCTTGGGTTCAAGTCCTGGCTCCACCAGCCATTTAACTTCCTGCTATGGCACACCTTGGGAGAAAGCAGGTGATGGCTCAAGTCCTTGGGTCCCTGCCACCCACATGGGAGATCTGGATTGGGTTCCTGTGTCCTGGCTTCAGTCTGGCTCAGCCCTGGCTGGCTGTTGTGGGCATCTGGAAAGTGAACCAGCAGATGGGAGATCTGTTTATGCCTCTTTGACTTCCAAATAAAATGAACAATTAAGTAAGTATAAAATTAAAAAGATGTTTGGGTGGTGTGGGGGACATCAGCTACTGAATCCACCATTGCCAACTGACTGAACCGTCACAGAGTACCTGGCTTGTTGACACCATAACACCAGGCTCTCGTCACAGGCAGCTTCTGGCCACGGTCTCCAGCCAGCCCTGCGTGACCACACCCCCAACCCCTGGCCCGGAGCACCAGGAAACAGAAGGGGCCCAAGGTGACACAGTGCCCAGGGCGAGTCCCTCTCAAAGCCATCACCCCCTCCTGCCCGTCCTAACCCCTCCCTCCTCGGTTGGGTGAGAGCAAGTTCAATGCCAGGGCAGCTCTGCCCCCACCCCCAGCTCCTCCACCACAGGGGCCTCAGTCTCCGCTCTGTGCCTGGCAGAGGCCGGAAGCTCAGCCTGTCGGTGCCTCTGCATCCCAGTCCCAGAGTGCAGAGCAGAGCCCAGCACACAGCGGGGCTCTGAAGTGGTTTGCACACACTGGCCTCGGGGCTGGCTGTGCAGGGGCACAGGGGAGCAGGTTCCTGCTCGCTTCCCGGGACCCACATCAGAAGCCTGGGTGCAGAGGGCAGAGTCTGTGCTTGGCTGAAGCTCCCCTGGGAGATGGGGTGGTCCCAGCAGGTGGGATTCAAGGCCTTCTGGCCCTGTGATCTGAAGGGAGACACATGCCCGGAGACAGGGGGGTGACCTAGATGACCTTTCCAAGTCCCACCTGACCCCCAGAGCCAGAGGACACAGCATTGGTGTGGGTGACGCCTCCGGGACAGGGGGAGGGGGAGGGGCACGGTGGGCGGGGTGGGGAAAGGGATCAGGCATCCAGGAGCAGTGACTCAGGCCCTCAGCACCGTGACAGTGTGTCTGCATTTAGCTGCTGGCTCCCATGTCCCTGGAGGCCCTCTGGGCCCCCCACCCGCCCCCACCCTCCTTCCTCTGTCCTGAGGGCTGGTGGCTTCCCAGCAGCCCTGCTAGAACCCCTCTGCCGGGAGGAACGACAGGGGCTCCAATACAGGATCACCACCAGGGGCCACAGTCCCCTCCTGCTCCTCACCTGTGCCCTGCCCTGCCCCCTCTTCCCCCTGGGATTGAGCCCTGGAGGGGGCAGCTCTGCCTCTCTCGGGGGAGGGGAAGGAGGAGATGGGGGCACAGGAGCAGGCAGGGGTGGTGTGGGCAGAGAGGTCAGGCTGGGGCTTCCAGAGGCTTCCCGACCAGGGTGGGGTGGGGGGAGGCCCCCAGCAGGGCCCATGGAAGAAGCGGCAGTGCAGATCTGAGAAGGAAAGGCAGGAATGGAGAAGGGCCCAGGGCCTCGCCTGCCCGAGACCCTGGTCACCACCTTAGCGTGAGGCCGGCGGCCGAGTCCTGCCAGGTTCCGGCCTGGAGCAGGCTGAGGGTTAGAGGGAAACTGGGGTTGGGTAGGGCCACAGTAGACCGCAGGGAGTCCAGGGCAGAGGCAGGGAGGAAGCCTGCGCTGGTTTGAGTCCCAGCTGCTCCACTTTTTTTTTTTTTTTTTTTTTTTTTTTTTTTTTTTTTTTTTTGACAGGCAGAGTGGACAGTGAGAGAGAGAGACAGAGAAAGGTCTTCCTTTGCCGTTGGTTCACCCTCCAATGGCTGCTGCGGCCGGCGCACCGCGCTGATCCGGTGGCAGGAGCCAGGAGCCAGGTGCTTTTCCTGGTCTCCCATGGGGTGCAGGGCCCAAGCACCTGGGCCATCCTCCACTGCACTCCCTGGCCACAGCAGAGAGCTGGCCTGGAAGAGGGGCAACCGGGACAGAATCCGGCGCCCTGACCGGGACTAGAACCCGGTGTGCCGGCGCCGCTAGGCGGAGGATTAGCCTAGTGAGCCGCGGCGCCAGCCCCCGGCTGCTCCACTTCTGATCCAGCTCCCTGCTAATGCACCTGGGAAGGCAGCGGAGGATGGCTCAAGGGCTTGGGACCCTGCACCCACGTGGGAGACTCAGAAGAAGCTCCTGGCTCCTGGCTTCAGCCTGGCCCAGCCCTGGCTGTTGTGGCCATTTGGGGAGTGAACCAGCAGATGGAAGACCTCTCTCTTTCTGTACCTTTGCATTTCAAATACATAGAAAATAAATCTTAAAAAAAAGAGAGAGAGGGAGACAGCCCCAGCTTGAGGCACTCCCACCTGAATTAACCTGGCCTTGCAGACGGCACCTTCACTCCAGCCCCCACTGCTTAGTGAATCTGGCGCCTCACTTCCGCCCTGCCCAGGGGCTGTGGGTTGAGCGAACCCGCTGACATCATCACATCAGGATTTGGGGGTGGGGGTCTTTACCTACTTTGTGCCGTGCACACTCCACCACCAGCCGTGAGGTTTGGGGCATTGTCTGCTCCCAGCTTGGAAGTAGCAAAGTCAGAGCACAAACCCAGGTCCTGTCCCTCGCTGGCACCCATGGCCCCGCCTGGCGGTACCACAGTGCCCCCTGCTTTCTCTGCATGGTGCAGCCCGTGTGTGGAGGCCTGTGGTAGGGAGCACCAAAGGCCAGCCCAGGTCACCACGCAGGGCTGGGGGTCTCCAGCCATCATCTGTGGCCAAACCTGCCTGCTCTCTCCTCTTGTTGCAGGACAAACAGATGGACTTCTGTTGGGATCCTTGGCAGGTCAGTGCCTTGCTGTGCCCTGGACTAGCCACCTGCCGTGGACCCATCACCCCGGGCACAGCCCTGCCAGCCCTAGGGGCAGCGGTGGACCTGGAAGGGGGTTGGTGGGATCTCACTGGCCTTACCCCCACTCCCCTACCCTGCCCAGGGAAAATGGGTGGGCTGGGTGATGGCGGTGGCGATGGTGGAGGCTGTCCTGTGGCGTCTGCCCCTTCCTGCTCACTGCTGCACCCCCACCCTTACAGAGGTGCTTCCAGACCACCAATGGCCACCTGTGCAACTCCAGATCCTGCGCCAGCAACTACAACGTGGCTGCCTTGGCCACCTCGTCTCTCGTGGGTAGGTTCCTGCTGCCCCTCCCCTGGCCTTGGAGCTGGCCCCGCCCACCCTGGACACAGCCCTGGGGAGCACAAAACTGAATGGCAGCTAGGTGGCGGCCGTTGAGCCCCGGCTGCCTCCCAGGGTGCACTGCAGCTGGAAGCTGCCATGGGCATCCGAGCCGGACTGGAACCCAGGCCCTCTGATGTGGGATGGTGATGTCCCAAGCAGTGAGTTAACCGCTGAGCCAATCAGCTGCCCCGATTCAGTCCAGCACTTTCTACCACAGGCTCCAAGTGGGACTTTGGGGCGACCAGGATCTCCCCGATGTTGCCAGGCCTGGTCTCCCTGCCCCTCTGCCGCCCACGTCCCCTTGGGGCGCTGTCTCCAGAGCAGACCTGAGAAAGATGTGGCTGTGCAGGACTTCACTGAGGGACAGCTCAGGAGAGAAGCGGCAGGGAGTGAGGGCGGGGCTGGGCACACGGCTCAGCAGAGGCAGCCTATGGCCTCTCTGGCCTCATCTGTGAGACCTGCACCCCGGATTGGACAGGGATGTCTTCTGGGCCAGTGCTCGGCTGCTCCTAGGAAGGATCTGCCACTCCCAGGCACCTCTGGGTGGGGCAGCGCCATCAGCTGAGGACGATTCTGCAGAGATGGGCGCATTGGGAGCCCCTAGCAGCGACACTGACCCACCTGGGGAATGCAGGACGGGAGATCTGGGCTGCCACTGCGGCTCTGCGCTGTGTGGCCCGAGGCAGTGCCTGGTCCCCTCGGAGTTGCGGCCGGCTCAGTGCACCTGATCCTCACAGCTCCCTTGAGGGCCCCGGTTGCCCTCCTCTCCACATTCATCTGTACTGTTCACTTCACTTGTCCTGCCAGGGCTGCGTGAAGTGCCACCACCTCCAAAAGCCCTCTCTGATTGCCACTGTTCCCCATATCTGAGAGGGGCTCACCCCTTCCTCCGCTCTGCCCTCCCTACCATCCCAGGTTCCATAAATGATCTCATTCCTCCTGGCCTCAGGCCGTCATGGCTTCAGGGGACTCCCAGAGCTGCTCTTGGCCTTGGTAGTGGATCTGCTGGGTCCTTCCTGATGACATCTCGCCATCTCCTCTCACACCCACTGGTCTCCCCCAGGGAGTCTCCCACACCCCTCCCCACCCCCCAGCCTCACCCTGTCTCCTGCTGAGGCTCTGTAGTCGTCCATCAGGGTCCCCCTGTCCCCACCCCAGGCCTGTAGTCCTCTCATTGCCATGTCCTTCCTCCACAGCTGGTCTGCCAGTCGCTCTCCTGCTCACGGCCGTGCTGTGGCTCCCCACGGCTCTCAGGAGACCATCTGAGCCCTCAGCCTGGCTCTCGCAGCCCCAGGGTGATCCTGGTGGGCACCCAACCGCTTCTGCCACCCCAGTGCTGGGACTGCCCCATGTCTCACCTCCAGCCGCTTCCATGCCTCCGCCCTTGGCATCTCGGGCAGAGTGTCGGGTCTTGCCTCTGTGTGCCACACCCGGCTTCTCCAGAACCCAGCACCAGGCCACCTCTCCCAGGAAGGCTTCCCTGCCTGCTGCCCCAGCCAAGTATCAACTCTGTAGAGCTGGCCCTACTGAGGCATTGAGAGGCCTCTCCGAAGTGCCCCTTAGTGGCCAACGGGAGGGAGGGGGGATCGTGAGCCAGTCTCCTGGGCAGAGGGTGTGACCTTGGTCAGAAAGCACTGAGGGCTGTATCCGGTCAGGTAAGGAGCCCACAGTGGGCAGGAAAATGGACATGGGGTCAGAGTGGGGGGGCATCAGAGCCCAGGGGGCCGTGCACCCCTGGGAGGCCCCGGGAAGGGAGGGGTGGGAGGGACTGGGTGGGCCCTGGAATCCTGTGGGGCACTTGGCAGGGGGTACAGGGCATCCCCCGTACTCAGGCATGGATGGATTGGGGTACGGGCCACCTGATGTCCCCAAGGAGAGACTCCAGGGGTTGGGAAGCAGACCTGAGCAGGGTGTAACATCAGGACGGTCCCCCAATGTCCCCAATGCCCCAGGGGTGGTGCAGAGCATCAAGGACCACATGACCAAGCCCACGGCCATGGCACGGGGCCGCGTGGCCCACCTCATCGAGTGGAAGGGCTGGAGCGCCCAGCGGTTGGGCTGGGAGCTGTCCCCGGCCGAGGACTACCACTGCCTCCCGGATGAGCTGGGGGAGGCCCGCTTTGCTGAGGTCAGAGGGAAGGGGGAGGGGAGAGGGGGCCCGGCCGCTCTGTAGGGGTGGAGTGGGGCCTCTGGGAGCGGGCTCACTGTATGGGCACCGTGTGGGCGGGCAGAGAAGGCACAGGGTGGGTGTGTCTGGGTGTGATTGGCAGCCCCGAGAGGTGGCCCCTCAGCCGGTCTTGGTGCCAACGATCCCCCCACCTGCCCATACCTCACTGTCCCCAGGGGTCACCGAGGAGTTTGCCATCACAGAGGCCATGCTGAGTGCCTGGTCCTCGCTGGACGGTGAGGAGCTGCACCTCGAGACCAGCCCCCAGGACATGGATCAGCTCCAGGGTACAGCCCGGGGGGCCTGGGCTGGGGTGGGTGGTGCAGAACTGAGGCCAGAGGCCTGTGGCCACCCCAGGCTGTGTGACGCAGGCAAGACCCTTCCTTCCCCAGCCTTCGTTTTCTCATCTGTAAAATGGACCCACTCCCCATTGACAGCCTCCTGGCTTTCACCTCACCTGGCCACTCCCCCGATGAGTGGCCCTCCCCCGATGCCCCCGCCAGCCCCCAGCGCGCCAGCCCTGAGCAGCAGCACCGGCAGCAGCTGCCCGGGGGCCTGGGGCCTGAGGCAGGGGGCTGCCTGCAGGGGTCGCTCCCCTCGGTGGACAGCGGCTCCCTCTCCGAAGAGGAAGACGAGGTTTTCTATAACTGAGGCGGAGGCTGCACGGGGCCAGCACCTGCCCACACCGTGACCTTGGCCAGTCCGTAGCCCAGGCACATCTGGACTCTGGGAACGCCGCTGGGCAGCTCTCCACCTCTTGGGGCAGGCTCAGGGAGGAGGCGGCAGGGATGAGGGCTGGCGCTCCTGTGGGTCACTCTGTGCTTCGGTGGACCCGACCATCAGAGGCAGCCTGAGTCCCCCTTCTCCGTCTTTCCCAGGCTCAGGGGGCACTGCCCCTTGCCCCTTGTCTTCAGGGAGCTCAAGGACAGCGACAGATGCTGGGGCCATGGCCCCCAGAGACGCTGCTGCCAGGATCCCAGGCCGATGGCCTCGTGGGGACAGAGAGACCCACTAGGAGTGGGGCTGGGGACCCTGCCTTGACCCTGGGCTCAGTCCCCCGCCTGTGCACCTGCTCCCTAGGGAAGATGAGGTCGCCTCCCTTGAGGCACAGCCCCTGCTCATTGGCACCTTCAGAGCGTCTCTGTGTCTGGAGTGTCCACCTGGCTCTCCCCGTCCCGAATCTGCTCCCTCGGTGCCCCCACTGCCACCCCCGTCGTCCTCACGGTGCCCTGGTATTAAAGCGGTGGGTTCACCTGCATGCACTTGGCTGGTCTTTGCTGGGGAAGGCGGGTGCCTGGGCCCCTGGGCAGGGGTTCTGGAGGGACCGAGGGGAGGGTCCTGGCCCCCAGCACACACACAGCTGTTCCACCTGCTGCCGCCCAGCCAGGACAGGCCCCATGGAGGACGCCCCTTGGAGCTCAAGTGAGGGAGGAGCTGCGGCTCCGGGAGGGCTCAGCTTTATTTCTCTCGGGAACCTCAACCCATCCCCGAGGACCTCCAGGCCTGCCCCTGCCGATGGCGCCCGCCAGCCTCCGCAGCCATGAGCCGAGCGCCTGCTCCCTGGGCGCTGCCCTGGTCTGGTCTCTCCCTCCCTCACACTCTGAGCTCTGTGCTTCAAGGCAGGAGCTGGTGTCCCCCAAGACGGCATGGGGAGAAAGTGGGGCTCCTGTCGGGGCTGGGTTAGGGCTGCTGCCACGCCGAGCAGGTGAGCTAGGATGGAGCGGTGGGGACAGTCGGGACTGGAGAAGGGACGCCGGCTCCTGGACGCCACAGTCGCCAGCGCAGGGGGTGTCCCGCCTCCTCGTGCGGGGCAGCTCACTTGGCGGCTGGTGGGTTCGTCAGGGCAGAGATTGCTTTCTCCAGCTAGAACAGAGCACAGGGGGTGGGGAGGGAGGCTGCAGGGCAGGCGAGAGCGGGGGCTCCGCCGTCGTTTGACTTCGCCAGGGCTGGATTCTTTGGTGACGGCTAGAGCGGTGCCTCCCCATTGCTCAGATGGGATCACTGGCACCAGGGAGTGGCAGCGAGGCTGCTGGCCACAAGACCAGGTCAGGGCACTCAGGCTGCTGTGCCCCCTGGCCAGGAAGGGGAGTCCCTCAGTATCCTCAGGGGGCACGTGCTGTGTCCCATATCACAGAGCTGGTTCGAGCCCCAGCAACTCTGCGTCATATCAGCTCCCTGCTGATGCGCCTGGGGAGCCGCAGGTGATCGCCCAAGTCCTGAGTACCTGCCCACCCCTATGGGAGCCCCAGGTGGACTTCCTGGCTCCAGCTTCACCCGGCCCCGCTCTGGGTTTTGTAGCCGTGCTGGGGAGCACCCAGTGAATGGAAGCTCTCCCCTCCGACCCTCTTCCTTTTTCACTCCGGCTTAAAAATAAATAAATAAGAATGAAAAAAAGGAAGAGATTTCCCTGAGTCACCCCCCCCCCCCTCCCCCGGTACCTCCACCCAGGACACGTAGCCCACAGCTCTGCCCTTGGACGTCACATAGAGCGATCGAAGATTCAACAGCTCAAACAGGTTGTGTGCCTGCAAGGGGGTGTCAGGAAACACTGGAGGGTCGGGGCGCCCAGCCACCCCTCTGGCTGCACCCCTAAATCTCTGCCAGGAACCAGGGACCTGCGGGCAATGTTCACTATGACCACCAGGGGGCCCCAGAGTCCGCACATGGGCTGTGCAAGCCTGGGTGGAAGGACCTCAGCAGAGAGTGTGTGGCCACACCAGGTTGCCTGGCCTGTTTCTGCCCCTGGCCCACCTGAGAGCCGGGCTCTGTCCTCACAGGGTTGGTAATGTGCCTGTGATCACACAGGGAGACTGAAGTGGATGGGAAAGGGACTCCCATGTGTGGTGATGCAACACTTGTACCCAATGTCTACCCCCCAAACCCCAAGAGCTTCTGTGCCGCTTCTACCCCTCTAGTAGTGTCTCTGGGTCACCCCAGCCACCCTGGGGGTCGGGGCACAGGGCGGGCACTGCTGTGCACAGTCTGCCAATGAGGAAGCAGGCCAGGGGGACGGAGCAACACAGTGTAGCGGGGGAGGCTGGAGCCCTCGTTCCCTGCCGGCCCTTGCTCTCTGCCCCAGGGTCCTGGCTGACCCCCTAATCCTCCACTTCCTGACTTCTCCCCATTACCTGGTGCAGCAAGGTCTCAGGGGACAGCGTCAGGGTCACTGGCTCCGTGGGGCAGCCCCCAGCCAGGATGTCCTGGAGACAGCGCTGGGGATGGGGGCAGGGAGATGGGTACCTGCACCAGCCCCCTGTCCCTGGGCAGCCCCTTCCAGACTGCCTCTCCCCTCACCTCTCTGCTGCCCACCCTCACACATACCCACCTGCTGTCCTGAAGCCCTGGCAGGTACCTCGGCCTGGAGGGCTTGCACCAACTGGGCCCTCTGCACAATGCCCACCAGGAGCTGCGACTCTAGCAGGTGCACAGGGAGGGGTGGAGAGGCGCATTATGCAGAGTAACTCCATCTACCCAGCACCTACTATGTGCCAGGAACCCACGTGCTGGGGTTGCCCTGTCTCTCCTATGGGTCCATTGGAACAACTCTCACCCACTGGACAGGACAGCAAACTGAGCCTCAGGGGCACAGCGCTGCTGATTGTCATGCCCAAGGTCACTGAGCATCCAATGTGGAGGTGTGGTAGGCGGGGCCAAGGGGCAGTCTGCTCCCGTGGGGACTCTCCATGCTGCAGGGCCGCCTGCCTGGGGACATCTGGCTGTCAGCACTGGCTCAGCCCAGTTCTGGAAGGAACCCAGGAGACACTGCGGCCTAGCGTCCTCCCGTGTGCAGCACTGGGGTTGTCAGCACGGCGTCTGTCCTGAGTGTCTGAGAGGGTCCGTCCAGGACCACCTCCAGTTCCAAACCCCCAGACGCTCCAGCCCCCTACGTAAAATGACGCGGGGTTTGGACAGAACCTGCGCACACCCTCCATATACTTTAAAGCATCCTAAGAGACTCTTAAGACCTACTACGGTACGACAGTGTGCAGTAGTTACTGACCGTCACTGGGCAAGGATGGAGACGGGGACGCGGGCACACGATCAGGCCAGACGCAGCCCTTTCTCCCCGGCAGACAGGGAGGTCACCAGTGTTTGGGTGGGAGGCGCCAGCTACATACAAGACAGATAAATGTGCCCATCCCTTTCATTTTTTTAAAGATTTATTTTTATATTTCTGAGGCATAATTAGAGAGGGAGAGTGATATTTTTTATCTTCTGGTTCACTCCCCCAAGTAGCTGCAATGGCCAGGGCTGGGCCAGGCGGAAGTTGGCAGCCAGGAGCTTCTTCTGTGTCTCCCACGTGGGTGCAGGGACCTGAGCACTTGGGTCATCTTCCACTGCCCTCCCAGGCCATTAGCAGGGAGCCGTATCAGAAGTGGTACAGCCAGGACTCGAAGTAGGGTCTCTTATGGGATGTGGCTTCACTTGCAATGCCACAACGCTGGCCTCATGTGTCTGCCCTTTTAAAACAAAGCTGGGGCCAGCACTGTGTGCAAAGTGTTAAGCTGAGCCTTCCCAGCACCCCTCAGGAGGGCCTGTTGAGTCCCTGCTGCTCCACTCTGGTCCAGCTCCCTGCTAATGGGCCTGAGAGAGCAGTGCAAGATGGTCCAGATGCTTGGGCCCTTGTCACTCACACGGGAGACCCAGATGGAGTTCCTGGCTCCTGGCATCAGCCTGGCCCAACCGGGTCGTTAGAGCCATTTGGGAGTAAACCATCAAATGGAAGATCTCTCTCTCTCCCTCTCTCTCTCTCTCTCTCTCTCTCCCACACCTTGTAATTCTTTCAAATAAGTAAACCTTAATAAATACATGAGTAAGTAACAGATATCATAAGGAAAGCTGTCCTTGGGTGGGCAGTGGACCCACAGCCCAGGCCTGAGCTGCTCGGGAGCTCGGTGCTTCCTGTGACTCAGCAGAGAGCTGAGCCGAGGACAGCTCCTCCTTTGTCCCGGGAGGCGAAGTCCTGGCAGCTCGCACACGGGCCGCAACTTTCGAGGTGCAGAGCTCTGAAGCACGACGTACAGGTGGGTGGGGGGCCTGCCTGGGGTTTCGGGAACCCTCTGGACGTGTGTGTGCAGGTGAGGGAACCACGGAGGAGCAGCGGTGCCCTGAGTTCTGCAGCTCCCAGGTGGCTCTGGCTCTCAGGGGTGGGCATCAGGGTGAGCCCCCACTGCTGTGCAGGTTGAGGGAGATCTCAAGAGGAAGCTTCTGGAAGACCCTAGTGGTGTCCCCACCAGCAGAAGCCCCAGCCTGGGTCAGAGGCCACAAACACTGTCACCGCCAGGTGGACGTGTCCCCCATGCCGAGGCCCTGAGGGCCTGTTTCCTTGTTGCTGATGAGGGAGCTGAGGCTGGGAGAGGGGGAGGGGAAGGCACTCGCCCAGGCTCACACAGCGTCGACGTCGGGGCCTGGACGCAGGTGCAGACCGAGCCCTCTGCTTGCCCTTCCTGGGCCTGACCCTCTGGACTCTGGGAAGAAGACTAGGGGAAGCCCTAGCCCCGGCCACCGTCCCCACCCCGGGCCGGGCACCTGTGCTCTCCACCAGGGGGTACTCGGCCTCGTCCGTGGAGGTCAGCACCTTGACCACCTGCTCCAGGGCCGCGTCCCTGGCCAGCGTGCTGATGGCACGGCGCATGAAGTGCTCCACGATCACGCGGTGGGAGCTGGGGGCAGAGGAGCTCCCATCAGGCCCTGGGTCCCCGGTCCAGGACGAAGCAGGGTACGCGGGGAGGTGAGCTGGCCAGGCCCCGTGGTCCTCAAGGGTGGGCAAAGAGGTTCCTGGATGAGCGGTTCCAGGAGCCCCACGGTGGAAAGGACCCTGAGGCCAGCGCGGCCCAGATCTGAGTCCCAGCCCCTGCCCGGGACAAGCTGCACTGTGGTCTCCCTGGGGAATCTCATTTGCAGCAAAGTTAGATGGGAGGTGGGGGGGTGGGGGGGTTGAAAGTTTCAAAGCCACTGAGTCACCAGCCCAATTTACAGGTGGGGAAGCTGAGGTATGCAGCAAGGTGGCAGCTTGCCAGCTGGGCCTCGGACCCGGGGCCTCGCGGAGCCTCTTAGCTCTCCTCTTTGGGCCGACAGCGGCTCCGGCTGGATCTGGTCCAGTGAGGACCTCACAGCCGGTTTCCCTTCCGGCTCCATCTCTGGCTCCTAACATCCCAGGGAGGACAGCAGACCAGGACTGGGAGAGGCCAGGGGGCTGTCATGTCTGTTGCTCACTCCCCGTGGGGCCTGGAGCGAGACCCAGGCACTCTCTGAGCCCCAGCTTCTTCATGGGGCAAGTGGGGTGCTGTGGAGAGTGGAGACCAGAGGGCAGCGGCATCAGACTTCCCAGTGCCCCTTATCTAAGGCTGGCTGTGGGGATGCACCTATCCAAGGTCGGCTGTAGGGCTGGGGACTAGTCCAATGGGGGTGCACCCCACTATCCACCCCCACTAGCCTCGGGTGGATCCACTCACCCAATGACGCGGCCCCGAATCCATGGCAAGTAGGGCAGTTTCTTCACAATGATGGTGCCTTCATAGAAGGAAGGCTGGCAGCTCTGGGCGATGGCGTTGGCCACCAGCACAGCCATGAGCACCGGCAGGGCGTGCACGATCTGTCCGGTCAGCTCGAAGGCCAGCAGCGCCGTGGAGATGGAGTGGGTCACCGCACCTGAGAAGGCCGCAGCCCCTGGGGGACAGGCAGGGCAGAAAGCCTGAGACCAGGGCCCGCTGTCCCGTGGAGGACAAGGCTGGCACGGCCACGGTCCTGGGCTAGAGGGGGGGAACTGTGCAGGCTGGAAGTGTCCTCTCTCCCGAGCTGGCTGAGAGGGGAGAGAGAAGCTAGGGGATAGGGAATCGGGACCAGACAAGAGCTGTAGGGTGATGGGGCTTAGGGAACAGATGGGCGGCTCAGAGACCCCGGCAGCACTGCCAGCCAATTCTCTGTGCAGCCCGCCCAGCCGGGAGCTGACCACTCACCCGCCAGGGCGTAGCCGCCGGGCATGATGGGGTTGATGACACCTCCAGTCACGATGCCCTCAGGGAAGGCGACAGAGAGGGCTTCCCCCAAGAGGCGCCCAATGGCAGCTCCTGGACACAGACTTAGAGTGAGAAGGGGGCAGCGTGCGGACTGGACCCCCACGACCTCCAATCTGAGGACCATTGCGGTCCCATCCTGGGAGGTAGCAGGTGACGCATCTCTGGATCTGCACTAGAGATGTTGAATCTCCCCAACTCTCAGCACCCCAGACTCACCAATGATGAAGATGGGCAAGAAGTAGCCAGCGGGCATGGGGATGGTGGTGGCCAGAATCAGCATCCAGAACTGTGAAGAGGGGAGGGGCAGAAGTGAGAGGCAGCCGGCAAGGCACAGGCAAGAGGAGACTGGGCAGTGGGCAGGAGGGCGGCCAGGCACGACCCAGCACCGGCATCCGGGGTCGGGGCTGCACGGAAGGGCCAGGACCCTCCCCTGGTAAAGCGCTCCCTGTGGCCTGGCATCAAGCCAATGCTCTCCTACTCCTTAGCCTTCCCTTTGGGGTAGACACAGTAGCTGCCCCACTTTAAAGATGAGAAGACTGAGGCAAGGGAAAGAGGCAGTCAGGGAGTGTAGGTGGAAGGGCCGACTCCATGCTGCAACCCCCAAACGACCCCAGCGGGTCTCAGCTGTGTTCCCCCGGAGGCCCTGGGTGCCCACCTTCATAACCAGGAAGAAGGCGAGGGTCCCGAAGATGGTGAAGCGGGGGTGGTACCATTCCCACCACAGGTGCTGGGGGTCGGGCTCCGCAGGCCACGGTGGGGACGAGTTGCGGGTCAGCAGCGCCCACGAGTGGTTGTCAAACAGGGTGTCCAGATGCTCCCTCATGGACAGCTGGGGGTGGAGTCTGCACCAGGGCCTGACCAGACCCCGGCCCCTGCTACCCAGCCCCTCCGGGGGCCACGTCCAGTCCCACTCAGCTCCCCCAGCTGGGGCCCTGGGGGAGGGCTGTGACCTCCCACACTGCCTTCCCCCCCTGCAAATGCCGCCCAGGCGGGCGTCTCCCTGCTCATGGGTGCAGACACCATCAGAGGTCACTAAGGGGCAACCTGGGGTCCCCACTCCCATCGCCCCCGAGGCTCAGCTCACCCGAGAAGCCATGAAGCGGCCCACTCCGGGGGGGTAGGTGATGGAGGCCAGAACCGTGGCCGCCAGGGCCGCGTACAGAGGCTTGCTGTTGGGATGGGGAAGGAGATCCAGGGCTGACTCCACTTCCCCACTGCATGGAGGGGAGACAGGGGCCGAGCCAGACAAGGGCAGACGCCACCACCCTGGGTGCTGATGCCCAGGCCCACAAGGGGCGAGGCAGGATGGGAGGGGGCGTGTCTCGGGGACCTCCAGGGAGGACGCTAGGGACAGTCTGCCACTGGCAGGGCTGATGAGAGTTAGGGACAGCAGCAGGCTGGTGGGAAGGCCTGAGCTGGCCAGGCCAGGGCAGGGCTGGGCTACTAGCTGGGACAGAAGGAGGGCTGGCCAATGCCAGGTCAGGGCATCAAGGTTGTGGAGCAGGGGACAATTGGGGGTGGGACACCAGTGAGAGGAGGGGTTAAAGGAAGGGGCTGGCCGGGGCCATGGCTCATCAGGCTAATCCTCCGCCTTGCGGCGCCGGCACACCGGGTTCTAGTCCCGGTTGGGGCACCAGATTCTGTCCTGGTTGCCCCTCTTCCAGGCCAGCTCTCTGTTATGGCCCGGGAAGGCAGTGGAGGATGGCCCAAGTGCTTGGGCCCTGCACCCCATGAGAGACCAGGAGAGGCACCTGGCTCCTGCCATCGGATCCGTGCGGTGTGCCGGCCACAGCGCGCTGGCTGCGACGGCCATTGGAGGGTGAACCAACGGCAAAAGGAAGACCTTTCTCTCTTTCTCTCTCTCTCACTGTCCACTCAGCCTTTCAAAAACAAAACAAAAACAAAAACAAAAAAAAAAAAGGAAGGGGCTGGAGGCACAGCCAGGGAGCAGGTGGTGTAGATGAGGGAACGCAGCTCCCACGGGGTGAGGCTAAGCAGGGGCTGGGGCTCAGCGAGGGGGCAGGGGCTCATGTTGGCTGGGCTTTCTCTCCATGAGGCTGGGGGTCTGCGAGGGGCCCAGCCCTGCCAGGCCCACCTGGTGGCCATCAGTTTGGAGATGAGTTTGTTGGTTTTGGTGAAGGCCAGGAAGGTGCGCTGGCAGTAGAGGTAGGCACAGCTGGCCACGCCGCAGATGGCCCTGGGGACGAGAGGAGTGAGGCCACACCCCTCCCCAGCCCAGGGGCTCTCAGGGGGCCCGAGGCACCTGCTCACCCCAGCAACACGAAGAAGAAGATCTCCGGCAGGTCGAAGGGGACATCCACCGGGAAGCTGGTCTTGTAGAGGGAGGTGATGGTCTCTGGGCAGGAGGGGGCAGGCAGGAAGGGATGGGTTGAGGGGGGAGGGTGAGGCGACGGAGGGAGGAGAAAGTCCCCCACCCAGGCACCCACGTGGCTCACCCTGCTCGCTGTTGAAGACGGCCAGGAGCCGGAACATGAAGGCCCCGCAGGTGGCAGCGAAGAAGCCCCTCCAGTAATCCCAGACGGAGAAGTGGGAAGACATGACCTCGATGCAGAACAGGACACCTGGGGGCAGCACTGGGCTCAGGGGACCCAGCCTTCCCATTCCATGGTTCAGGGCTCTGAGGCCCCTCCTGTTCTGTTCTACAGCCTGGACTGGCAGGGACACCCCTTCCCTTGGGTCCTGAGCCCAGGGTGAGTAGGGTGGACTCCCCTAGCTGGGGTCCGTCGCACCCTAGAACTGTGCCCTCCTCACACACAGGGTGGGGACAGAGTGGCCCAGTCTTACAGCTCTGGCAGCCAGGCCCCATGGCTGGGCCACACTGGGGAACGGATTTCTGCACACGTCTGTCTAATGTGACCCCCTAGCACTTGAGGCCCCGCCCTGAGGTGGTGGTTCCCGCACTGGACAGCAGAGAGATCTGGATGCAGCCTGATGCCTCCTCAGGTCCCTCCTGGGCGGCAGCCAAGCCATAGAAGGCAGGGCACGTGGGGGTCCCAGGATGCAGAGAAAGGTGGGAGGGAGGGTCTCACCGCTGAAGGGGGCTGCAAAGACCGTGGCCACGCCCACCGCCGCCCCTGCCACCAGCATCTCATTTTGCTTGCTCTTGTTCTGGGGGAGTGGAGGTGCAGGGCTCAGAGCCGGGCCCTGCCTCCCACCACCCCTGCAGGCGCTGCCCTCTCCTCCCCCCTGCCATTACCTCCGCCTCCCCGATGGTCTTGGTGCGCACGCGCCCCAGGTAGGCAGCAATCATCACGCTCAGGTGCACGAAGGGGCCCTGTGGCCGGGCAAGGTGTGGGCTCAGGGCAGAGGGCACAGAGGCGGCCCGCCCCGTCTTTCCTCCTCGGTTCCCTCTCCCTACCTCCTCGTCCACCCCTGAGCCCAGTCTGAGGGCAGCAGAGGGAGCCTCCCCCACACCCAGCTCTCCCATCTCCCCAGATTCCAGGGTGGCCTGAGATGGCCTTTGTCCCCCTCTGGGGCTGGGACCTCCTCTTCCCCAACACTGAGCCCCCCCAAGGCAGGGATTGGCTGAGCCCCTCTGCCCCAGCCATAGGGAGGCGGGTGTGGGAGGCGGTGGGGGTGGGCGCTGCCGCCGGTCCAGTCCATACCACTTTGCCCAGGAAGAGGGTACTGCCCGTGGCCAGGGTGCAGGAGCTGCCAACCACCTTGGCCCCGAAGTTCTTGATGTCCAGGTAGTCTTCCAAGACCACCCCCGACAAGATGGTCTTCACCTCTGGGACTCCAGAACCTTGGCGGGGGTGGGCAGGGAGACAAGCCGGGCACCACTAGATTAGAACTCTTAAGGAAGAGCCTGGCTTTGTGGTACTGTGGGTTCAACGCCACCTGCAGTGCCTGATCCCCTAGGACCAGCAGGTTCAAGTTTCAGCTGTCCCACTTCTTCTTCTTCTTCTTCTTTTTTTTTTTTTTTTTGACAGGCAGAGTGTACAGTGAGAGAGGTAGAGACAGAGAGAAAGGTCTTCCTTTGCCGTTGGTTCACCCTCCAATGGCCACCACGGCTGGCACACTGCGGCCGGCGCACTGCACTGATCCGAAGGCAGGAGCCAGGTGCTTCTCCCGGTCTCCCATGGGGTGCAGGGCCCAAGCACTTGGGCCATCCTCCACTGCACTCCCTGGCCACAGCAGAGAGCTGGCCTGGAAGAGGGGCAACCGGGACAGAATCTGGCGCCCTGACCAGGACTAGAACCCAGTGTGCCGGCGCCGCAAGGCAGAGGATTAGCCTAGTGAGCCTAGGCGCCGGCAGCTGTCCCACTTATGATTCAGCTCCCTGCTTCTGCCTGGCCCAGTCCTGGTTGTTGTAGCCATTTGGGTAATGAACCATCAGATGCAAGATCTCTCTCTGTTTCCCTCTCTCTCTGCCTCTGGGACTCTGCTTCTCAAATAAATAAGTCTTAAAAGAAGAAGGAGGAGGAGGCGGCGGGGGTGGGGGGGTGGGAAGGGGGAGAGGGACGGGGAGGAGAAAGAGAAGAAGAAGGACTCTTTAGGGGCTGGTTGGCACAGCTGCTAAGCCGTTGCCTATGACACTGGCATATCATACTGGAGTACTGGATGGAGTTCTGGCTGCTGTGTTTCCAACCCAGTCCTGCAAATGTGCCTGGGAAGAGAGTGGAGGAGACCTGGGTGGAGTTCTAGGTTCCTGGTTTTGGCCTAGCCCAGCTCCAACTGCTGTGGGCATTTGCAAAGTAAATAGGTGGATGGAAGATATTATCTCTCTCTCTCTCTCTCTCTCTCTCTCGCTCTCGCTCTCGTTCTCACTCTCCCTCTCTCTCTCTCTGCACCCTCTTCCCGCTTTCATGGCTCTGCTTTTCAAATAAATTAATTATAAAAAAAAAGCGGAGATGAGGATATGAGCTATCCATGTCCCTCCAGCTGGGCCTGGCCCACCATAAGGAAAGACAGGGGACTCAGGACACACTGACAGCCCCCTCTGGGCCCCTCCCTGGGTCCCCTATTTCGGCCTGGAGCTGGGGGAATGTTGAGAGGTTGGGGGGAGCTGTGCACCTACCGTCACACTATCCCTGGCCCTGGGCTTTGTCTCCACACCCCAGGGAACCTGTCCCCAGTCCTCTGATCACAGCCCACAGGAGGCGGAGCCAACAGTGACCCAGAGTCAGCATTGGACCTCTCGCTAAGTGACTCTAGGCACCCAACACGCCTGTTCTGGGCCTGCTTCTCTAGCTGTGAAGTGGGGGGCAGCAGGCAGCCCATGGACATGAGAAGGTTTGACCAGGGACGACTGTTACCCAAACGGCGTGGCGACGCTGGACTCACCTCCCGAGAAGGGCGTGATGCTCTGGGAGAAGCCGGAGGAGAAGGAGACCAGGGCCACAGGGTACACGGTCCAGGAGAGATACCGGAGCAGGTGGCTGTCCCCAATCTCCCGGTACAGCCACTTGTGCGCTGGAGACAGCCAGGCATCAGGGAGCTGCCCTCGGGGCCACACACTGAGGTCCCCACTTACTGAGCAGGAATGGGGGCTAAGGGCTACCCAGCATGGGGCAGACCCCCAGGTGGAGGCAGGAGAGGGGCCCGGGGTCCGATTCCTAGCTGCTTCCTGGTCCAACGACCTTGGGCAACACCTTCCCTGACTGTCAAAGGATCTGGTGACAAGGTCACTGAGGGCTAGAAGAGATCCCTGAGGAGGAAGTGAGACGGGGTGTGGAGCACCTGCTAGGGTTCTTCATGGTCGGAGGAGAGCAAGAGGCTCTACTCTCCCTGCCACTGCCTCCTCCTCCAGGAAGGACTCAGGGTGGAGAGGGTGCTGAAGGGTATGGAGGGACACGCTACGCCTGGTGGTCTCACAAGCCCCTTCCCCCAGGGTAACTGAGCTGAGGGCAGCAGGTGCAGAAGGGGTGGGAGTGGCACAAAGAGGGGCACAGAGCCCAGAGCAGCCAGGACTCTGGGGTCATCGAGGGCTCGCTCCGAATGTGCAGGAGAGGAGACTCAGGCTCAGAGAGGGTCAGGAGCCTGCTCAGGGTCGCACAGCGAGGCAGGAGCTGAGCCAGGACCAGACTCACCCTGCTCCCCGTCCAGAGCCCTCCGACCACCCCACTCTACACGGAGGCCCATGCAGCAACACTGAGAGCCCACTGGAGCCGCTGTTCCTAAGCAGGGATGGGTGCCTGCCAGGGGTTACCTCGGACCACACTGTCAATGACCAGATCCATGGCATAGCTGATGAGGGCCATGAGCACCCCCAGGGTCATCAGGAAGTACCAGTCCTCGCCCACGCGGAACAGCTTCTGCTTCAGCCACTCCAGGCCACCTGGGCAGGGGCATCGGGTCACAGCCATCAGGTCGCAGGGGCCTGGGACGGCGCATTCCCTGCAGGGAGCCCAAAGCAGGGAGGACGCTGGCGGGGAGAGGTGGGGGGCAGGTGCGGGTGGTGGAGTCCAGCATGACCCTGAACGCCACGCACAAACAAGAGCAGGGCTGGTGCAGGGGGTGGCACCTGTTTGCCTTCCCCATTTCTGCCCCTCCAGGGAGACTCCTGGGAGAGTGACCACTGGGCAGGGGAGGTGGGGGGCGCCTGCAGTACAGCTTCCCAAGCAGAGCAGCAGGGTCCTGCCAGCTCTCTGCGTTGTACTTGGACAGCGGAACCAGCAAGGCCCCCAGCCCCCAGGCTGGACTTGGCATCTTTCTGGGGTCCCTGCCATCTCTGTCCCTTGGCGAAGGGTTAGAGAGTCAAGTCCCAAAATGATCAATGTGGGCTGGGACTCCTAGAACGGTGCCGAGTCCACAGCTCCCCAGCCACTTGTGTGGCTCCAGCTCGCCTGATGGTGACCCCGGGACCCCTCCCACACTCAAATGGGTGAGGGGCAAGGGTGGTGCACTGGATCCTGAAATGGCCGAAGGGCACTCACCAGCCACACGTGACCCAGACAGAGGGACAGGCAGACAGAGCCCTTCCGTCCCTGCCACCCTGAGACTCTGGGCTGTGAGGTCCCCAGGGAGTGGAAAGCAGGAGGGGGGCCCCTGGGCAGCCCTGGCCAGGGAAGGCACCTGAGGGTCTTCTCTGGGGAGCGGAGGGGCCCCAGCTCTCACCTCGGATGCTGCGGCGGAGGCGGGGACACGGGCCCCACAGCTCCCGCAGGGCCACCGGGTTCTCGGGGGAGCCCTCTCGCAGCCCCACCAGCTCCTCCATGGGGACCCTGGTGGGGCCGACAGACACACACACAGACAGACTGACAGAGTTCCCCGCGGTGAGCCGCACCAGAGCCTGCTCCCTGCCTCCTGGCTCTGCCCCAGCTCTGCCCCAGGTAGAGGGGAAGATGGTGTTTCCCCATGTGTGTGGTGCGTGTGCGGGGTCAGGAGGAGACGCCGGCCCGGGTGAGTCCTCGGCACCGAGGGCTGCCCCGAGGGGCTGTGCATGCCTGTGCCAGGTGTGGGGGGAGGCGAGTGTTTCACGATGTCTCCTCCACTCTCCTGTGTTCCTTGATCAGAGCCCCCGCCCTCTTCTGTGAGCCCCTCACGTCCCCCACCCCCCAGGGACGTCACTTGGCTGCTTCCATGGTTTGAGCTCTCTTAGCGCAGTGAGCCACCAACACTGCGGGTCCCTGTGGACAACTCTGAGTCCCCATGCCCACGCCCCCTTGGCCACAGAGGCAGGAAACCCCAGGCCCAGAAGGAGAGCCCTCCAGGGTCATGGTGTGGAGCCGACTCCTGCCCCTGACCTCCAGTGCTGCCTGCTGCAGCATCATCCAAGTTCATGACCCCACATCGCCCCCCGCACCAGGACCCCTTTACCTGTCAGCGCTCTCTGCTGGGACCAGGCTGGCCTCCTCTGGCAGAGCCGTGCACTTCCAGCTCTGAGCACCTAGAAGGTGTGTGCTCCACCAATCAAAACCCTCCCTTCCCCCACCCTGGCCCTAGTTTTACCTTGGTCATTAAGAATGTCCTTGACAAACCAACCAGAACTGCCCATTACTTGCAGGGCAGAGCTGCCAGGAGGAAGGGGAGCAGGGGCTTCCCCCACGCGGCAGAGCATTGGAGGGAGGCGGTCCTGCTCAGACTCCACAGACTCCTGTGGCCTGGTGGGGGAGGGGAAGTAGGTGCACAGAGCAGGACAGTGAGGGGTTCAAGGCAGGGCTCTAGCTCAGGGCTCTGGATTCTCAGAGCCGGCAAGGAAGGCATTTGCAAAGGCAGGGAACAGGGAACACACACAGGCAAAGGTGAGCAGGGTGACCCCTGACCCTGCCTGCCATGACCCTCAGCCCTCCCAGGACCACCCTGGGTATCTGCAAAAACCCAAGAAGTTGGGCAGAATTAACCCATTTTAAGGAAATGGCATTGAGAGAAGTGAGGCTGCTTGTCCAAGGTCATGGCCATGGAAGGCAGGGCCAGGATTCCCACCCTGGTCTGGCCCACCCCAAGCCTGCACCCTGCACACCAGGCCCTGACTGCAGGGCCCACCTTGCTCAGCGGGAGGAAGGAGGCCCACAGGTAGGACAATGGTGGTGGCCTCAGCACCTGGCAGCAACTCGGACTCGATCTTTGTGCCAGGGCCTCCAGGCTCAGCAAACTGCACTCAGACCACAGCGTCCAAGGGGCAGTGGCTCTGTCTCACCCAGACAGAGGGCAGGAGCATGGGCACAGGGCTCGTGGCAAAGGCACACGTGGGTTTTGGGTGCCAGCTGCATGCCAGGAGCCCTGCCTCTGCAGCTCCCTTCACCCTCCCACACCTTGTAGCCAGGGACAGCATCACCGTTTGTCAGATAACAAACAGGGGATCAGAGAGGTGCACTCAGTCACCCAACACCACACAGCAGAGGCCAAGCCCAGATTCTAGACGGTACAGCTCTTCCCCTCCTGGAAGCTTCTTGAGCTCCCAATCATCAGGGTGATGATTTGGGTGCAAAGCAGAGGGTTTGTGCCTGATGCCACCTTTGGAAGATGAGGGCAAGGGAAATAGGACAGTTACCCTCACCCCACACCCCAGACGACGCTACCTCTCCAAATCATGGTTGCCCCTTGGTGACTAGTTCAAATCTGGGACCCTGAGCCACCCTCCACCCTGGAGGCCTGGGCAAGCCAATTTAACATAGGAGCAGGTGCAGGTGTTTGGGTCATCCCTTATCAGAGTCTTGGGTTCAAGTCCTGGCTCCACCAGCCATTTAACTTCCTGCTATGGCGCACCTCGGGAGAAAGCAGGTGATGGCTCAAGTCCTTGGGTCCCTGCCACCCACATGGGAGATCTGGATTGGGTTCCTGTGTCCTGGCTTCAGTCTGGCTCAGCCCTAGCTGGCTGTTGTGGGCATCTGGAAAGTGAACCAGCAGATGGGAGATCTGTTTATGCCTCTTTGACTTCCAAATAAAATGAAAAACACATCAATAACTAAAATAGGAATAGGTGAGGGGACATGCAGTTCACCTTGACCAGCCTACCTGTTGACTGTGCAGTCACTGAGTAACTGGCTCTGTTGACACCCTAACACCAGGCTCTCGTCACAGGCAGCTGCTGGCTACAGTCCCACAGCTGGCCCTGCCTGACCACACCTTTACCTCCCGATTACCAGGAAGCTAAGAAGGGGGCAATGGTGGGGGGGGTGCACAACACAATGCCCTTCTCTCTCAAAGCCATCACCCCCTCCTGCCCGTCCTAACCCCTCCCTCCTCGGTTGGGTGAGAGCAAGTTCAATGCCAGGGCAGCTCTGCCCCCACCCCCAGCTCCTCCACCATGGGGGTCTCAGTCTCTGCTCTGTGCCTGGCAGAGGCCGGAAGCTCAGCCTGTCGGTGCCTCTGCATCCCAGTCCCAGAGTGCAGAGCAGAGCCCAGCACACAGCGGGGCTCTGAAGTGGTTTGCACACACTGGCCTCGGGGCTGGCTGTGCAGGGGCACAGGGGAGCAGGTTCCTGCTCGCTTCCCGGGACCCACATCAGAAGCCTGGGTGCAGAGGGCAGAGTCTGTGCTTGGCTGAAGCTCCCCTGGGAGATGGGGTGGTCCCAGCAGGTGGGATTCAAGGCCTTCTGGCCCTGTGATCTGAAGGGAGACACATGCCCGGAGACAGGGGGGTGACCTAGATGACCTTTCCAAGTCCCACCTGACCCCCAGAGCCAGAGGACACAGCATTGGTGTGGGTGACGCCTCCGGGACAGGGGGAGGGGGAGGGGCACGGTGGGCGGGGTGGGGCAGGGATCAGGCATCCAGGAGCAGTGACTCAGGCCCTCGGCACCGTGACCGTGTGTCTGCATTTAGCTGCTGGCTCCCGTGTCCCTGGAGGCCCTCTGGGCCCCCCACCCGCCCCCACCCTCTTCCTCTGACCTGAGGGCTGGTGGCTTCCCAGCAGCCCTGCTAGAACCCCCTCTTGCCCCTTGTCCCCACCTGTGCTCTTTCCCACTTCCCCTCAGTGCAGTCCCCCAGGGACTGGGCTTGTGGGAATCAGAGGAGAAAAGCTATCCAAACGAAGCCTATTGCGCAAACAGGTGCACCCCTGCCCAGGGGAATAATGTCAGTTGGGGAGGGGAGGGGGCCGTCCTAGAACACAGGGGACCTGGGCACACTGCTGCCCCTGGTGGTGGGCGCTGACCGTCTGCGTTGTGGGCATCTGGATGAGGCCCCCGTGTGGGCTGGAGCCAGCAGAGAAGCCTCACGGTGAAGGTGGGTGGCATGAGCTGAGCTGGGAAGCAAGGAAGGGAGGGGCCACACACTGCCACCTGAGCAGAGAGAGGCCCACCTCCCAGAAGGGCTTCCCCCGGCTTCTGCCCCCGTCTGGAATGTTGTCGGGCCCGGGGTTCACTGAGCACTGGGTGGACAGACAAGGGCGTCCTGGGCTCCTCCCAGCCAGACTGTCTCCACACACCAAAGGTCAAGTGACCAGGAATCTGAAAGGGATCTGGATCAGACACATCTGGGGTTGAACCCTGGCTCTGCCGCTGCGTGGCAAGCCCCTTCCTTCTGCTGAGGTCCTGCTCATAAACCGAGTTTAACACCCCCTCCCCTGATCTGTGTAGCCATCAGTGGGGCCGTGCTGGGCAGCTCATGGGCAGGAGTTATGTCCAGAAGGAACCCCGGAAGTCAGAGCTGGAATATTCACCTTCCAGAACTCTCCTTCATGCCAATGGGAATCACACTGACCACCGGTCCAGGCAGCTCCTCTGCGCCCAGGGTGGAGCCGGCAGTGGGTGGGACACAACCTTCCAGCCCTTCACCAAGTCCAGTAGTCCAGTAGTCTGCCCCAGCCCGATCTCAGCCCAATCCCCAGCCCTGCCTCAAGCTGCCAGCTTTCTCCTCTTGTTCCCCTAAAGGATCCAAGTGTGTCTGTGTTGGGGGGCGGGGATGGAATCAGGGTCCCCGTGGGAGCTGGCAAGGGGGCTGCACATTCTACCCCCGCCTTGGGAGCCATGTGAGCCTCTACTCAGGGATGGGGTGTGGACATCAGTGGCCTTGAGGACAGGGGCCCCTCACTGCACAGAGCAGTCCCACAGGGGTCTGCCACCCACCCCTGTCCTCAAGGAGCCCCAGGCTCAGTGGAGACAGAAGACACCAGGAACACCAGACCCCCAAGGTCTTGGGGCAGACAAGGGGGTCTGGGTGTCAAAGGGACGGCGTCCACCCCCACCCCACCCCCAGCCCTGCAGCGCCGAGGCCTCTGGAGCTGCAGCAATGGGCCTGGAATGCCAGGCTGTGAGCTCAGCCCTCCGGCCTGCAGCCTGCGTGTGCTGGGCTGTCAGCAGGGCCGGCTCACGGGAGAAGATTTCCAGCCCCCTCGGGCTACGGAGAGGCCTAAATTTAGCTGAGAGACAAGGGGCTGGCCGGGAGCCCAGGGGCAGCCAGGCCTTATAAAGCGCCAGCAGCCAGGGCCCAGCACGCTCCGCCGGAGGCCTGCACCCACACGCCTCTCCTGTGAGCCCCTGCCCGCCTGGACAGGGCCAGCGCCGCCCGTGGATGAGCCACAGGACCTCCTCCTCCTTCAGAGCGGAGAGAAGTTTCCACTCCTCTTCCTCCTCCTCCTCTTCCTCATCTTCATCTGCG
Source organism: Oryctolagus cuniculus (assembly GCF_964237555.1). Classification (NCBI taxonomy): domain Eukaryota; kingdom Metazoa; phylum Chordata; class Mammalia; order Lagomorpha; family Leporidae; genus Oryctolagus; species Oryctolagus cuniculus. Next base: position 153,638,425 of record NC_091438.1, read on the forward strand.
GCCTCCCGCGCCCTCCCGGTCCAGGACCCACCCATGGAGAAGGCCTTGAGCATGTTTTCCGAGGATTTCGGCACCTTCATGCGGCCCCACTCGGAGGCCCTGTCCTTCCCAGGCAAGTGCTCAGGGCTCTGGAGGGGTGGGAGTGCATGCGGTAGCGACATCTGCTCCAGGACACCACCAAAATGCACCGTGGCTGCCCACCTGCACAGCCTGGGGGCCACAGACAGACATGGCTGTGAGACCAGGTGGGCTTGCAAGGCACGGTTGTGGCCCCAGGAGTGAGCCACGCTCCTGATGGACCGATCCCAGCTGGAGCCCTGGAGGGGTTGGGCGGGGGGACAGGAGGTATACCCTGTCTCCAGGCAGCCAGGGATGGCTGAGACCCTCCATGCAGCCCGCACGTGTGTGGGGTGAGGCCCCATCCCACCATGGCAAAGGTGGCCTGCGAGGGTGGGGAGGAGGGACGCAGGAGCAACAGCTGAGGAGGAGGTCGGCTCCGTTCCGGATGCTTGCCCTGCCCATGCCCAGCTCACGGCCACCTTCCCCACAGCCCGCCCCGGGGGGCAGGGCAACATCAAGACCCTCGGAGACGCCTATGAGTTTGCAGTGGACGTGAGGGACTTCTCACCAGAAGACATCATTGTCACTACCTCCAACAACCACATCGAGGTGCGGGCAGAGAAGGTGAGCCTGGCCCCACCCACCCTGGGAGCCCACTCCTTCGCCCTTTGTCCGCAGTGTCCCTTCCTGGGACCCCAGATGCTGACCAGGGTCCCGCCCCACTCAACTCCCTGGGGGCAGACTGGAGACCTTGTTCCCTAGAGCCCAAGGGCCATCACCCTTACTGCCATTCTCTGCCACCAGGGTCCAGAGTTAGGAGTCCTAGGCAGTAGAGGGAACCTGGAGAATGGGGAGGGGAGGGGGATGGGAGCAGAGGGGCATGGGGGCTGGGGCAGGAAGCTGGGAGGTGGTGCTGTGGAGTGGGACAGGCCAGTGGGCGTGTGGGTAGGTGGGGACTCACCTGTCAACAGCAGCAGGAGTCCCCCACAGGCCCCACCTCAAGCCCTCAGCCATCCTGGGCCCCCAGATTGGGAGCCAGGCTGGGCAGGAGCCTGCAGTTCAGGGTCACATACACACCAAACCACATACTCTTGCACCCAGGCACCACGAACTCATTGCTGAGCTCCCAGGAAGGACACACTGGGCCTCCACCCTAGAGGAGAACACGGCCAGGCCTGACAAGGGTGCTGGCCCAGGCGGCTGCAGCCATGGCTGCCCCTGAGAGCACAGGTCCACCCAAGCATCCCTGGATTCCCCAGGGCCTGGCCTCTGCCCCCAGTGCGTGCCAGGGATGCTGAGGACTGTGGGCCCCAGGACCAGAGGCAGCACGTACCAGCCCCCACCACCATGACAATGACTCAACCGTCCAGTCTCCTCTGGACACCATGTGCTGGCTGGACTGTGTGGGAGGGGCTGCCGGTCTGGCCCAGGGATGGACACCCAGTGTGTCTGGGCATCCAAGAGGGCACGGCTGTCTCCTGCACCATCGCTTCTTGTGTGGCTTGGGAGCCCCCACCCGCCCTCAGACTCAGCTCAAACTGAGTCCCTTGCTCATCTCTGGGAGCCCATGGTTCACCTATGATCACCCCTCTGCACCTCCCAGCAGAGGCCATCTGCACGCGGGAGCCCTCTCGGGGTTAGAATGGGGAGAAAGGGGCTGTGGCTTGACACGAGCCGGGGGAGTCAGAGCAGCCCCCTGACCTGTCCCCCCTTCCCCAGCTGGCAGCTGATGGCACCGTCATGAACACCTTCGCTCACAAGTGCCAGCTGCCGGAGGACGTGGACCCGACGTCGGTAACCTCGGCCCTGCGGGAGGACGGCAGCCTGACCATCCGGGCCCGGCGCCACCCGCACACAGAGCACGTCCAGCAGACCTTCCGGACAGAGATCAAAATCTGACGGGCTCCCTAGCTCCATCCCTCCTCCCTGCTCCTTCCCCACTGCCTTGCCAGCTGTGACGCCCTCCTGACCCCTCAACGAAGCCCCCAGGACATCTCGGCCCAGGCTCTCTGGCCCCCAACACTCCCAGACCCCAGGTGGGTCAGCCCCAAGCCAGGGCTCTCCCCTCTGCCTCACTTAGGGCTCCCAGATCCCAGATATGGCCTCTCGCACTTAGTCCAGGGCAGAGGGGTTGGGGTGGACAAAGGGAGTCTCAGAGAAGCTACTTTGAGGAAGAGGGTTGGGGCCAAGCAGAGCTTCTCGGCCGGCGATCTGCAGGACAGACAAATCCTTTGACCTGTGGAGTCTCTGCAGGGCAGGGGCAGGGGGACTGGTGACCAGGGACCCCCCCGGCCAAGGGGAGCAAAAGAGGCAGACGGAAGGTCACGGACAGAGACACCTATCTAAGCGAGACTGCTCAGAGAGGCCAGGAGGAGAATCCAACTCTGACCTTACACCCCACTTCGGCCATTCTCTAAGCCCCAGACCCGCTGGCAGGCTGCCCATCGCCCTGTGCCCCCAGCCAGCCAGCTGCGCCAGGGCAGGGCCATGCTGTACCTACACATAGTTGGGCTTTTCTTGGTACAGCTGGTTCTTGATAAAATGGGCAAGACTCCGGCTGTTGGCTACCTGTCCTGTCTCCGGGAGAGGTGGGGGCGAGGTTGGGTCCCTCTTCTTCTGCCCACAGGCCTGGGCTCCTGGGGCTGCTCCCACTGCAGACAGGATCTCCCAGCAGCGGTGGGAATAAGCCCAGGACGGGGCTTTGGGGCCTCAAGATTGGATCGCTGCTTCTCTCTGTGCCGCCACCGCCCCATCCTTTTCCCTTCCTGATCTGTAGGTTTGGTGTATCCATCACACACCTACTGCTGCCCTCCAGACACTAGCATTACCATCAGTCAAGGTCAAATCAGAACATTCTACAAGCAGACTTACGATGTCTGCTCTCATCAGTGGGGACACTGGGTCTTGAGCGTTAAGTGCCAGCTTTGTCACTGAAGGTTAGAGCTGGACCCAGGATGCCAGCTGTCCACACCCCTGCCTCTGTGCACTGAGGAGTGGCCTCCCCTCCCTCTGCCCCACAAGGCCCTGCTGGGGGATGAAGCGTCCCAGCCGAGTTCCCCCCGGCCCTCAATCTAGGTCAGTCTTCTCTGCAGAGCCCTGGCTGTCCCTAGTGACTATGGCTCAGTCTCCCACGTACAGATGCAGGGTGAGGGGTAGGGGCATCTCACAGTTGGCCGGGGTCCCCAGGACAAGTGGCAGGGCCAGGCTCTGCCCTCCACATCTCTCCCTCTGGCCATTCTGGGGTCCTGGGAAGAGGGGAACAGGGTGGGGGAAGGGAGAAGAATGCGCTGTCACCTGTGCACACAATAAAAGACAGTCTCCCAGACTCCTGGAGCTCTCCCCTGACTCTCAGCTTGGGGCAGGGAAACCCCAGGAGAAACAGCCACTCCTTCCTTGGGATCTGGGGGGGTTGGGGGGGGGCTCCAGGTCCAGCTAAGCACTCACAGAGTCCTGATATGCCTTGGTCTTCTCTGTTGGCTCCCCTGACCCTCCTGGGCAGGAATCCCAGGGCCACATGGGCGAGAAACCCTGCAGTGCCCTCTCGTCCACCGGCCTGCACTTCCTTCTCATTCTTTCAAGCTCCAGAGACATTGATTGGCTACTGGGTGCCGGGTGGAGGGCGGCACAGGCAGGCGGGCTGCACCAGGTCCTTCTCTGGAAATGCTTCTTGTATAGGATGGGGGCTCCGAGGCCCAGGGAAGCTGAGCGCCGCACCCCGGGGTGCAGTCAGTCGGCTGGGACCTAGGGCTGCAGGGGAGGGGGTGCTAGTTGCTCCAGGGATCCTGGGGGGGTATCTCTGGAGGGCTCAGGCCCAGACACCCCCGGCACTGCTGAAATCCGAGAGCCAGGCGCTCTCCCGGGGCCCAGCCGCAGCCCAGGGTGGGGGCGAGGGGGTGCAGTATTTCCAGCCTCCGTGACTCACCGATTCCACCGGCTATTTGCAGCCCCAACACTCATCGGCGCGGGACCGGGAGGAGCAGGCGAGCGTCTCCCCCCACCTCCTTCACCCCGGGTCAGGCTCACCTTGGCATCCCGACCCCATTGAGGCGGGCTGGGAAGGGGAGGCTCCCAGTGCCCCCACCCCGGCCCCAGCAGCCTCCTCCCCAGCCCGCAGTGGGGGAGGTGATAAACGCTGCACAGGGGACCGCGCGGCCGCTAGGAACCCGGCACGTATGTTCAAGGGAGCCCTCGGCCGGCCGCCACTCGGGCCAAGGTGACCCCGCCGCCGGGACGCTGCCGCCTGCCTGTCATCGGCTCCGCCCATGGGCGCCGGGCCGGGCGCCGCGCGCTTTGTCTCCTGGCGCCCCCACTCCTTTGAGGCTAAAATTAGGCTTGGCAGAAGGGCCTGCGCCGCCCCCAGCCTGGGAAGCGGGAGTCTTAAGGGCCCCATTCACTGTGCCCAGCGTGTGCCAGGCACCCTGCGCGTCCTCACCACAGCTCTGCCCGGTAGGCGCTGCTGTCATCACTGACCAGACGAGGCCGTGGAGGTTCAGAGAGGGCGAGCAACTGGCCCAAGGCCACCCAGCTCGGAAGTGGCGGGGCTGGGATTTGAACCCATGTCCATGTAAGCCCAGCTCAGTCTCCTGCCCGGGGAGCTAAGGCAGCACACCACCCCCACACACAAGGAAGAGGAATCCTGTGGCTTTGGAGGTGGCCAGGAGCCAGGGAAATTTAAATGAGTGAAACCTTTGGGGCTGGAGACCTGTGGGAGAGCCAGGTTAGCAGGTGCTGGGGGCCCTGGGGGGCACAGAGGACCCTGGAGGCTCTCTCACCTGTACAGGCTTCCCCCACCTCCTCCTCAAGGATGAAGACCCCAGACCTCCAGAGCCTCAAGCTAGGGCTCCTCCCCTAGGCCAACCCCCAACCCTCCATGCCCCTGCCCCCATCATGCAATCAGCTCCTCAGGCTGCATGGGTACCTGTTCTGTATTTGGACAATACCTTTTCAGTCCCTCCTGGCATGGGAAAGCAGCTAAGGAAGGGCCGAGAGGATTTTAAAAGCCAAGCCAACAAGCCTCATGTAACAGTGGAGGGGCAGTGGCAGACCCCGGAGCCCGGCCACCTTGGATCCAATCTTGACTCTGCTGTGTCTGAGCTGTGTGATTCTGAACAAGTAACTTAACCTCTCTGTGCGTCACGTGGCCTCTCTGTAAAATGGTGTTGGGGAGTTGGTTCATTCAGTGAGTTCAGCACCTGCTAGCTGACCATAGCTTGCGTGTGCCAGGCAGGTGCGATTTCCTTTAGGTCGTCAGCTTCACTCACCCTGTCCCTGGCCCCAGCAAGACCTCCATTTGGGCTGGAGGGGCAGAAGAGCTGCTCCTGGCACCTGGGCTTCTCTCCAAGAAAAGTTAAGCGTAAGGGCTCCCTCCCCCTTGCAGAGGATCCTGTCTGGGCCCTGGAGTGGGGGCTGGACGCCTCAGGAAGCCCTGGTGTCCTCACCGACAGGGGTCAGGGCTGCCCGGGGAAGCAGAGCTGTGTTCAGTGTAGGCTCTGTAAATGCCCAGCTCTTGTTCCGGCTGTTGTGGGTGGACAAGGCCAAGCTCACCCAGCTCTGCTCCCAGGCAAGAGAGAGTCCTGTGGGGCACGGGGAGTTGAGTCTGCGGCGGAAGGCTGTTGACAGTCAACACAGTCCGGCTTCAAGATCGAGCAGCCAGCAGGAGCCAAGCCCAGGCTCTGGGGCCCTCAGTCCAACGACAGCCTTTGGGGGCAGTCTGGGGGCTCTGGGAAGGGGTTGGGTCACCGGGTGTCCGAGAAGAGAGCGCAGGGCTGTGGGGCCTGCCACTCCTCCCTTCCTCCTCTCTCTTCCTCCCTTTCTTCCTGCTCACTCAGTTCTGCAGCCCCTCGCATGTCCCAGGTGTTACAAGGCCCCGAGGCCGGGGGTCTGAGTTCAGCAAGGCTGCCAGCCTAGCCTCCCGCTCCCGTACCTCACGCTTTCACTCACCGCCTCATACAGGCCTTGCACCTGCCGCTGGACTCCCTCCTCCGCAGTTGCTCCCCGAGTCCCTCTCGTGTGGTCAGTTCAGCTCTGAGGTCTGACGAGCCCTGTTCTCCCATGCGGATGCAGAGACCCAAGGACCTGGGCCATCCTCCACTGCCTTCCCAGGCCACAGCGCCAGCCCAGGACCAGGTAACTCTTAAAGTCTGAAGTTTATCTGGCTTACAGATCTGGAGGCTGGGAAGTGCAGACGCAGGGTGCTGGCCTCTCTCGGCACCTAATGAGGGCTTCCTCAGCCTATAAAACCACTAACACAGGTCAGTGCTGTGGCATAGTGGTTTAAGCTACCACCTGCAGTGCGGGCATCCCATATGAGTGCTGGTTCGAGACCCGGCTGCTCCACTCCCGATCCAGCTCTCTGCTATGGCCTGGGAAAGCAGTAGAAGATGGCCTAAGGCCTTGGGCCCCTGCACCTGTGTGGGAGACCCAGAAGAAGCTCTTGGCTCCTGGCTTCAGATCGGCGCAGCTCCTGCCATTGTGGCCAATTGGGGAGTGAACCAGCAGATGGAAGACTTCACTCTCTCTCTGCCTCTGCCTCTCTCTATGTAACTCTGACTTTCAAATAAATAAGTCTTAAAAAAAAAAAAAAAAAACTACCACCATCCTGGGGGCCTCACCCCCATGACCTCATCTTATCATGATTATCTCCCAAAGGCTCCACCTCCAAACATCATCAATATGTCAATATGGAGATTTATTTCCCAACACATGAAGCTTGAGGGGGATCATGCCTGTTAATCAATCACTCCCCTCTCCTCCCCTCTTGAGCCAGCTGTGGGCCCCCAGGAATCTGCTGTCTGGATTAAACCAGTCCATATCCAGCGCAGTGAAGTCAGGCTATGTGACCTGGTGCACCCGACGTCTTCACTCAGTACAAAACTTCTGAGATTCAACCGCATTCTAGCACGACCAGTAATGCATTCCTTTGTAAGACTGAGTATATCTCCTTGTATGAACAGACCACAACTTGCTTACTCACTCTTGAGTTGATGGGCTTTGGGGCTATTTCTGTTTTGCTATTGTGAATACACTGTGATATACAGATTCTTAAATTTTTAAAATTTATCTGAAAGGCAGGCAGACAGAGAAATCTCCCACGTGCTGGTTTATCCCCCAGATTCTCACAACAGCCAAGGCTGGGCCGGGTCAAAGACAAGAACTGGGAACTCCTCCCAGGTCTCCCCCATGGGAGGCAGGGAGCCAAGTACTTGACCATCTCCCAGTGTGTACATGGTCAGGAAGCTGGGACTCAGACCCAGGCATCCTCCGTGACGGCCAGAAACCCACCCCATTTCATGCACAGATTTGCGCGTGCACAGGTTTTCCGTTCACTTTGGTCTGTACTCAAGAGAGGCCTTGCTGGGTCACGTGGTACACTGGGTCTGTGTGTGTGTTTGAGGGACTGCCAGACTGTGTTCTCAAGTGGTGATACCATCTAACATTTCCATTAAAGATTTTACTTAGCACACAGTGAATAAGAGAACTGGTAAAATTTAACAAGCATCATCTGATATGGGCGCCGGTTCGAGTCCTGGCTGCTCCACTTCCCATCCAGCTCTCTGCTAATGCACCTGGGAAAGCAGTGGAAGATGGCTCAAGTGCTTGAGCCCCTGCACCCACTTGGGAGACCCAGAAGAAGCTCCTGGCTCAGCCCCAGCCATTGCGGCCATTTGGGGAGTGAACCAGTAGATGGAGGATCTGTGTGTGTGTGTGTGTGTGTGTCTCCCCCTCTCACTTTCTGTAATTCTGCCTTTCAAAGAAATAAAAAAAGAAAACTTAAAAAAAAAAAAAAAAGATGTCACAAGCAGTTCAAAGCAGACGTGCTTGTCGGTTAAGCAATATGGAAACGAATGTGGAAGTGAGACACAGGTGCTGCTGGACGCCTGACAGACAGAACAGGGTCTGCTTGTTGAAGCCCCACCCGTTATTCACAACACACAGAGTTGTAAGAAGCTCAAAGGCAGGGAAGGTGCACAAGCCCCGGTCGGTCAGTGAACTGGAGACACTCTTGCTTCCCCCACATGTGCTCACACCCCCTTAACCTTGGACTTGCTCCCTGATCTCTCCCCGCCGTCCCTTGTCGTCAGCCTCTCTGCTGAAGGCTGCTTCTTCCCCAGCCTCAGTCTGACCAGAGCTCCGTAGAGGCTGGGCCACCACCTGCCAGCCTCTTCCCCATGTGTCCCAGGGGACCTCACCCATGCATGTCCCTTTGTGACCCTGTCACCTCCGATGTCCCCACTCGCTCCTCCACCTGTGAGTCCCATCTCAGTGAGGAGCCCTCACCTCACTCGGTCACCACACGTTGCCCACACGTTGCCTGGCCTGGGTCCCTGGGAAGCATTCCTTTACCTTCACTCACATTCGACAAGTGTGCACGGAGCCCAGCACAGGTGCCCCAGCCAGGGTGTGCGGCCACACTGCCTGTGCTGTGGATCTGAGTTCTGCCTCTTTGTATTCAGTGACCTTGGGCAAAGGATTTTATCTCAGTGCCTCAGGTTCCGTCTGTATCAAATGGCCATAAAATTTGTACCCACTTCCTGGGTCAGGGATGGGTGTAATGCGTATAATGTCTGGCCAAGAGTAGCAGTGACAGCTCCCTTACTGAGCAGGTGACAAGTGCCTGATGCCCCTTGAATCCTCGCCAGGACCCCCGTGGTGAGACTCTGAGATGGTGCGTGGGTAGATGCCTGGCTTAAATGCTCAGAGTCCCGTGGAAACTCCACTCGGGCTCCAAGGCCTGCAGGTCCCCACCTTGGACCCAGTGCCGTCCAGTCTGATGGTGGAGCGACACCTGCTGTTGCCAAGTTGGATGTGCAGCCATGGGCCTCCCTTTTCCTTGAAAGTCCCGCTTGCTCGCTCGGCAGCCTTGTCTTTGGGCAGGGATGTGTTGTCTACATTATACCATCACCACCGCTCAAGTCACACCAGCACTCCCCTTTGCCTGGCCGAAGACTCGGCCTGCTGTGCCGGCTCCCCCACCTGTCCCCTGCTCCGGCACGGGAGCCGGAGGGCTTCTTTTCAAAAGGAAGCCAGTGAGGCTGGTGTTTTTCTGGCACAGAGTGAGCAATGCATCTTGGTCACTAGATTTTTGTAGGAATCTATAAAATATTCATTGAGTGAGTAGAGGAACCCTCAGCAGTTTTTGCCCGGGAGCCTTGAGACACTTCCCTGGCCAGGTGGACTTAGGGCTTCACCCGGCGGTGTTCATCTCAGACTTACACGCACCCTCACACCCACACCAGCGACCCACTCTTGCTCAGGGACATGACCATCCCATAGGAGCTAGGCCAACCCCCGCTCCTCGATTTTCTGTATCTGCTGGGGACAGTGTGAGCCTGGCATACAATAGGTGCTCAATAATTGCCCTTAGTTCCATTATGTGGAACTTGGTACTCCCTTTCCTTCCTGAGCACCCTCTACCCTGGGAGAAGCCAGCTCCTACTGTTCCCCACTTGGGATGCCAGGGCCCTGCTGGGCTGCCTTCTGGGGTGCCAGCTTCCCTGAGCCTCACGACCACCACGGCCACGCCCACAGATTGCCCTGTTCAGCATCCTGTGCCCTCCCAGCAGCCTCCATGCTTGCATGGTGAGCCAAGACGACAGCAGCCGACACATGCCCCTGCCCAGTGCACGGGGCATCCTGACCATCTGCTCTGGCCGCCTCTGCCCAGCAGGTGGTCCTGGGAAGAGTGAGTTTTTGCAGGGTTGGCTCCTTCTCCTCATTTTTTTTTTAATTTTTTAAAATTATTTTTTGACAGGCAGAGTGGACAGAGAGAGAGAGAGACAGAGAGAAAGGTCTTCCTTTGCCATTGGTTCACCCTCCAATGGCCGCCACACCGCGCTGATCAGATGGCAGGAGCCAGGTACTTATCCTGGTCTCCCATGTGGGTGCAGGGCCAAAGTACTTGGGCCATCCTCCACTGCACTCCCTGGCCACAGCAGAGAGCTGGCCTGGAAGAGGGGCAACCGGGACAGAATCCGGCGCCCCGACCGGGACTAGAACCCGGTGTGCCGGCGCCGTAAGGCAGAGGATTAGCCTAGTGAGCCGCGGCGCCGGCCCTCATTTTTTTTTTAATTAAATTTTTATTTATTTGAAAGACAGAGCGACGAGATTTCCCATTCCCTCTGCTGGCTCACTCTCCACATGCCCACAACAGCTGGGGCTAGGCCAGGACGAAGCCAGGAGCCCAGAGTCAATCCAGGTCTCCCACATGGGTGGCAGGGACCTGGCTACTTGGGTTGTCCCCGACTGCCCTCCAGGGTGCACGTTAGCAGGAAGCTAGAATGTGGAGCAGAGCAGGGACCCAAGCCCAGGCACTTTTTTTTTTTTTTTAAGATTTATTTATTTATTTGAGCAGCAGAGTTACAGAGAGGAAAGGCAGAGAGGGGGTACTCCATCCGCTGGTTCACTCCCGAAATGGCCACAACAGCCAGAGCTGGGCCGATCTGAAACCAGGAGCCAGGAGCTTCTTCTGGGTCTCCCATGCAGGTGCAGGGGCTCAAGGACTCGGGCCATCTTCCACTGCTTTCCCAGGCCACAGCAGAGAGCTGGATCGGAAGTGGAGCAGCCGGGACTTGAACTGGTGGCTCCAGATGGAATCTTGATTGCTGCCCTGAACACCTGCCCCTCATCTTTTAGGTCATCCTTCAATTGCTTCCTGCTCACAGGGGCCCTTCCCAGACCCCGTTTCAGAAAAGCGCTTCCCCAGTCGTGTTCCCTGCCAGCGTCTGCTTTGTTCCTGTAGCGTGTTCATCACTGCTCACACTCATCTTCTTTATTCGGTTACATTCTCTCCGCTCTCCCTTTGCCAAGGGAACCTTGAAGCATCTTCCCTGGCACCCGCAGGGCCTGGCATGGGGAGGTTACTGTTAGGATGACCGCAGGAATAGATTAGTTTCTGGCCAGCAGGAGGCGCTGCAGAAAGCCTGGCGGAGACCGGGAGCAGGACCCCTGAAGGCTGTCTCCAGGGTCCTTTCGTGGCTCTGGTGGGCATCAGCTCAGGGACAGGACTCCAGCCTGACTGGGGAAGCGAGGGTGGGCCCTGAGAATGGCAGCCCCCTCTCGTGGCCTGGCCCTTCCCGCTAATCCGCCTGCCTGCAGACACAGGAAGACAGGGCCTTGAGCGAGCCCTTGACTGTGCCCCACGTCGAAGACCTGGCAGGCCCAGCCTTTGAGGGGCTCCCCTTGGCTTTTGGACTCTCCTGAGGGCAGAATGGGCCGACTGGGGAGGAAGCTGGGGCCTCAACCCCTCTGCAGGGTGGCAGGGTGTCCCTGGCCTGCGCAACGGGTCTCCAACCCGGGGACAAATACTGAGTCCCACCAGGCTCGCTTCCCCCACAGAACACGATGTAGGTCTTCACTGGTGGGGCTGCAGGCCCTCGTCGGGGCCTCGGGCCTCGGCGGGGCACTGGAGGCGTGGCCAGAGGGAGCTGTTTTCCGAGGCCACAGTCGATGAGGAAGGTCAGGTGAGCCTTGGGGATGGCCTTCTGAGGTCGCACCGGCTTCCAGCCTGGAAGGAAAGAAAAGAACAAAGACTGGTGTTGGCACAAGCCAGGGACACGTTTCCAGTCACCCATTTGGTCCTTCATCCAACGGGGTTAAACTGAGTGTTGGCGGAAAGACAAGTGGGGTTTAAGAGCCTAGGTTTTGGGGCAGGCATTTGGCACAGCTGTGGAGTTGTTGCTTGGGAGCCCACATTCCACATCGGAGTGCCCGGTTCAAGTCCTGGCTCCTCTGCTTCCCATCCAGCTTCCTGCTAATGTGCTCCCTGGGAGGGAGCAGAATTGGCCTCAAGTGGTGGATTTGTGCCACCATGTGGGAGACCTGGGTGAGTTCTTAGCTCTGGACTTCAGCCTGGCCTAACTCTGGCTGTTGTGGGCATTTGAGGAGTGAACTACTAGTGGATGGAAAATCTCTCTGCCTTTCAAGCTAAAAGAAAAAAGAAAAAATATTTTTCTTGAAGTATTTATTTATTCATTCATTTGAAAGGCAGAGTTACAGAGAGAAAAAGGGAGAGACAGAGAGAGAGAAATCTTCCATCTTCTGGTTCACTCCCAAAATGGCTGCAACAGTGGGGCTGGGCCAGGCTGAAGCCAGGATCCTGGAACTCCATCCTGGTCTCCCATGTGGGTGCAGAGACCCAAAGAGTTGAACCATCCTCTGCAGCCTTCCCAGGATTGGAAGTGGAGCAGCCAGACTCGAACTGGCACCCATATAGGATGCCTGCATCGCAGACATCAGCTTAACCCACTCCCCCACAATGCCGGCACCCCCAAGTTTTGTTTCTGTTTTGTTGTGTTTTCAAATTCAGCACCGCAGAGACCTGAGTTTAAATCCTGGCTTCTCGGGGCCGGCGCTGTGGCTCAGAGTTAACGCCCTGGCCTGAAGCGCCAGCATCCCATATGGGCGTTGGTTCGAGACCAGCTGTTCCACTTCCGGTCCAGCTCTCTGCTGTGGCCTGGGAAGGCAGAAGATGGCCCAAGTCCTTGGGCCCCTGCACCCACTTGAAAGACCCAGAGGAAGTTCCTGGCTCCTGGCTTTGGATCGGTGCAGCCCCAGCCGTTGCAGCCAGTTGGGGAGTGAACCATCAGATGGAAGACTCTCTCTCTCTGTTTCTCCTCTCTCTGTGTAATTCTGACTTTCAAATAAATAATCTTTAAAAAGAAATCCTGGCTTCTCAGGGCAGGCACTTGGTCTAGTGGGTAAGATGCTGGTCTGGGAACCCGCATCCATGGAGTGTCTGAGTCCCACAGCCTGCTCCACTTCCCATTTCAGCTTCCCTGCTCCACTTCCGATTCCAGCTTCCCGCTAAAATGTACACACACCCTGGTTGGCACAAGGGATGGCTCAAGCAGCTGGATTCCTGCCACCCACATGGGCGATCTGGATTTAGTTCTCAGCTCTGGACTTCACCCTGGCCCAGCCTCAGTCCTTGTGGGAAACTGGGGAATGAACCAGCGTATGGGAACTCTCACTTTTCTCTGTCCATCTATCTCTTTCAAATGTCCCTGTCTCTGCCTCCTAAAAAAAAAAACAAAACAAAAAAAAAAAAAAAAAACAGAGAGAAGAAAAGAAAATTCCTGGCTCCTCCCCGTCTCAGCCATCTGTCTTCCAAGAGCATGGAGCCCAGCACACCAGAGCTTCTCTGCTTTACTGTGTACATGAAGTCAGGTCTAGGATGGGGCCCGAGAGTCTGCATTTCTAATAAGCTCCCAGGGGACGGCAGTGCCGTGGGTCCTCAACCTGAGAGGGTGGCCCTGCACCTTTCACTAGTGAGTAAACTCAGGTGGGCGTTGTGGAGCAGCGGGTTAAGCCACCCCCTAGGAAGCCTGCATCCCATATTGAAGTTCCTGGTTAAACCCTAGCTGCTCCGCTTCTGATTCAGCTCCCTGCTAGTGCGCCTGGGAAGACAGCAGAAGACGGCCCAAGCGCTTAGGTTTCTGCCAACTGCAGACTGGATGGAGTTCCTGGCTCCTGGCTTCAGCCTGGCCCAGACCCAGCTGCTGAGAACCGGGGAGTAAACTGGCAGATGAAATCTCTCTCTCTCTCTTTCTGCCTTTCAAATAAATGAATAAATCTTAAAAAAAAAAAAAATGAAGAAACAGGCTCAGCTTGCATGGGGGTGGGTAGCCGTCAGGAAACTCCACACCTCTATTCCTTTCCCCACAATGCTGTCCCCAGTCTGGGACAATCCCATCAGCAATGGCCTTCGGCCCTGGGGATCTTCCCTCCGTGCAGCTGGTGTAACCCACTCCCTAGCTTGGAGGCCAGCTCAGTGTGGGTTTATCCGGGAAGCAAGGGTCAGAGCAGATTTGCCTGAATGCAAAGCCTGTGCTGTTAACAGAGTCACTCTCTGGGGTTCCCCGAGCAGTGCCACATCTGTTCTTTCACCTGGTGCTGTTAGGCGCGACACAGGCTCAGATGGGAGCTTGCGTGCTGGTGGAGAAGGCGCACCCTGGCTTGAGACTCCTGGCTGCCCTGAGGCAGCACCTCCCCCCACCCCCCCGGCCCCCAGCTAGTCTCAGCCCCCTCTTACCGGAGCTGGTCTCTAAGTGTGTCCCAAGGCTGGGGTCTTTGAGGCTGGCTCTCCAGTCCCTGGAGTCTTCTGAGGGGGCCATGTCGATGCCACGGCAGCAGCCTAGCTCTGACAGGAGGGAAGCAGTCCCTGGTCGAGTCTTCTAGGATGTAGCGCTCTCACCCTGGGACCAAACCTTTTATATTTGCCGGAACCAGATCCGGATTTGCTGAGTTCCACCAGGAGCCACGGGAACTGGCCTGGGGCAGTGAGGGATTGCTTTGATCAACATGGTTGTGTCAACAGGATTATTGTCGCTGCCCTGGGAGGGCTGCCTCCTACCAGACAGTTTCTTCCAGCGTCAGCAGTGGCTTCCTGGCTTGGGATAGATAGGTATGTACACTTCCAGAACCTTCTCATGAAGCCCTCAGTTTCCCAAATCTGTCTTTGGCCACGTCTGCAGCTTTTGTGTTTGATTCCTATCTAACAATCATACGAATGACCCAACATGTCCCTTAAGTCAACTGTTTTTACTGCAAAAGAGAAGTGCTTCAAAGAGAAAGTTGGCATGGCACCCTTACATAGAAGCGGTGTCTCTCCCATAGAGAAGTAACTAGGTGTGGCAGGTGGAGCGGTGGTCCTCCAGGGATGCCACGCCCTCATCCCCAGAATCTGTGAGCCTGGGGCCTTGCCTGACAGATGTGATTACAGAAGAGGGACTTTGAGTTGAAGGGGATTACCCTGGGTCATGTGAGCGAGCTCATGTCAACTCCTTAAGTCAGAAAACCTTTCCAGGCTGGATTAGGGAGCCATGTGGGGAGGGCAGAGGCGGGAAGGATGTGAAGTGAGGACGCCACCGCCATCGCTGGCTGTGGAAGTTTTATCTAGAAAAGCATGCAACTGAGACTCAGGACGACACCCTCACAACACAGATCCCTTCTGACACAAGAAGCAATCAACTCAGCGGTGGGCACCCAGGCCGGCGTCCCCCGGCTCATTTCAACTCGGACCCCACCCACCTGGATCCCCAGGCTGAGGGCTCCGTCCCCAGCACTATCCCCACGTCAGACGACAGCTGCAGGCTCCAGTTGCCCTACCTGTGCTTCTGATGGGGCTTCCACAGCCCCTGCTTGCTGTAGGGCACACAGAACTCGGGCGAGAGCTTTCTGCTGGCCAGTTTGTCATGAAGGATATTAGTACCAGGGACACAGATGAAGAGATGCACAGGGCAAGGTGTGGGGGTGGGGAACCTCTTTTCTGCCAAGGGCCATCTGGATACGCATGGCGTCATTCATGGACCATGCAAAATTATCGCCTTGAAAATTAGCCTGCTATAGATGCATTGAATTTTGGCCAGATGAAATGACCTTATGGGCCCTGGAGCTGGACATGCCCCAGCTGGTGGACAGGAGGGGAAGTGGAGCTTCCATGCCTCTCCAGGAGCCTCTAGTGTTCAGCTTTCCTGACCTTCTCCCAACCCTGTCCTTTTATGGTGACTTCATTGCATAAGCATAATTGAGAAATGGATTTGGACTCAAACCAGCAACCAAATGGGATGCTGGCACCGAAGGTGGAGGCTTAGCCCACTATGCCACAGCACCAGCCCCTGCTCCTCTTCTGATTCAGTTCTCTGCTAATGGCCAGGGAAAGCAGTGGAAGGTGGCCCAAGTGCTTGGGCCCCTGCACCCACATGAGAGACCCGAAAGAAGCTCCTGGCTCCTGGCTTCAGCCTGGCCCAGCCTTGGCCATTGCAGCCATTTGGGGAGTGAACCAGCAGATGGAAGACCCCTCTCTCTGTTTCTCCCCTCTCTCTGTCTGTAACTCTGCCTCTCAAATAAATAAATACATATTTTAAAAGGAATAAAAATAATTATTTTTTAAAAAGGAGATGGGGAGAACCTTCATTGGCTACCACCAGAGGTAATCAGGACACCAGCTCCTGACCCTGAAAATCGCAGATTAAATGGACATAAACATCCAAGAGACAGATAGTGACAAGTGTTAGCAAGGGTGAGAAGCTGAGGGGCCGGCTCTGTGGCCCAGTGGGTTAAAGCCCCAGCCTGCTGTGCCAGCATCCCATATGGGGCCCGTTCGAGTCTCAGCTGCTCCTGTTCCAATTCAGCTCTCTGCTATGGCCTGGGGAAGCAGTGGAAGATGGCCCAAGCACCCACTGGGAGACCTGGAAAAAGTTCCTGGCTTTGGTCTGGCCCAGCCCTGGATGTTGTGGTCCTTTGGGTGGGAAGCAGCAGATGAAAGATTCTCTCTCTCTCTTTCTCTCTGCCTTTCAAATAAATAAATAAATCTTGAAAAAAAAAAAAAAAAAAAAGAAGAAGAAGTCTATCCTGCCTTTCCCAGTGAACTGTATTTCCAGGTAACCACATGGCCTACTTGATGGGTGAAAATTATTTTTTTTAAGACTTATGTATGTATTTATTTATTTGGAAAGCAGAGCATCAGGGAGGGAGAGACAAAGAGAGATAGATGTTTTATCTGTTGGTTCACTTCCCAAATGACTGCAACAGCCAGGCCTGGGCCAAGTCAAAGCCAGGAGCCTGGAACTTCCTCCTGGTCAGCCATGTGGGTGCAGGGGCTCAAGTATGGGCCTACCTTCTGCTGCCTTCCAAGGTTCATTAACAGGAACCTGGATGGGGAGCAGAGCAGCCAGGACTGGGACCCGCAGACCAAGGTGGGTGCTGGCATCCCACTGCGCCACAACACTAGCCCCAGGAAAATTATTTACAGGTTTCCAGCTAATATGTGTGGAAGAATGATAGCATCAGAAATGCATCATTTTACAACCTCTAAGGAAATCAGTGGCCCAGATAAAGTCAGGGGTCTTCAAAGGAAGAAGCCATTACATGGGGGGTTGATGGGGAACTTTCCAAAGGAAAAATGGGCCTGCTGCCACCCAAGCCCACCTGGGGGGTCCTGATGTGACTCAGTAGAAGCCCTTGAAGCACCCAAGAAGTGTTCTTACCAAAAAAGTTGCATCAGAATCTACTCAAACCCCAGAGGTAATTTACAGGGGTCGAGAGCTGGTTAAATGACAGTGGAGAGATCTAGAATGTAGGACATTCTGCGGGATGACCCCATTCCTGCCAGACAAAAACATGGAACAAATGAAAAACAAGAAGAGATTCCTGGGATAAAGTATCAAGAGACAATTTAAAAAACATGGGGTGGCAGCTGGTTAAGACGCCTGGCTGAAACGCTGGCATCACAGGTTGCAGTGTCTGGGTTCAAGACCAGGCTCCACTCCTGATTCCAGTGTGCACCTTGGGAGGCCACAGTGATGGCTCAAGTAGTTGGGTTCCAGCCACCCACATGGGAGGCCTGGGTGGAGTTCCCAGCTCCTGGCTTTGGTCCAGCTCAGCCTCGGCTGCAGGCATCTGGGGAATGAACAAGTTGATGGGATCTTTCTGTCTCTTTCTCCACCCCACTCCCCCGCCCTGTCTCTTTCTTTGTCTCTCTGCCTTTCAAATAAATAAAATGTAAAACAAACAAAAAAAAAAAAAAAAAAAAAAACAAAAACCCACCCACTCATTGTGACTCTGATGGATGACCTTTTCTGGATCCTGATTTGAACAAAGCATTGTAAAAAGACATTTGGTGACAATTAGGAAAATTTGATTAGTAGTGGATTTTAAATGATTCCAAAGAATAATTTTTAATTTCATTAGGCATAATCAGGGCTTTGTGGAAATGTAAGACAAGTTTTTGATGGTTGGATTCCTGTATTAAATACATAGGAATGGAATGACTGAATGTCTGGGATTTGCTTGAAAATTCTTCTGGGTGGGAAAATGGGGGCAGGTATTGTGGCACAGACGGTCAAGCCAACATCTCTCTGTGTCTCCTCCTCTCTCACTCTGCCTTTCAAATAAATAAATCTTTAAAAGATGAGTAAGGTAGAAGAAGGAATCCAAGAATTCAGGTTAGTATTCAGTGTTGTGGCACAGTTGGGTAAGCTGCCAGTTGTGTCACCAGCATCCCCTAATAGAGCTCTGGTTCAAGTCCCAGCGGCTCTGTTTTCAATCCAGCTTCCCACGAACGAGTCAGGAAAGCAGCAGAACATGGCCAAAGTGCTTGGGTCCCTGCCATCCATGTGGGAGACCTGGAGGGAGTTCTGAGCTTCTGGATTCAGCCTGGTCCAACCCTGGCAGTTGCAACCATTTGAGGCAGTGAACCAGCGGATGGGAGGGTCCTCTCTCTCTCTCTCTGTTTCTCTTCTTTTCAAATAAGTTTAAAAGGAAAGACTTTCAGGCCGGTGCCACGGCTCACTAGGCTGATCCTCCGCCTTGCGGCGCCGGCACACCGGGTTCTAGTCCCGGTCGGGGTGCCGGATTCTGTCCCGGTTGTCCCTCTTCCAGGCCAGCTCTCTGCTGTGGCCCGGGAGTGCAGTGGAGGATGGCCCAAGTGCTTGGGCCCTGCACCCCATGGGAGACCAGGAGAAGCACCTGGCTCCTGCCTTCGGATCAGCGCGGTGTGACGGCCGCAGCACACTGGCCGCGGCGGCCATTGGAGGGTGAACCAATGGCAAAAGGAAGACCTTTCTCTCTGTCTCTCTCTCTCACTGTCCACTCTGCCTGTCAATAAATAAATAAAGGAAAGACTTTCAGCTGGATGACTGGAACAGGTCCAGGAGCTAGGAGACGTGCAGACTGAGTGTATGATTATGGTAGAGCTGGTTTCTCGCTGGGAGCATCGCTTCCGTATGTTACAGGTCCCCAGCCCCAAGCTTCTCCCCTCCATTGTTCCCTCCACTCTGCTGCCAGAGTGACACAGCCCCTTCACCAAACCTAAGCCTGCCCTTTCCTGACAAGGGTGGTTGTTTAAGGGCTTGATCACTTTGTAGTTGGAAACTTGAGGAGCTGAGGCTGAACTGATGTCAGTTTATATGATTTAGCTTATCAATTTGATGACACAGGTTTTACTGATTTATTAGAAAGAGTTACAGAGAGAAGGAGAGACAGAGCTAAGATCCGTCATCCGCTGGTTCATTCTCCCAAATGGCCTGGGATAGTCTGAAACCAGGAGCCAAGAGCTTCATCTGGGTCTCCCATGTTGGTATAAGGGCACAAGTACTTGGACCATCTTCTGTTGCTTTCCCCAGTCTATTAGCAGGGAGTTGGATTGAGAATGGAGCAGCCGGAACTTGAACTGGCGCCCACATGGGATGCTGGCATTGTAGGCTGCAACTTAACCCACTATCCCACAATACCGGCCCCTACAATAGTCTTAAAATGTTGGATTGGCTGGCGCTGCGGCTCACTAGGCTAATCCTCTGCCTTGCGGCGCCGGCACACCGGGTTCTAGTCCCGGTCGGGGCACCGGATTCTGTCCCGGTTGCCCCTCTTCCAGGCCAGCTCTCTGCTGTGGCCCGGGAGTGCAGTGGAGGATGGCCCAGGTGCTTGGGCCCTGCACCCCATGGGAGACCAGGAGAATCACCTGGCTCCTGGCTTCGGATCAGCGCGGTGTGACGGCCGCAGCACACCGGCCGCGGCGGCCATTGGAGGGTGAACCAACGGCAAAGGAAGACCTTTCTCTCTGTCTCTCTCTCTCTCACTGTCCACTCTGCCAAAAAAAAAAAAAAAAAAAAAAGTTGGATTAAAAACACAGCACATTAACTCTAAGCAGAGCCTATTTCCTTTTATGCCTTTTGGAAAGGGTCTCTTAATTCTTCACAGGTATCCTGGGCGTGCATTATTTTTAACCACTTTTTCTAGTTTTCTTTTTTTGGTACGTTTTAACATTCCTACCTTTTTTTCCACTTTTAAAAACTGATAGATAATAATTGTACATCTTTGCTGTGTGAAGTTCATTTGTAACAGTCTGCTCCAGAGATTTCAGTCATCAATCACCTCAAATATTTTTCACTTTTTTTTTTTTTAGTTTTTTACAAAATTTTATTTGAGGGCCCAGTATCCCATATGGCCTGGGAAAAGCAGTGGAAGATGTCAGAAGTGTTTGGGCCTCTGCCACCCACGTGGGAGATCTGGAAGAAGCTCCTAGCTTTAGTCCGGCCCAGTTCCAGCTGTTGCAAACATTTCAGGAGTGAACCAGCAGATGGAAGATCTCTCTCTCTCTCTCTTTCTCTCTCTCTCTCTCTCTCTCTTTTTCTAATAAGTAAATGAATAAACATTCTAAAAAATTTTGAGAATCAGAGAGACAGAGACAGACAACAGAGAAAGCTCCCACTTCTGGGTCACTCCCCAAATGCACACGTCAGGGCTGAACCAGGCCAAAGGCAGGAGCTGGAAACTCGACCCAGGTCTCCCCTGTGAGTGGCTGGAGCCCAAGAACTTGGGCAGTCACAGTCACCTACTGCCTCCCACGGTGTACATTAGCAGGAAGCTGGAGTCAAATACCTGCCCCATTATTTCTTTGTGATGAGAACACTCAAAATTCTCTCTCGTGGCTATTTTGAATTCCACAGTACACTATTATTAACTGTAATCACCCCTCAGGGTACTAGAACATCAGGACGCATTCCTCCTATTTGGCTGTGACTTTGTACCCATTAATCCATCTCTCCCCATCTCCCGGGTCCTCCCCTCCACGTCTGACAGCCACTGTTCTCTCTGCTTCTCTGCGCTCAGCTGGTTCGACCTCTACCTGGGACGGAAACCACGCAGGACTCGTCTTCCTGCGCCTGGCTCATTCTACCGAGCATCAGGAGCCTCCAGGTCCGTCCATGTCGCTGCAGATGACAGGGTCTCATCCTCGCCGTGCCTGAAGTGTCCCGTTGGGCCGGAATACACATTTACTACACAGAGACACTTAGACGGTTCCCACACCGCGGCGGCTGGGAACGGCGCTGCCGTGAACCCGGGAGCACAGCTGTCCTTTCAGCAGACTGGTTTGCTTTCCTGTGGATTCGTATCTGGAAGTGGATTGCTGGACAACAGGGCCCTTCTATTTTTATTTTTTTAAAAATATTTATTTATTTATTTGAAAGTCAGTGTTACGCGGAGAGGGAGAGGGAGAGGGAGAGGGAGAGGGAGAGGGAGAGGGAGAGGGAGAGGGAGAGGGAGAGGGAGAGGGAGAGGGAGAGGGAGAGGGAGAGGGAGAGGGAGAGGTCTTCCACCCACTGGTTCACTCCCCAATTGGTTGGATCACTGCGCTGATCTGAAGCCAGGAGCCAGGAGCTTCTTTCGGGTCTCCCACGCAGGTGCAGGGGCCTAAGCACTCGGACCATCTTCCACTGCTTCCCCAGGCCATAGCAGAGAGCTGGATCGGAAGTGGAACAGCCGGGACTTGAAGCGGTGCCCATATGGGATGCCAGCACTGCAGGCGGCGGCTTTACCCACTACGCCACAGCACCGGCCACATGAGCCGTTCTATTTTTAACTTTCTGGGGGCTCACCCCAGTGTTTTCCATAGTAGCTGTACTGATTCAGGCTTCCACCAACAGTGTATGAGGGTTCTCCTTTCCCCACAGCCTCGCCTTGGCATACACTTTTTAAAATTTCTGAAAAACTACCCAAAGGTAGAAAAGGAATAAAACATTTTCTATTCTGTCCACTATCCAGATTCAACAGTTGCATTTTCTTTTTTTGCTTTCTTTTATTTATTACAGATGTATTTTTATCTAAAAAATGTTTATTTTCATCTAGTTGAAGGAGTGAGATAAAGAGAAGTCTTCCATCTGCTGGTTGACTCCCCAAATGGCCTGCAATGGCCAGGGCTATTCCAGGCTGCAGTTAGGAGCCAGGAACTCCATTCAACTCTCCCACTTGGGTGGCAGGGACCCATGCACTTGGGCCATCACCCCTTGCTTCCCAGGACACTGGATCAGAAGCAGAGCAGCCGAGACTCGAACTGGCACTTTCATATGGGACACAAGTGTCCTAAGCGGCAGCTTCATCTGCTGTGCCACAAGTCCTGCCCCTTCACTTAAACTTTTATTGTTATTGTAGAACAAATGTGACAGTGTAAGAGTAGCATGAAGAGTGTCCCCTGCCACCCAGTCTCTTTTACCCAGTTTCCCCTGGTGGTAACATCTTGTAAAATTACTGTGCAGTGACATAGCCGGGATGCTGACATCCACACAGTGCAAGCAGAGACCACTCCATCACCACAGGTCCTCCCCATGTGGTCTCCAGCAGAGGGGGATTGAGGACAGACAACTGGATGTTTAGACAATTTCTGGAAGGGCTGAGGCATGTTTGCTAAACTGGACCTCCAGGGGTGGTTCCTAGAACGTCATAGAACTCACCCATCAGGAACTACTACTCCTGCCACCGTCAGGAAGACAGGGAGCCACGAGAATACTGTTGGAGTTAGGGGACGCATCACAACAGCCAGGATGCACAGATCTCCGTCTGGACTGGGAGCTGGCGCCCGGGTGTAGAACGGTTCGTTTGGCTGTACCCACCTCAGAGATGGCTCTGGACACGCATGAGGTGGAGCTGAGCCACTGTGCACACTGCAAACCCCACATTAGCGTGAGCTTGCTTGCCGGCAGAGACCAGCTCAAGGCAGCAAGTCTATGACCACTGCCTCGCCTCCACCTTCCACATCTCACTAACTGTCAGAACCCATTCGCATCGAGGGTTCTAACTGCAGCTGAGTTTTCAGATTCTGGAAAGAAGATATTTTAAGTCCTGATCAGCAACATCCAATGCAGATGGACACAGGGATAGATTTGATGCTTAGTATTGTTCTAATCAAATCTGCTATTGTTTTCCCTGTAAAAGAAGAGGAAATTGGTTGGCGCCGTGGCTCACTTGGCTAACCTCCACCTGCAGCGCCAGCACCCGGGGTTCTAGTCCCGGTTGGGGCTCTGGATTCTGTCCCGGTTGCTCCTCTTTCAGTCCAGCTCTCTGCTTGGGTCCTGCACCTGCATGGGAGACCAGGAGGAAGCACCTGGCTCCTGGCTTCGGATTGGCGCAGCGCGCTGTTCTTAGCAGCCATTTGAGGGGTGAACCAATGGAAGGAAGACCTTTCTCTCTGTCTCTCTCTCTCTCACTGTCTAACTCTGCCTGTCAAAAAAGAAAAGAAAAGAAAAGAAAAGAAAAGAAAAGAAAAGAAAAGAAAGAAAGAAAGATAGAAAGAAAGAAAAGGAAAAGACAAATGTGGACAAAGATGTGGAAAACCTGGGGCCCTTGTTTACTTGTTTATTGTTCGTGGGACTATGAAAGAGAGTAACCACAGTGAAAAACAATATGCAATTCCTGAAACCAAAAAATTAAACACAGAACTGCCATCTGACCCAGCAATTTCACTTCTGAGTATTTACCCAGTATTTTCAGTATTTTACTGAAATCAGGATCTCACAGAAATATTAGCACTCCAGAGTTTATCGCAGCCATTCACCATAGCTGGGATGTAGAAACAACTTAAGTGTCCTGATGGACATTAGCCATTAGGAGTGGCTAAAGACAACGTGCTGTAAACAATAATGGAAAAGTGTCCAGCCTTTAAAAGGAAGGAAGTCATGCACTATTCAGCAGAGTGAAACACACCGAGAGCTTTCTACTGAGTGGAATAAGCTGGTCACGGAAGGTCACCTCCGTGAGATATCTAAAAATAGTCAAACCCATAGAATCAGAGTAGAATTGTGGCTGCCAGGGGCTGGGCAGAGGGGAGAAACAGGAAGTAGCTGACTGCCGGTGAATACATTACGGAGATCTGTTGTGCCACATGGTACCTACAGTACTCTATTGCACACTCAAAAGTTTTAGAGCAGACCTCATTTGAAGTGTTCTTGCCACAGTAATGTTTTAAAAAAGCAAGCGACGTCAACTGCTGATCTTTGGTTTCTCCAGAAAGTGTGAAGAGAGCAGCGAGTTGAGCAGGTTGCCCCTGTTGAAGGCCAGTACACAAAGGTGGTGACCGCGAATGTGTAGGGACCAGTGCGCCCTTGACGGACTTCTGCACCTGCGCTTGGCCCACCAGGTCAGGGAATGCATCTGTTAAAAAGATGCAGAAAGAGCTTATGGGGGTAGCAAGAGTGTTGTCAAAGATCAGAGATCAGGGACGATGAACAAGACCAGAGTGAGAAAAGGAAAAAGCCCACAAACGTGAGGGAGGGAAGTCAGCGGCCCGGAGACCCCGGCGTGGACAAAGAGTTTGCTGACTCTCCTCAGGCATCCTCACGCCCACCCAGGCTAATCCCGCATCTCTGCAGGCAGGGAGAGTGGGTACCGATCGGCTAAAGGCTGGGGAACACAATGGAGCCTGCAGCTCTGGGCCTCACTAGCGTCCCATCCCTTACAACGTGTGGGGCTTCAGGCCGGTCATTTACTCTGAGCCTCCCTCTTCCCTTCCTCGACAGAGAACGACACTATGGCAGGGCTGGTGTGAGGGCTTGAGACAATGCATGTGAAGCTTGAACTCAGCGCCTGGCACAAAGTACGCGGCAACACATGGAAGCTGACCCTTGCGTATTTGGAACAGAAAACCAAGGCAGTGCACAAGAATCGCCGCACCACAATTCTAAGCGCAGAAGTACTGTAATGTGGAACTTTTGGACAGCTAGGCGCATGCGCCCGTCCGCGGTCGCGAAGCCACCGCGGGAGCTGCGCATGCGCCGGAAGTTGCAGCCGGGAAGCCAGCGAGGTCTGTTCCGCCCGACTCTAACATGGCGGCGCCCTTTGTCTGCTCTGAAGTGCCGTCCCCGGCCTTCTCGCGGCCGTGATGCACCTCCCTCTGCGGTGGGGTCCGGGACATGGCAGGTGAGGGCCAGCGAGCGCCCGGGGTCGGGGGCGCCCAGGCGGCCGGGACAGAGGCGGCGGAGGGTGGGGTGCGGCGGGACGCTGGGGACGGTTGTGTGGGGGAGGGGAGGGAAGTGGAGTGGGACGGGAACCGAGGCTGGGGGCACGCTGTGGGGCCGGCGGCTGCGGGGCAGCGGGGCGGGGAGTGGGCGGGCGGAGCAGCCGCCCCGGCGAGGGGGCGCGAGTCGCCTCCTGGGCTCGGTGACACCCCAGCTGCTAGCATCTCCGCCCCCGCCTCCCGGCTGTCACCGCCCCTTGACCCCGCGCGCCGCGGCGGGTGGGCACTCGGCGGCCGCGAGGGGGCGAGGTGCTCGGCGGTGCGAGTCCGCCGGCGGGGCCTAGGCGGAGCCGGGCACTTTGCTGAATGAAATGATACCATTCATTCATTCGTTCCGTAGACAGGTGCTGGGGACGGGGCGGGTGGTGCAGACTGAACCCTGGAGTCGTGGTGCGGAGCCGGGCACGGGGCTTGAACCCCGTCGCGTGCTGTGACCGTAGGCACTTTAGGTCCCGTCCCTCTGCCTCAGTTTCCTCACAGCGGAGGTGATAACATCTCCCTCCTAAGATGGTGACAGAGGTTAAATCATGTCGCAGATGTAAGGTGTAAAGCCCAGGAGACTTCAGGGCGGCTTCTGGGCCCCAAAGGACGCCGAGGGTCGTGGGCAGGACCCGGAGGGGGCGGTGCTGTTCTCAGTGGAAGGTGTAGACGGACGAGATGCCGCCAGGAAAGCGCTGCGGCTAGACCTTAGGGGACTTTGGGAACCTGGTTAAAGGCCTTACGTTTTAGGTTAACGGGAAGGCATGAGAGGCTTCTCTGTATCAGAAAGCTCGCTCTGGCTGTGTGAAGAAGGTTTTAAAGCGAGTGGGTCTTGGGGCCAGCCCTGTGGTGTAGGTTAAGCCTACACCTGCTGCGCCGGCTTCCCATATGGGTGCTGGTTCAAGTCCTGACTGCACCACTTCCGATCCAGTTCCTTCCTAAGGTGCCTGGGAAAGCAGCGGAGATGGCGCAGGTCTTTGGGCCCCTGCACCCGCGTCTCCTGGCTTCGGCCTGGCTGAGCCCAGCCCCACCCAGCCGTTGCAGCCATTTGGGGAGTGAACCAGAGAAGGAAGATATCTTCCTCTCCCCTATTCTGTATCTCTGCCTTTCAAATAAATAAATCTGTTTTTCTAAAGATCTATTTATTTGAGAGGCAGAATTACAGACGGGGAGAGACAAGGAAAGTCTTCCATCTGCTGGTTCACTCCCCAAATGTCTGCAATGGCTGGAGCTGTGCTGATCTGAAGCCAGGAGCCAGGAGCTTCTTCCAGGTCTCCCACATGGGCGCAGGGGCCCAAGCACTTGAGCCATTCTGTGCCCTGCCAGGCCATTAGCAGAGACCTGAATCAGAAGAGGAGCAGCTGGGACACGAACTGGTGCCCGCATGGGATGTCGGCGCTACAGAGAGAGTTTTAACCAGCTACACTGCAGCACTGACTCTGATAAAGCTTTTTTTTTTTTAAGATTTATTTATTTATTTGAAAGGCAGAGTTAGAGAGAGGCAGAGGGAGGGAGGGAGGGAGGGAGAGAGAGAGAGAGAGAGAGAGACAAAGATCTTCCATCTGCTGGTTCACTCTCCAGATGGCCACAGCAGCCAGAGCTGGGCCAATCTGGAGCCAGGAACCAGGAGCTTCTTCCGGGTCTCCCACGTGGGTGCAGGGACCTAACCACTTGGGCCGTCTTCTGCTGCTTTCCCAGGCACATTAGCAGAGAGCTGGATCAGAAGAGGGGCAGCCGGGACTCGAACCGGCACCCATATGGGATGCCAGCACTGCAGTCAGTGGCTTTACCCGCTACGCCACAGCGCCAGCTCCTAAATCTTAAAAAAAAAAAAAAAAAAAAAAAAGAGAGGAGTGGCTCCGACTAAGGGGCTTAAGAGGCTGCTAGAATCACCCAGGTGAGAAATGAGGATGGTCTTGGGTTAGGCTAGGGGGAGATGGTTTTGGGGGTAGAACGGACAGAACTTGGTGGTTACTTGGATGAGGGACTTGAGGGCAGGGAGGAGTTGGGAGTGACCCCAAGTTTTTCGTTGGTGGACACTGATGCTGCTCACTGTGAGAGGCAGAGGCAGATGAGCAGGGCTGAGGGGGAGCAGGGAGATTTAGTTTTGAACTTGTTGAAATTAGGTGCCCGTGGCCAGTGCTATGACTCACTTGGTCAGTCCCCCGCCTGCGGCGCCGGCATCCCATATGGACGACGGGTTCTAGTCCCAGTTGCTCCTCTTCCGGTTCAGCTTTCTCCCGTGGCCTGGGAAAGCAGTAGAAGATGGCCCAAATGCTTGGGCCCCTGCACCCACGTGGGAGACCGGGAGGAAGCACCCAGCTCCTGGCTACGGATCGGCGCAGCGCCTGCCCCTAGCGGCCATTTGGGGAGTGAACCAACGGAAGGAAGACCTTTCTCTCTGTCTCTCTCACTCTCTATAATTCTACCTGTCAAATTTTTTTTTTAATTAGGTGCCCTTAAAGCATTCACACGATGCTGTGGTGGTGCTGCGGCAGCTGTCACCCCTGAGTTGTAGCAGGGGCCGAGTTGTAGCAGGGGCCGTGCCGCGTGGGCTGAGGGTGTGCAGGAGGGAGTGCTCAGCTGCAGCAGCCCTTGGCCATAGCCTTGTTGCTGCTCGGCAGGCCTGCCTTTCACTAAGCCGAGCTCCTCAGTGGAGGCTGGGCGCATCGGCTTTGCGTCCAGATCTCCGGCAGGTCAGATACCCAGTGCCACGTTGGTGGAGCCCTCGCTCTGTGCCTCTCGGCGCTGAGCACTCGGCTTTTGCTCGGCTCCGATGGGTGAGTGAAGGGGCTGTTCTTAGGGGGACGCAGGTCCCCTTCAGGTACCTGTCAGGTTTTCCACTCGGATGTCGGAGTCAGGGAATGAGCTGGGAGGGGGGCGCCTGGCTGGAGTTCGCACAGACTGTTCTGGGAGTAACCTGGACGCTGTGGGACGTGGAGGTACGGCTGGAGGAAGCAGACGGGGTCGTTTTGTTTTTCCTTCTTCTCTATGCTCATGGAACATCCTCTCATGGTAGCTTTTTCTTCAAAATGACACTTTAATGACAAAATCCTTTTTTTTTTTAAGATTTATTTTATTTATTTGAAAGGCAAGGCCGGCGCCGCGGCTCACTGGGCTAATCCTCCGCCTAGCGGCGCCGGCACACCGGGTTCTAGTCCCGGTTGGGGCGCCGGATTCTGTCCCGGTTGCCCCTCTTCCAGGCCAGCTCTCTGCTGTGGCCAGGGAGTGCAGTGGAGGATGGCCCAGGTGCTTGGGCCCTGCACCCCATGGGAGACCAGGAAAAGCACCTGGCTCCTGGCTCCTGCCATCGGATCAGCGCGGTGCGCCGGCCGCAGCGCGCCAGCCGCGGCGGCCATTGGAGAGTGAACCAACGGCAAAGGAAGACCTTTCTCTCTGTCTCTCTCTCTCACTGTCCACTCTGCCTGTCAAAAAAAAAAAAAAAAAAAGAAAAAGAAAGGCAGAGTTACAGAGAGTCAGAGGCAGAGAGAAGAGAGAGAGAGAGAGAGGTCTTCATCCACTGGTTCACTCCACAGGTGGCCGCAACAGCTGGAGCTGTGCTGATCCAAGGCCAGGAGCCAGGAGCTTCTTTGAACCGGGACCCATATGGGATGCCAGTGCTGCAGGCAGCGGCTTTACCTGCTATGCCACAGCGCCGGCCCCAAAATCCTTTTTATAGTGTGGTTGACAAATTGTTGCTCTTACTGTTGTTTTACCAACGAAGATTGGAGTGGATTAATCACCAGCCTTGCTCACGCCTTGTTTGAATTGGGTATAGTCTGAAATGCTCCATCAAAGCAATCTCAAAATGCAGTGGCTGAAACCAAGTGGAAGTTTGTTCCTCACCCTGTGACAGTCTGAGAGTGTGCAGCCTAGCGCTGGGGGAGCCGCGTGTCTGTTCTGTGAGGTCGTCTGGGAACAAGAGTCCTTTGATCACTTGGTCCTTGCTCAAACCGGGCTTCCTTCCCATGGTCCAGCCTGGCTGCTGCAGCCCCTGCCATCAAGTATGAACTTCACCTGGGGAAAAAGGAAAGATGGGACGGGGGCACGTGCTCAGTTCTTGTAAGGTTCTAATGTTTTGTGCGGTGTGGTCTCCCAACGGAAGGCAGCTACCACATCTGGTGTGTTACCAAAGAATGAGTCATGCCTGCACCCATGCTGGAGGAAGAGTTGGATGTCCCCAGGGTGACTGGGTTGCTTGGGTGAGTCAAGTGTGAGGGGAAGTCCACTGAAGTGGTGACGGGGGCTGGGCCTGCTCCCCAGACCCGTGTCTCCCCAAGGCAGGCCGTCCCGGCTTTGGGTGCTTGATGGTGTTTCAGCCTAGGGAATCTTGGCTTGCTTACGTGGTCAGTGCTTCCTGTGCCGACATGTGTTAGGTGGGACTGGAGACGGGGGAGGCCAGATCCTGGGGACAAGGTGTCGCAAGCCGTGTACGGAATCCTGACACCGTGCAGGAAGTGCCAGGTCTGCGCAGGAGAGTGGGAGCACAGGAGGACTGACTGACAGTGGAGGCTTTACTGAGGTGCCGAAGATGCTTTATTTTTTTGTTTTATTTTATTTTTTGACAGGCAGAGTTAGACAGTGAGAAAGAGAGACAGAGAGAAAGGTCTTCCTTTTTCCGTTGGTTCACCCCCCAAGTGGCCGCTACGGCTGGCGCGTTGTGGCCGGCGCGCTGCACTGATCCAAAGCTAGGAGCCAGGCGCTTCCCCCTGGTCTCCCATGCAGGTGCAGGGCCCAAGCACTTGGGCCATCCTCCACTGCACTCCTGGGCCACAGCAGAGAGCTTGCCTGGAAGAGGAGCAACCAGGACAGAACTGGTGCCCCAACCGGGACTAGAACCCAGGGTGCTGGCGCCGCAGGCGGAGGATTAACCTGTAAAGCCACGGCGCCGGCCTTAATTTTTATATATTTGAAAGAAAGAGGGAGAGAGACAGCCTGCCCATTTTGTTGGTTCACTCCCTAAATGCCTGCAGCAGCTGGGGCTGGGCCACAGTAGACCAGGAGGCCAGAACTCAACCCAGTTAGGAAGGGGCAGGGACCTAGTGTTGCCCAGCCGCCTGCCACCGCTCAGGGCGTGCATTAGCAGGAAGCTGGGTGAAAGTGGATCCAGGCCTCAAACCCGGGCATCTGGCTAGGGGGTGAGCAGCCTAGGCGGCCTCCTAAGTGCTGTGCCTGAGACCCACCCTGACTGCAAAGTTGCCCTCAGGTAGGGTGGCAGTGAGGGCTGGAGCCACGTGGGAATCCATGTTCCTCTGGTCGTATTGTCACCAAGGCTTAGCTTCCTCATCTGTAAATTAGGGTAACGACATCTCCTTCACGGAATTGTTCTGCAAATTCTGCCATGTAGGGCAGGTACTTCGCACGTTGGCTGTGTGTATGGAGCACTTATTCAGTGTCAGTTAGCTCCTGCCCCAAGGTGCAGGATGGTTCAAAGCCACAGGGGCCTGCCAGGATTGCAGGTAAACAAGACCTAAGCCCTCTGAGCAGCCTGCTGCCGCCCTTCCCCGAGGCAGGGATTGTCCGCATCCTGCACAGTCAAGGACTGCTCTGGGCCGCCCCTGTGTTTCCCAGGATTCCCCAGGCTTGCTAGTGAAAGCTGTCACTGTTTGGATCCTCAGAGGCTCTGGTGAGGGGTCTTTGAGAAGGACTTGTTTAACCCCTTCAGGTTCAGATGCTTCTAGGAAGCTGCCCTGAACCCCGCCAGCGCCCACCCCAGCTGAGCCAGGAACACTCCCTGACTTCTCGGCGCCCTTAGCAGTCTCTGTAGAGGCAGTCTCACCACTGGTCTGTCTCCTCCCCGCCCTCGCCCCTGCCACCATTAGACCACCAGCACGGTGGATGCAGGGACAGGGTCTGTGTTGTTGGACGGGTGGATGTTCAGCCTTGATTGGCTGCAGAGGAACTGCAGATCGGAACTGGCAAGAACTCCAGTGTGGCACGGGGCAAGGCATGCCACGGCCACGGTCAGAGAGAGAAGCTGGCAGGAAGTAGAGACGGTGAACTGTGACTAAACTATGAGAGTTTGGCTCAGAACATGGTTTCTCTTTCTTTTTCCAGTAGAGCAGGGTTTCTCAGCCTTGACATTACTGACATTTCGGGCGAGGTACATCTTTGTTGTGCGGGTTGCCCTGTAGCGTTCCAGCCCCCGCCCCAGCTGTCACAATCAGATGGCTCCAGACAGTGCCACGTGTCTCTGGGACGAGATTGCCTGCAGTGGAGAAGGCCTGCACTATGTCCTAGCGATTAGAAGTGGGAACTTGTCAGCCAAACATTCCTGGGCTCCTATCTGATTCTTAGGTGAGTGTTTCCTAGCTATGTCTGCCTTTGGGCAAATATTTGACCTCCATAAGCCTCAATTTCTTGAGTTGTAAAATGGGGACAGTGGTTACCTTACACATTTCTTTATTGGGTAGAATTGCTAGTGAGGCGTGCACATGAAGTGCTTAGTCGTCTCTGACTTTGTGCTTGGTAGTGATATGTGTTAGGAGAACAAGACCCTCAAGAGGGTCAACCAGGAGAATGTGCAGGGTTGGGGAAGGAAACAGTGTTTGGTGTGGGAATCCACGCACAGGGTAGAAGCATCAGAAGGTTCTAGAGAATGGACTGTGGAAAGTCACCCACCCTCCTCCCAGACATTCCATGTCTGTGTGCCCTTGCAGGGTGTGCGTGTGCACGCGTGTCTGTGTAGAGGGGCCTTTCAGTCCCTGGCTTGGATTTGTTGCACTACACAGGTGTACACAGGCTTTTCGCGTCTTTGCCCTGGACGTTCCTGTTTAGAACTCGGAAAGGGCGGCTATAGGGCAGCCGCGGAATTCTGAGTTGCCTGGAGAAAGAGCAGGTGGCAGCTCTTGACAGTGCTGGGATTCCCCAAGGAATGGTGCCTGTGTGGGTGGCACAGAGGCATGCAGATGTGGGGTTAGTTTGGCACAATGTTAGTACTGGACACCACAACAGGGAGAGACCCCAACTTTAACAAAAATAACTCTGGATACGTTTTGTGCATGAAGCCTATTATCCTGGAGATCACAATTTTTGTTTTTGTTTTTGTTGGCCACAAGTTTAAGTGATTGAAATAGCAGAGATCAGAGAAAAAGCATTTTGGCACGAGATGACTTCAGCGTCTGCTGCAGGTGTGTGGGTGGAGCGTCCGCATGTGATCCTGGTGCTTCCGGAGCTCGGTGTGGGTATCGATAGCTTTGCAGTCCCAGAGCGCGTGAAGGCTGGCCTGAGAGTGCCATCATCAGGACACGCAGAATACCAGGGCTTGGGCGCTTGGATTCAGATGTGCTTGTTGAGAATTGAAGGCAGATGGTTCTCAGGGCTCGAGCTGAAAGGCATGGAAGCAGAGGGCACAGTGAGAACTGAGTGTTCACTCCTGTGGAAATGCAGGTGGACCTGGCTCAGAGGTGGGGGTTCCAG
This sequence comes from Oryctolagus cuniculus, assembly GCF_964237555.1. Classification (NCBI taxonomy): domain Eukaryota; kingdom Metazoa; phylum Chordata; class Mammalia; order Lagomorpha; family Leporidae; genus Oryctolagus; species Oryctolagus cuniculus. The sequence goes on from NC_091438.1 coordinate 153,670,667, forward strand.
CTGAGAGTGGGGAGCATGCCAGAAAGCAGGCGTGGGGACTGCTTTGTAACATCAAACACATTCTCAGCCTCTGGTCTTAAAAGGTCTGGCAGTGGAATCTGTTCTCCCCACCCACACCACTTCCTCTGCTGGAGTTGTTACTCCAAGCGGTCACTTTCCTGTCCTGGGTGGAAGACTGAATTTTGCTGTCCTGCCGGGTGGAAACCTCTGTCCATGGCTCATAAGCCATAGCTCAGGGAGCGAAACCCCTCTCATTTCGGTAGTCTGGGTTGTGTGGGCCCTGGCAGGGACTTTCCTGGTTTACTGTAACTCAGCCAGCACTCCTTGCTTCAAGACATTGTTTAAAGTGAAAATGAACATTGTTTAATTTTGTGAAATATTGGGAGGATTTGAAAGAGTGTGTTAGCCTTAAAGAATAAAGCTACAAGAGCACCTATGTACCCTCTGCTAGTTTACAACACAGAATGCTACCATGATCTTTGGGTTCCCCCATGTGGCTCTATGGATTCTACCCCACCCCACATCTCCCACCCCCTGCCATCCCTAAAACTTACTTTCACCACTCTCTTATTTTTTTCAGTAAAAAACATTTTTATTTTTAATTTTTATTGGCGAGGCAGAGGGAGGGGAGGGAGAAAGCCAGCCCTGCTCTGCTGGGTCGCTCCCTAGATGACTGCAGTGGCGGGAGCTGGGGTGGCTGAGCTGAAGCTGGGAGCTGGGAACCCAACCCTGGTCTCACAGAGCACCAGGAACTCCTGCCTCCCGGGGTCTGCATCAGCAGGACGCTGGAATCGTGAGACTTAGGCGCTTTGTCATGGATGTAGTATCCTAACTGCTGGGCCAGACGCAAGCCTCTCTTTGTAGTTGCACCATGTGTTTATACCTCTAAACAATGTGTTACTTGATTTCCCATGTTTTTGAACTTGATATAATTACTTTCTTAATGACTCAGGTTTTTTGTTTAATGTATTTTATTTTTAAAAAATGATTTCATTTATTTACTTGAGAGGTAGAGTTACAGACAGTGAGAGGGAGAGACAGAAAGAAAGATCTTCCAGCCACTGATTCACTCCCCAAATGGCTGCAATGATCAGAGCTGGGCCGGTCCAAAGCCAGGAACCCAGAGCCTCTTCCGGGTCTCCCACATGGGTGCAGGGGCCCAAGCACTTGGGCCATCTTCCACTGCTTTTCCAGCCCATGAACAGAGAGCTGGATTGGAAGAGGAGCAGCTGGGACATGAACCCATGCCTCTGTGCTGCGCTACAGGCAGAGGCTTAGTCTACTACACCACAGTGCCAGCCCCCTGCTCCACTTCTGATCCATCTCCCTGTCAGCTCCCTTTAATGCTCCTGGGAAAGCAGTGGGAAATGCTTAACTACTTGGGCCCCTGTCTGCAACGTGGGAGCCCTGGATGGAGTTCCACCTGGCCTAGCCTTGACCCTTGTGATCATTTGGGAAGTGAACCAGCAGATGCAAAATCTCTTTCTCTATTTCTCCTTCTGTCTCTCCCTCTCTCTCTGTAACACTGACTTTCAAATAATAGTTACATAAATCTTTTTTAAAAAATAATTTTGAAAAAATTCATCAATTTTTTCTTTTGATTAGCATGTTTCTTTTTAAGAGCTTCCTCCCTAGTTCAGGTTCATAAAGATATTACTGTATATAAGAGTATATATTGTTTTATGTTATTTTGTAAAGATTTTATTGGGGCCAGCAGTGTGGTACAGCAAGTTAAAGCCCCATCCTGCAGTGCCGGCATCCCACATGGGCTCAGGTTCAAATCCCAGCTGTTCCACTTCTGATCCAGCTCTCTGCTATGGCCTGAGAAAGCAGTGGAAGATGGCCCAAGTCCCTGGGTCCCTGCACCCATGTGGGAGACCCGGAAGAAGCTTCTGGCTCCGGTCTTCAGATCAGCTCAACTCCTGCCATTGAGGCTATTTGGGGAGTGAACCAGCAGTTGGAAGACTTCTCTCTCTCTGCCTCTCTCTATCCCTCTCTCTCTCTCTCTCTCTCTGTGTGTGTGTGTGTGTCTACCTCTCTCTGTGTCTCTGCTAAATAAATAAAATCTTTTTTAAAAAAAGTGAGAGGGAGAGAAAGAGAGAAAGGTCTTCCGTTTGCTGGTTCACTCCCCAAATGGCCACAATGGCTGAGCCGATCCAAAGCCAGGAGCCAGGAGCTTCTTCTGGGTCTCCCATGCAGGGGCCCAGGTGCTTGGGCCAACTTCCACTGCTTTCCCAGGCATGGCAGAGAGGTGGATTTTTAGAGGAGCAGCTGAGACTAGAACCGGCGCCCATGTGGGATGCCAGCACCATAGGCAGAGGCTTAGGCCACTACGCCACAGTGCTGGCCCTGGGACTAAACCTTTAACAAACAGGCCGTTGGAGGATACTCAAGCTGATATCCAAACCAGCCGGGGAGCTCCACTTGCTCTCTGGATTCAGCACTTATTTGGTTTTGTTTTGACCTCAATATTGCCTACTCCCCTGTCAGTTCATTTTCACATTTTAAAAGATGTCTTACAGTTTTTAATTGTTTGAAGTGGAGAATTAGCCCCAGGGTACCTGGTGTGCTATGCTTCCAGAAATTGAAGTGTTCCATAGTTTTAATTTAATATTTTTATATGGCAACAGCAAACTCCGAATATTAGAACTAAGGCTTAGTGATGTTTACTGCTGGATCTTATGTTTCCTGACGCTCATTAGTGTAAGGAAAAGGGGCTGGTGAGCCCCTGTTAATGACAGAGAATTTGCCTTTTGGGGGCAGATTAAGGATCTCTGGGACAGTGTTTGTCCATGGAAGTTTTGTTCTCATTTATAATGGAGAGAGCACATTTCAGAATGTGGTAGACTTGGCCTTGACTTTGGGATTGGCCTTTACCCTGGGTTTGGCAGAGACTAGGTCAGGTGACAACCTCTCTAAACCATATTTGCTCATCTGCACGATGGGGGTTTCCACTCTAACTCCCCTCCCCCAAATTATCCTGAGGTCTGCTGAGGTGACACATGTGCAGGGACACTGTGCAGGTGGGTCCCCTCCGTGGTTATTCCAGCTCCTCCCTCTTTGCACGCAGGGAACCTCCCCTACAGTGCTTAGCATATGGGAGCTTGTTCTCAGCAATGCTCTGTTTTCTTTGGGCATTTCCACCTACAGTCCTTTGCCAGGACTCAGAATCTTTTTTTTTTTTTTTAATTTATTTATTTGAAAGAGTTACACAGAGAGAGAAGAAGAGGCAGAGAGTGAGAGAGAGGTCTTCCATCCACTGGTTCACTCCCCAATTGGCTGCAATAGCTGGAACTGAGCTGATCTGAAGCCAGGAGCTTCTTCTGGGTCTCCCACGTGGTGAAGGGGCCCAAGGACTTGGGCCATCTTCCACCGCTTTCCCAGGCCATAGCAGAGAGCTGGATCGGAAGTGGGGCATCCGGGACTCGAGCCGGCACCCATATGGGATGCCAGCACTGCAGGCGTTTGTTTTAGAATTTCTGTCAACAGGATGGGATGTCCTGTCAGGTTGGGAAAACATAGCATGTATGTGATGGGATCCCTGGTTGGGTACCCAACTAATGAACATGTTTAAAATTTACGTCAATATTGGCAGGCCACTGTCCGAAGTGTACCATTTTATACTCTTACTGGGAACAGATCCTGACACACAGTGGGAATTGCCAGTGTGTTACCCACTTGGTGTCTTGTGCTTCTTGGTGTTTCTTTGATTGATTATTAATGAGGTTGAACATCTTTTTTCTGTGTGGTGTGTGTTGACCACTTTATTCTTTTGTGAATTGACTTTTTATTTCTTTGACTCATTTTACTGTTGTTCCCAGAAAAATGAGTCAAGGAAATGTTCATTTCTTTTTCTTGTTGATTGGTTTTTAGTAATAGCTGTGAGATGTTTCACATACCATGTAATTCACCAATTCAGTGGCTTTCCGTATAGTTACAGGATTGTGCAGTCAGCACTAGTAACTTCAGAACATCTCATCACCTCAGAAAGAACCCCCATAACTGTTAGCAGTCCTCCCTGTTCACCCCGTCCCAGTCCCACCCCTGCCTTAGGCAACCAGTAATCTACTTCCTATCTTTATGAGTTTGCCAATCTGGGCATTTTAGAAAAGATTGATATATTGAAAGGCAGAGAGTCAGAGAGAGAGGGAGGGTGAGATAGATAGATAGATAGATAGATCGATCATCTCCACTGGTTTATTCCCCAAATTCCTGCAACAGGTGGGGCCGGGCCGGAGCAAAGCCAGGAGCCAGGAACAGAGACACAGTGGGTTAAACAGATGAAACCACCTTTTTGGGATGCTTGCATCCCGTATTGGAGTCCCTGGTTTGAATCCTATTCTGTGTTTCGGATCCAACTTTGTGCTTAATGCTGCTGGGAAGGCAGCGATGGTGGCCAAGTGCCTGGCTTCCTGCCATCCACGTGGGAGACCAAGTTGCAGTTCTAGCTCCTGGCTTCAGCCTGGCCCAGACATGGCTGTTGCAAGCATGTCTTTCCCTCTCTCTCTCTCTCTTGATCTTTCAGATAATAAATAAATCTTTGAAAAGAGAAACAAGGAGAACTTGGTGTCAGGTATATGGGTTACTTTTTGTGCTACTTCACACTTTTTGTTTTGTAAATTTAAAACTATTCTGAAATCAAAAGTTAAATATTTTGAAAATTAGAAAAGGTTGATATTGTACATTACAGATTTTTAAGTCTTAGGAAAGAAAAACTTGAAGAACTTCACTTAGAGAAATTTCATTAGGGAAGAGGTACCCTTGTAGATGTATTAAAATATTAGAAATTCTGTTCTGAGACTTAATGCTCAAATATATTTGACTTGTGATAAAATAATCTGTCCATAATTATAAAACTATACCTAATTGTTATTCCCTACTGTGACAGTCTCTAATGAGAAAGCGTATTCAGTGAAAAAAAATTTTAAGTATAATTTTAAAAAAAAATTTATTTGGAACCAGCACTGTGGCTTAACTCACCATCTGCAGCGGCAGCTTCCCATATGGGTGCTGATTTGAATCCTGGCTGCTCCGTTTCCCATCCAGCTCCCTGCTAATGTGCCTGCGAAAGGAGTGGAGGATGGTTCAGGTCCTTGGGCCCCTGCACCCACACGGGAGACCCAGAAGAAGCTCCTGGCTTCTGGCTTTGGCCTGGCCTAGCCCCTGCCATTGTGGCCATTTGGGGAGTGAACCAGTGGATGGAAGATCTCTCTCTCTCTCTGTCTTTGTCTTTCCCTCTCTGTGTAATTCTTTCAAATAAATAAATAATTCTTTAAAAAAAAAAAAGAAGAAATCTTTTCCTTTAAAAACAAAAAGATGTATTTATTTAAAAGGCAGAGTTATGGGGCCGGCGCTGTGGTATAGTGGGGTAAAGCTGCAGCCTGCAATGCTGGCATCCAAACGGGTGCTGGCTCGAGTCCTAGCTGCTCCACTTCCAATCCAGCTTCCTGCTAATGCACCTGGGAAAGCAGCGGAAGATGGCCCATGTTTGGGCCCCTGCACCCACATGGGAGATGGGGAAGAAGCTCGTGGTTTCTGGCTTCGGCCTGGCCCAACCCCAGCTATTGCAGCCATTTGGAGAGTGAACCAGCAGATGGAAGATCTCTCTCTGTCTCCTCTCTCTGTAAGTCTGTCTTATTTATTTTTTTTTAAAGATTTATTTATTTATTGGAAAATTTGCTTCATCTGGGTCTCCCACATGAGTATAGGGGCCCAAGGACTTGGGCCATCTTCCACTGCTTTCCTAGGCCATTAGCAGGGAGCTTGCTTGGAAGTGGAGCAGCTGGGACTTGAACCGGCACCCATATAGGATGCTGGCATTGCAGGTGGCAGATTAACCTGCTATGCCACAGCACCAGCCCCTAAAGTATAATTAAAAAAAATAAATGGGGGAGGTGTTTAAAAATCTGCTAAATGCTAGATAGGTATTTCATTTTATTGTCACTCACCGTGTATCTGCTTATTTTGATTATGTGCACTTGTAATCTGGCAATTTCATTTATGAAGTCATTTCACTTACTTGTGCAACACTTACTAAATCTTAACCCTGCAAGGGATCTTGGCAGTCCTCTAATACCCACGAGGAGACAACGAACACAGATCAGTCACATGTGAAGGGCTTGTGCTGTACTGAGTCCAGCTGCATCAGTTTCCGATTTGTATTTAATCTACTTTTTAATTTTGGCTTTGATCCTTTTAAAAGGAGTTAATTAATTTGAAAGGCAGAGAGACTCAGAAAGGGAGAGCTCCTGTCCCCTGGCTCACTCCTCGGATACTCTGGGGGCAACAGCCCCAGGCTGGAGCGGAAGCCCGGAGGCAAGAAGTCAGTTCAGGTCTCCTGGGTGGCCAGGACCCCGCTGCTTGAGCCATCACTGCTGCCTCCCAGGCTGCATTAAACAGGAAGCTGGAGTCAGGAGCAGAGCTGGTATCCAGCCCAGACAGCTTAGAGGGCGTAGTCCCCTTCACCACACCTTAACCCCTAGGCCCAGTCCCCACCCACTGCTGCCCTGGATTCCTGATCATAAGGAGTGTCTTGGGACTACCAATCCGTCCTTGGAATTGTGAAAACCTTTTTCCTTTGCTCCTCCAAAGTCACTGTGTCCTTTGTGGAAAGAAGGTGGCCTTTGCCGTCAGACGGTCTGGTCAGCCGCTGAGAGGAGCGAGCGCTGCAGTGTGTGGCCTTTCCCTGGTCGTTTTTTCAGGCTGAGACTTCATGGGCAATGGGTGCCTGAATTTCTGATGCAGTTATTTTTAGAAGACAGGATAAGCATCGAGCAGCCTGTCTGTTCTTTCTGTGCTTGACTGGCATGGGTTAGTGTGTAACAGTAAGGGTGGTGATGGGGTGATGGCCAACAGCAACTTGGTGAAGCAGGAGCGGGAGGTGGTGAGGCCGCAGCACGCTTGCCCGCGGCACTGCCCTGGTTTTGGCTTGATTCCAAGGCGGGGATCTTTCCTGGGTCCGGGGCTGTGCTGCACTGCCAGCATCACACTCAGAGTTGTGCACCCCAGGATCTCCCTGAGCCCCAGGGCTCCCTCTCCACCTGTGCCTGGACAGGAGGGTGCCAGCTGCTGCCCTGGGCGAGCCTCCGCAGGAGTTTCTGTTTAGAGAGCTTTTCTGAGTGACACGGTCTGTGCAGATCACTGTGGTTTTCCATCTCCTTTGAGAACTGTTTTCCTGTGGGAGTTTCAGTCACCAGGACTTGTAAGAAATGTCGTAAAGGTTTTACAGTGGATGACAACAGAAGACCGAGGTTCTGAGTCTGAGCATCCATTGATTCTGTGTCCTGCCCCACTGCCACCCCCACCCCACCTCCCTCCCTTTTCTCTTCCTTTCTTCCTTGCTTTCTGACCTTTCTCAGTGTAGATGTTTTAACAGATAACACTCACAAGTGGTAAAACAGAACCTGCAGAGCAGGAGCGTGGTGGGCAGTGCAGCCCCTCCCCCTCCCCGCTCTCTGTCTCTGCAGAGAGGTGAGCCCGTCCTTTTAAATGTGATTCAGAAACAGAAGTTCTCAGCCTGGGTTTATGTTTTGGGGAAACAGCACGGCCCAGCTTCTCCTGGGATGGGTCAGGCCTTGAATGTTGTTAAGGGACTTGGAGCACTCCAGGAAGAGCGGCTTAAAACTTTCGAAGGCTTTTAGAATGTTTAGTGAGAGGGCCACTGGCTCAGGCTACTTAGAAAAATCATGTGTGTGTGTGTGGGATTCTGGGCACCAGCTAAACCCCTTCGGTTTCAATGCCAGCTCAGGGTGACAATGTCCCGTTTTTCACATCCTGAGGGCCCAGAGCTATGAGACTTTCCAACTTAATTTTCTGTACTGCTGCAGCCGGAGTAACCATTCAGAAATGTGAACTTGAACCTGGCCCTGTCTTGCTTAAAACCCTGGTCTGGCTCCGGCTCCCCAGGACGAACGCCCGGTTCTGGTGTGGCGTCAGCTCCACGCGCCTGCCCAGCCTGATGCTCCAGCCGCACCTCCCTCTCTTTTTCCTTCTGATGTGGGCAATGACTTTGTTAGTTTTTCATCCAGGTTCCTGTCTCCAGAGATAGAAATACTAACCAGAGACTGGTGTTGTGTGCAGACAGGAACAGAGTTTGTTTGGCAGCGAGGGAATAAACATACATTCACGCACAAGTGTGGGCCGCCCTGCACAGAGAACTGCACAGCATGAGTGGGCCAAAGAGTTGGCCACACACTGGGAGGAAAGGGAAGCCGCAGATGGTGTCTGGGATAGGGAAGGTCGGTCTGTGAACGGGGAGGCCGGGGACCGGGAACACTGCACTGCGCACCAAAACGTGGAGCTCGGCGTCCTCCAGTGAGGTGCATGCCGGAGAGAGGCCTCTGTGCTCACGCTCCCTGGGTCTCCTCTGCACACAGGTCTTGGGAGTAACGGAGTGGACGTGGTGACTGACAGGTAAGGGAGTGGAGTGTGGCAGCAGCTTAGGACATCTGGCTCCACAGACCCAGCCAGGTGCCTGCTTATTTATTCCATATCATTCCACCCTCAGAAATTTCTGGACCCTTAATCTAAAGGGTTGTTGACGGATGTGGTTCCATCTTCTCTGTTTGCTTCTTGCTGGTCAGTGGCATTGTTCCTGCCCATCTAGGGTTCAGAAACCTCCACCTGTCTCATCTAATGGATCCAGCTCATGAGCTGGAGAATTTTCATCTGTCATTGCCAATGGCTGTGACCCCCACAAGGTCATCATTACTCTCAGAAGTTGTCAAATTTTGAAACAGACGAGTTTATCCATCAGGATGAGCATACTTGGAGAAAGATAAGTCACGGGTGGAATCCCCTTTAAGAAAGGAAAAGTATATTCTATTTCTCAGATAGAAGGCACTGATAGGTTATCTCTGGCAGGTTCTGAAGGCATGTAGTCTCTCTTTCAGGGAACTCCCTGCTGTTAGAGTAGAGGTGACGGTCTGTTCATCACTGCTGCTTCTCCTCCGTGTTCTGCCAGTGCCTGTTCCAAGGCTCCTCAGTTGTCCCTGCCCGTCTTAGGTAGAGCATCCATAGACTTGATTACCTGCCATCAAAGCTGGCCTGAAGTAGTGGTTAGGTTGCCCCCAGCAGTAGACAGATTTTTAAAAATGGCTTCATGAAGTATATCAGGGTCTTCTACTGTGACCATAGAAAAATTCGCTAAGGAATTTTCCTGCCGGTAGCAGCTTCCTGAGAGAATCAGAGGAGGCAGGTAAAACATGTCTGCTGTGAAGTGTAACAACCCTGACGTGACAAAGCCAAGACTCTACCTATGTTTTTGCCTTTTGAAGAGGTATTTGAGGTCTCCAGCTGGTTCAGAAGGGTAGGCACACGTCCTCCGCGTGCACCTGTGAAGACTGAAGAGGTAGAGGTCTAATTCTCGACAGGTGCACCCAGCTTGAAATGCCTTGTAACTTAACAAAGAGCACCTGATGGGTCCCTTCCATGTAGGCTGCAGTTGGTCCCAAGGGATCCTTTCTTCCAGGTCTCTATTGAACAAGGTCTTCTGGGCCCTGGCACTGGGAGAATTTAGTTAATGTACTCCATCAGTACCTGACGTAGACTGGTAATATACCTTATCTGATCTTTAGATTCCAAATCAAAGAGGTCAGAAGTAAGGAAGGGCCTTCCATGCAGCATCTCAAATGGATTAAGCTTTAAAGCAACCTTAGGTGCCCTGGTCATCCTAAAGGGGGCAACAGGCAGTAGTTTAAGCCATGTTTCTGAGGTCTTTTGGCAAACCTTATCCTTTTTTTTTTTTTTTTTAAGATTTACTTATTTATTTATTTATTTGAAAGGCAGAGAGAGAGAGATCGATCTTCCATCTGCTGGTTCACTCACCAGATGATTGCAACATCCAGAGCTGAGTAGATCTGAAGCCAGGAGCTTCTTCCGGTTCTCCCACGTGGGTGCAGGGGCCCAAGGACGTGGGCCATCTTCTACTGCTTTCCCAGGCCACAGCAGAGAGCTGGATGGGAAGTGGAGTGACTGGGACTCGAACCGGTGCCCATATGGGGTGCAGGCACTGCAGGCCAGGGCTTTAACCCACTGCACCACAGCGCCGGCCCCTCAAATAAATCTTAAAAAACAAGAGTTATTAATCTGAAAAGCTGAGTTACAGGGAGAGACAGGTGAGCTCTTCTGTGTCCCCTGTGATGGTTGTACCTGTTAGGCCACAGCGCCAGCCCCTATCTTGAGCCCGTTCTATCTCAGGCTCAGCGTAGAGGGGATTTTTCGTTACCTTTAAAGGCTGAGGTGTTAAAGCCATTTCTAGAACCTCCTGGGTAGCAGCTCTTCTTGCTGCTTTATCTGCTATTGCAGTTCCTTTGCTAACCTGTCTTTGTTCTGGTGTGCCCTGCGGTGAATACAGCCACTTCTAAAGATTCCAGTACTGCCTGAAGAAGAGTTACTATCTCTTTTCCATATTTAATGAGAGTGTTATTTGTAGTCAGTAGGCCTCTTTCTTCCCAAGTTGCTGCACGTACATGTGACACTAGGAAAGGATATTTGGCGTCTGTGTAAATGTTAACTCGTTGGCCTTTTCCTAATTGTAAAGCGCTTGTCAAAGCAATAAGTTCAGCCTTTTGAGCTGAAGCGTTCGATGGCAACGCCTGAGCTTCTGTCGCCTGTGCAAGACCCACTGTGGTGTAGCCTGCCTTCCTCACCCCTTGCTTCATGAAGCTGCTGCTGTTAGTAAACCACGTGACAGCTGGGTTTTCCAGAGCTTCAGCTCTGCCCTGTGGTCTCCGCAACAGGAGTAAGTTGGTTTGTCAGTGCTTGCAGGTGTTAGTAGAGAAGCCGAGCTGAGAACCGGGCATGCGCTGAGATGTTGCCCACAGTCTCGTGTTCGCCTTCATGTCCTCCGGTCTCTAGCACTCCTTGCACCTGGTGTGGAGTTTGAACTTCAGGGGGCTTGGTGGTTTCCTCCACCGAAAGTGCTGTTGCAGCAACTGCCTGTGAGCCTGCAGGCCGTCCTGCAGCTGGTCAGAAAGGCAGGCCACTGGTAGTGGAAGTGGATTCCGATTCTGAGTCAGCACACCGAGTTACTCCCTGTTTCTCTGCTGCACACAGGGGGAATGGCTTGTCCAAGTAAGGGCCTCCTAGTGTCGGAACTTCTGTTGACAGCTCTTTAATCCTTTGGAAGGCTTCTTCCTGCTCTGTCCAGTCACGTGGGTCTGTGTCAGGACCCATATAAAGGCTTGGCTATCAACCCAAATCCTGGAATCCATATTCTGCAAGTCTGCCATTCCCAGGAATGTCCTTAGCAGTTTCTTTGTCGTGGCCCTGTATATAACATAGCCTCCTTTCTCTTCAGTGAAAGAGCAGGCTTTCCTGGGACCAGAGTATACCCTAGGGTTGTTTGTTGATGTCTTGGTCAGAAATCTGAGCTTTGGTTGGGGAAGCTCTGTATTACCATTTTCCTGAAAAGTTTAAGACTTGGATAGTATTTTCATCTGAGTCTCCTTGGAGGGGCTGCAAATGAGGACATCATCTACATATTGTAGAATTGCTCAGAGCTCTCTGAGTTAAGCTTAGAAACAATTAACTTGAGGGAAGATAGCAAAGGAATTGGGCCTTCAGACATTACCAAGAACTAGTGAGAGATAAGAAATCTTTTTGCCAAACTAAAGGCAAAGTAAATTTCCTAGAACGTCTACCATCAACTCCTCTAAGAATACAACTCTGAGGTTTGGGATCCTGCATGGGAAGTTAGCACAGTGACTCCTATTGTCAGTTTAACAAATTAACACTCTCACCTATGATGTCAGCAATCGCCCAGGGCTTTGTTGGCGTGAGATGCCCAGGCTGTGGAGGCCTCCCGAGTCTTCAGCCAAGGCCATGAGCAGAGTGGAAGTTCTCTCCTCCCTTCAGAGGAGGGGCTTTCCCTCTTTCGATGGCTACTTCTCTTGCACTGGGGGATGGACCACAGAGGTCCTCCATGGAGGAACACTCCCTGCACCAGAGTCCTGGCTTTCCACACCCGAAACATTCCCTTGTGGGCTTCCCAGCCAGACCAAAATGCTTACTGGGCTGATTCTGAGGTTGCTGGGTGATTTTTTTTTAAAGATTTATTTTATTTATTTGAAAGACAGAATTACAGAGAGAGGTAGAGTCAGAGAGAGAGAGGTAGAGACAGAGACACAGAGAGAGAGGTCTTCCATCCGCTGGTTCACTCCCCAGATGGCCACAACAGCCAGAGCTGAGCTGATCCGCAGCCAGGAGCTTTTTCCTGGTTTTCCCACATGGGTACAGGGGCCCAAGGACTTGGGCCATCTTCCACTGCTTTCCCAGGCCATAGCAGAGAGCTGGATCAGAAATGGAGCAGCCGGGACTCAAACCAGCGCCCATATGGGATGCCAGCACTGCAGGCTGGGGATTTAACCTGCTGCGCCACAGCACCAGCTCCACTGGGTGATTTTTAAAGCAGTTACTTCGCTATGAACCTGCTACCTGGCCGGCTTCCCATGCTGGAGTGCCCTTTCTTCTTCAGCCCTGTCTGTATTATTGAACACCTTAAATTTTATTTTACCATCTGGCTCATGGGAATTTGGGGTCCCATGAACAGGTTCTGAAACTGTACCCTTAGGAGTGAATCCACAGGAATGAATGCAGAACTATATACAGCTGATAGGTCTCTGTAGAACTTGAAAAGACAAAAGTAGACATGGCTGTTTACAAGTGCAGTTATGCTTAAGCATATGACTTGAATCCCTTGTAGCAGATGCAATTTGGTGCCTTAGAATCTGCTTTTGCACCCCAAGGTGGGTTTCCTGTCCTAGCCCACTTACGGGCTCCCCTTCCGGTTGATCTGGACCTGGTGTTTTATTTCCCAGTGCCCCTTGAATTTTCCTAACCTTTGCACCTAGGGTAACTGGCCACTGGGCAGCACTGTCATTGTTACTAAGATGCCAGTTCATCAGAGGATCCAATTACATGTGTGATTGGGGCATTTTCCCAGCACCCACATGAGCTGTCACCATCGCCACTAGATATCAACCTTTAGGGGACACTGTACCTCACACCTGGAGGCTAAGCCTCTGGGTGATGAAACCAGAAACCAGAGTAAAACTAAGATGAGCTCTCAGAGCTTTTCTTAAAATCCTGAAGCTCTAGCACTGCAAGAATTGTTGGGGCTTAAATGCTAACCCTAGGGTGTTCAGCCCCAAGGGGCCTTAAATCTCATGCCTGGAGTATTTGCTCCAGGGTGGTGCCAGCACCCAAGCATCTTGAGATGTTGGAGCTGAGCAATCCAGGGTTCATGTTTCGGGAAGCTGACCCCTGCCGCGAGGGAGGAGGCTTGACTGTGTGTAAACTGTGAGGTCCCAATTGGCTAGTAGAAACCACATTCATCTACCAAACCAGCTGCATTTCAAACCTGCTTTCCTGTACCTTCCAGCTGCCCTAGAGCAGAGAGGTTCAGTGACTGTCAAGCCCTAACTAAACTCAGTAGGCTGCTGCCACTCTGACGTGGCTGACGCTGGAAAGGGAGGGCCCCACTTCTCTACCTCCAGCAGGGGAGAAAGCCCACCCCTCTGTGGCTGGCTGTAACTAGACAACGGTTCCTCCTTCCAGTAAGCACAGGGGAGGGGCGGGAGCAGAAGACAATATGGAGGACAAAGCCAAGGTGGACACATAGCATCCAGCAGTTATGGCTCAGTGTTAAGAATGGACCTGTCCCACCCCAAACAGTATCTCTGAGAAATACATTGTCTAGGGAAGCTGCACACTCCCGTACAATGTTTCCAGCCCATGGCTGGTGAGGGGCAATGACTAGAATGCCCATGATATCTATTTTTTTTTTTTTTTTGAATGACAGAGTTAGACAGTGAGTGAGAGAGAGACAGAGAGAAAGGTCTTCCTTCCATTGGTTCATCCCCCAAATGGCCGCCGGTCCGGAGCTATGCCGATCCAAAGCTAGGAGCCAGGTGCTTCCTCCTGGTCTCCCATGCGGGTGCAGGGGCCCAAGCACCTGGGCCATCCTCCACTGCCTTCCCAGGCCACGGGAGAGAGCTGAACCAGAAGAGGAGCAACTGGGACTAGAACCCTGCGCCCATATAGGATGCTGGTGCCGCAGGCGGAGGATCAACCGAGTGAGCCATGACGCCAGGCCCCATGATATCTTTTTAATAGGGTTTCCAGCCTGAGCTTGAGGCTGGCTTCTGACAGTTACCAAGGCAAAAACAAAATACCTAATCACTGGCATTTCAAAAGCTCACCCTCTCTGAGTACAGAGGAAACAAAGCCCTTTAAACTGACCAAGTGATTATCCTAAAACATGGAAGGACTGTAACCAGCATCTATTCTTCCACTGCTGTTTTGGGGTTACACACTCCTGGCTGGCTCGCCATTACAATGTGGCGGTGAGTTTGTTAATTTTCATTCCGTTTCCTGTCTCCCGCAGAGTTAGAAATACTAAGTGGACACTGGTGTGTACAAACGGGGACAGTTTATGTGGCAGTGAGGGAATGAGCATGCATTCGCATGCAGTGTGAGCCGCCCTGCTGAGAGCTCTAGAGGTGGGCCAAAGAGTTGCCCACAGTCTCGGGAGGAGAAGGAAACTGAAAATGGTGTGGTGATATGGAAGGTCTGTTAACAGGGAGGCAGGAGAGAGTGGAAACTCTCTGTGCATCACTGAAAAGCCAAGCGTAGTGTCTTCAAGTAAGGTCCCCAGAGGACAGAGGACCGCTCTCCCATCTTCTGTAACTTTATATCCTACCCCCACCACTGCAGGTCTTGGATATAACAGATGCATTACGGGAAGGCAGATGTTTTGATTGACAGGTGGGGTTGGGGGTACTGGCACCAGAGGCAGCTTGTGACATCCGGCCCTGCAGACCCATAGCTGCTTGCCTATCTGGCTCTGCAGCCCCATCTAGTTGCCTGCCTATTCCATATCACTTCTTGTGGTGATGAGGTCAACTTCCTGCTGCCCAAGCCCCTAAGGAGCCACCACTGTCACACACACACTCCACTGTAACGGTGTGGCCAGGGACCCTGTCCTCCCAGGTGGCCCTCGTAGCACCTCTCCACACTCAGCTTGTCTGTCCCTCCTGATGGAAGGTCCCCAAGAAGGGCTGACCTTATTCCCTGTGGAGCCGCCGGCTCTCAGCAGGGCACCCAGCTCTGGGTGGTGCTCTGACTTTCAGGTAAATATCCGCTACACTCTGCCCTGCGTCACAGGCTGAGACCCCGCAAGTGTCTCTACGTTGAACTTCAATGGGCAGCTCTTCCCAGGATTTCTGCTCTAAGCTCCGCAGTAACAAAGGCTTGGCCGTGGAAGATTGGAGCCAGACAGAAACAACAGCTGTGTGCCCTTCTGCCACACCGGGCCAGCCTGTGGCTCCTTTACCTGCTTCCAAGTGCCTTCCCACGGCCCTGACCAGCCACCACGGTCAGCGCCCTGAGCTTTTCAGACAAAAGGAGTTGAGATGAGCTGGTTGTTTTAATTGCCCCTCATGCTCACTCCACTTTTGCAGTATTTGGACAACACTTCCGTTCTGCTGCTTGCCTTATTTGCTCCCCTCAGTTGTGACTATGGTGCTTTCCTGTTCCAGGGGTGCGCAATCTAAAACTCCGAGAAGCTGACCTGAGGCCACCCTGTGAAGTAGAGAAGCAGGGATTCAGATGTGCGCCTTCCAGTTCTCAGGCCGTTGGTCTCTTTATCCAGTGTCCACTCCCATGGGTACCCCACGCGTTCAGTTACCATCCCTGCAAGTGAACATGGAACAGGACTCTTGATTTCCTCCAACTGACGCTCTTCCCACCACTGTTCCTCACCACAGCAAATGGCGCCACCCCTGGGCCGGTTTCTCAGACCATGGATTTCTTTTTTTTTTTTTAAGATTTTTTTTAAATTTATTCGTAAGTCAGAGAGTTACACAGAGAGAAGAGAAGCAGAGAGAGAGAGAGAGAGAGAGAGGTCTTCCATCCGATGGTTCACTCCCCGGTTGGCCCAATGGCCGGGACTGTGCCGATCCAAAGCCAGGAGCTTCTTCCAGGTCTCCCACGTGGGTGCAGGGGCCCAAGGACTTGAGCCATCCTCTACTGCTTTCCCAGGTCACAGCGGAGAGCTGGATTGGAAGAGTAGCAGCCGGGACTAGAACTGGCACCCATATAAGGTGCCGGCGCTGCAGGCCAGGCGTTAACCTGCTGCGCCACAGCGCCAGCCCCGGACCATGGATTTTAGCATCATCTCTGACTCCTTTCTTTTTCTCACATCCCATGTCTGCTTGATTAGCTAATTTTGTTGGCTCTGCCAAAGCACATCCCCAGTCTGATCATGTCTCCCCTTGGCTGCCACCATCTTGGTGAGGCGTTACTGACTCTTGATTTCTCTATTGCAGTGGTCTAACTGGTGTTCCCCTCTCCACTGCTGCCTCCTTGCAGTATCTCTTGGCACTGCAGTCAAAGTGGTCCTTTAAAAATGTTTTCACTGGGGCTGTCATTGTGGCACAGCAGGTACAGTCGACACCTGCAGTGCCAGCATCCCATATGTGCACTGGTTCAAGTCCTGGCTGCTCCAATCCAGCTTCCTGCTAATGCGCCTGGGAAAGCAGTGGAAGATGGCCCAAGTCCTTGGGCCCCTGCCACCCACATGGGAGACCTGTGTGGAGTTCCAGGCTTCTGCCTCTGTCCAGGCCCAGCCCCAGTCATTGTGGCCATTTGGGGCAGTGAACCAGCAGATGGAAGATATCTGTCTCTCCTTCTTTCTCTGTAACTCTGCCTTGCAAATAAATAATGAGTAAATAAATCTTTTTTTTAAAAAGTCATTATTCTGTCTCACCTCTCCCAAGCCATCTAGTGTAATTGGAAGAAACCTCAAAGTCTGATGTGCCTCTGAGACCCTGGGTGATCTCAGCCTCTGTTGCTGCCATCCTCAACTCTTCTCATTCTCCCACTCCTCACCCAACACTGAGGCCCCTTGGCCAGGTCACGCCTGGTTCAGGGCGTTTGCATGTGCTCTTCCTTGTGTCTGTAATAGGAGCATGGCTCAATCTACACTGCATTAAGGCCATGCTTAAATACTGCCTCCTCAGAGAGGTCCTCCTAGACCACCAGAGAGCAAGAGACAGTGACAGAGAGAGAATCTCCCAGCTGCTGGTTTATTCTCTAAATGGCTGCAACATCCAGGTTTGGGTCAGGCCAAAGCCAGGAGCCAGGAACTCCATCCCTGTCTCCCACGTGGGTAGCAGGGGCCCAAGCACTTGGGTTATCTTCTGCTACCTTCCCAGTTGCATTAGCAGGGATGCTGGATCAGAAGGGGAGTAGCTAAGACTCAGACTAGCACTCTGATGTGGGATACGAGTGACACGCAGCAGCTTAGCCACTGCACCGTAACACCAGCCCCTGACTCCTTCCTCCCTCCCTCCCTTCCTTTCTTAAGATTTCTTTCTTTTTAAAAGATTTATTATTTGAAAGGCAGAGCGTCAGAAGGAGAGAGAGAAAGAAAGCTCTTCTGTCGCTGGTTCCCTCCCCAGATGGCTGCAATAAGCAGGACTAGGCCAGACTGAGGCTGGGAGCCAGGAGCTCCATCTGGGTTTCCGAAGCTGGGAAGCAGGGACCTGGAACGTGGCATCTGCTGCTGCCTTCCCTGGGGCCTCAGCAGGGAGCTGGGTTGGAAGTGGAGCAGCCGATGCTCAAACCGGAGCTCTGATGGTGGTGCTGCTGCTGCAGGTGCTTGCTTAACGCTCTGTCCCATAGGCTGGTGCAGAGACAGAGATCTCCCGCCCACTGTTCACTCACCAAATGGCCATGACAGCCAGGTCCGGGCCAGGCTGAAGCCCAGAGCCAGGAGCCTGGTTTCCACGTGGGTGACAGGGGTACTTGGTCCACTTTCCTCTGCTTTCCCAGGCACATTAGCAGGGAACTGGATTAGAAGCAGAGCAGCTGGGTCGCAAACCTGTGCTCCAGTATGGAATGCTGTCATCACAGGTGGTGGCCTAACCTGCTGTACTGTCGCGCTGGCCCTGGACCCCTTTCTTGAATACTAAATAGCCTCTGCCTCTCTATCCCCTCGGCTTGTTTTAGTTTTTTCCATAGCATTTATATGTGTGTGTGTGTGTGTGTGTGTGTGTGTATAAAGATTTATATTGATTTTAAAGTCAGAGTAAAGACAGAGATCTTGCATCTACTGGTTTACTCCCCAGATGGCCACAATGGCCAGGACTGGGCCAGACCAAAGCCAGGAGCCAGGAGCTTCATCCGGTTCTCCCATGTGGGTGGCAGGGATCCAAACACCTGGGCCATCTTCTGCTACTTTTCCCAGGCCATCACAGGGAGCTGGAGTGAAGTGAGGCAGCCAGGACATGAACTGGCGCCCATATGGGATGCCAGCATGTCAAGCACTGACTTTATCAGCTACACCACAGTACCAGCACCAGCATCTAATATATTTTATATCAATTTATTACCTGTCTTCTTCAGTAGGCTTGATGCTCTAAACAGTGAAATTCATCTTTGTGCCTGTTGTCTAATTTATGGGCTGAGGACCCCTAGAGGGCAGTGCAGTAATTGCGTAGTTAGTTGTGCAACTCTGTCCTCTACTGCTTTTCTGAATTTCTGAAATTTCTCATCCATGTATAAAGAATTGTTTTTCATATCCGTGTAATATAGACACTGTCTTTTTTTGTAAGATTTATTTACTCATTTGAAATGCAGAATTTGAGAAGGAGAAAGAGAGAGAGAGAGAGAGAGAAACTGACCCATCTGCTGGTTCACTCCTCAAATGGCTGCAATGGCCAGGGCTGGGCCAAGCTGAAGCCAGGAGCCAGGAGCTTCATCTGGGTCTCCCGCGTGGGTGCAGGGGCTCAAGCACTTGGGTCATCCTCCGCTGCTTTCCCAGGCTATTAGCAGGCAGCTGGGTCAGAAGTAGAGCAGCTTGGACTCAAACTGGTGCCCATATGGGATACTGGTGCTGCAGGCCATGGCTTTAACCTGCTGCACCATGGCTCCGGCCCCTAGATTCTGTTTTGATGAGTAGAATAATTAATTTTTATAGTGATTTTTGCCTATTATTTTCTCAGTTATCAAGCACCAGAAATACAATTACCGTTCTGTAAGGTTCTATGGAATGATTTTTTTTTCATTTGAGAGAGAGCATTCCCATTTGTAGGTTCTCTTCCCAAATAGCCCACAACACACCAGGGCCAGACTAGGGCTGACACTAGGAACCAGGAACTTGATCCGGTCTCTCATGTGGGTGGCAGAACCCAACCACGTGAGCCATCACTCCTGCCTCCCCGGGTCTGCATTAACAGGAAGCTGGAGTCAGGCGCTGGAGCTGGGGATTGAACTCAGTAGTCTGATGTGGCATGCAGCTGTCTTAACCAGAGTTATAACTGCTTGGCTAAACACCCTGCTGAGTTAGTTTGACTTTGAGGCAGTCATAGCCAAAAGGCCAGGGCCTCTTCTCCAACCACTTGAGCTCAGGGTCCAGGTGTGGGGAAGAATTAAGAAGCAGTCCACCTGGCAGTTAGCTTGTTAACTAGAAGGAGGGACCAGGAAACACACTGTGCACTAGGGGGTTTTTGTTCCTGTGTGTGTGTGTGTGTGCACGCGCACGTGCGCTTTAATATCTGGCAGTTAAAGGAAAAGAAATTTCATTCAACAGTGTGGCCACCTCCTCAGCCCAACAGCTGTGCTGCTCTTCCTCATCCTCATTTGGTCTTTGCCTTCCCCGAGTTACTAGGTGATACAAAAATAACTGCTATAAATAATCTGTATGTGGCACAAAAAACTGAGCCGAAACTGTCTCAGAGATGTCCCAGAAAAAAATACAACAAAGGTTTAACTTCTGCAGTATTTTTTAGTATAAAATCCTAGTAAAATAGGCTTCTTATAGATTACACAGTGAACTATCAACCCAGTTACATGCTTCTTTCCCACACAGGGGAACGAGGCGGTGGGCTCAGTGGGAAGTGCAGGCCGTGCGGTGTGTGCACATCTGCTCCTGATGTGAGTCGGTGCTGCCGGAGGCTTCAGAGAAGCCCTGGAAGATGAGGGCTTCCCTCCGAGGACAGAGTGGGCCTGGCGTTCTTACTGCTTGCTAATTCAAGGTCTTCTCTGGGCCCCTGGCTGTTTGCTCTCCCCATGCACAGTGGACCCTGGATACGTTAGTGCAGGTGGAAAGTGGCACACTTGGGAGAAGACGGGGCTCAGACTCAGAGCCTCAGCATCTGAGCTGCGTCCTTTTATTCTTTCCTTTTCTTCTTCTTCTTTTTTTGTAAAGATTTATTTATATGCAAGGCAGAGTTACACAGAGAGGAGAGAGACATCTTCCATCCGCTGTTTCACTCCCCAAATAGCCGCAACGGCCAGGGTGGGAGCTTCATATAGGTCTTCGTGGTGCAGGAGCCCAAGCACTTGGGCCATCTTCTGCTCCTTTCCTAAGCGCATTAGCAGGGAGCTGGACCACAAGTGGAGCAGCTGGGACTTGAACTGGCACTCATATGTGATTCCAGCATCGCAAGCAGCAGCTTAACCACTGTACAACAACGCCAGCCTCCAAGCTGGGTCTTGCAGGTCCCTCGAGGCCTAGGTGGTCTGACAAGACTGTTGGCCACAGCCTCCCCGGAACCTGAGGGAGGGCATTGCAAACGTGCACCCTCGGACAACATCGGCACCCCTCAGTGGCCGGGCCCCTCCCTTTCCCTGCTGCCACCTGGGGCTAAGGTGTGGTGGCACTTGGCAGCACTGGGCTGAGGGGTTGCTGT
This sequence comes from Oryctolagus cuniculus, assembly GCF_964237555.1. Taxonomy (NCBI): domain Eukaryota; kingdom Metazoa; phylum Chordata; class Mammalia; order Lagomorpha; family Leporidae; genus Oryctolagus; species Oryctolagus cuniculus. Next base: position 153,691,363 of record NC_091438.1, read on the forward strand.
GTGCAGTCAGGGCCGTGTCAGGGACCGGGGTGCCTCAGCGTGTCTGCCCCTTCCTTGCAGCCACGTCTGACGAGTTCCTTTCTTTGTCTGCTGGGTTTTCTCTTGCTTTCCCCAAGCTCCCTGAAGATGAGGAAACGTTGTCAGCCCCATTGTGGGTCCACGTCTTCCTTCATCTCCGTTCGTTTCCTCTTCTGTGATCACTTTGTCTTCTCGAACCTCCTGAACAATCTCTTCTGGAGGGTGGAGCTCCTCTCGGATTTGGGAATCGTGACTCAGACCTGTGCAGTGCCTGTGTCACACGTAGGGCGCAGATGGTGCCTCCCCGTGTGAGGAGGCGCCCAGTGTAGGGAAAGGGTGCAGATGCAGAGAGGAGACGGGGCACGACTCCCAGAGGTCGGCCAGGTGCCAGCGTGCGCACAGGCCGGACACGTGGCAGAGGGCCCAGACCCCAGGGCTGGGCTCTCTTAAACCTCAGGTTGGCTAGGGGTGAGGGTTGGGGGCAGTAGGTAGGGTAAATTTCTTCATACAGGTTATTGAAGTTTGGCGCCCCCCCCCAACCTGGTGAAGATTGCAGGGGTGCGGGGAAGAACAATAGGGTGTGAGACTGAATTGGGATTCAGGGACAAGGGATAAATTCCGATTTTATCTGTTTTTTGGGCAGTGAGCTAGAATGGCTGAGACTTTCATCCTTGTCCCATTACATATGCTCAGGTGGTCCCAGATGACCTTGGAGGGGCTGCCCAGTATTCTGGCTGGACTTGTCCCGGATACAGATCATGTGGAGCTGCCTGTTCACACCCACGGGCTTGTGGTCCAGCATGGAGTGGAAGAGGCACACTGCCACCTTTGGCTCTATACCACCATCTCTCTGCTGGGCTCATGGCCGCCTCCCGTGGCTGCCTGGTGACAAGCCCCTGGCAGGCGTGGGTGGATGCAGCCCGGGTCACACTATACACTTTCACTGTGTTAGTGAGCCACTGCGTAGCCACTTGCCTGGGCAGTTTATGGCTCAGGGGAGGGGGCAGGCTGCTCAGACCTTCCATGATTTTGTCACTTTGGCAAGCAGGCTGTGGTTTTACCCATTAAGAACCCTGGAGTGAGGCCTAGCTGAATGGGTTCTGAGATCTTACAGATGGTGGCTGGTGCGTAGTTGGAAGAGCACAACCAGCGTCCTCATTTCATTTTACAGATTATTATTATTGCCCTGGTTGCACTGCTGGGTGGGAAGGGGTCCACCTTGCCGGGCTGGCCTGGTAGGAACGTGCACTTCCTCCATCTCCGTTGTTGCCTGTTGAGCCAACTGTATTCCTCAAAAATCAGGAACACTGAGCAGCTGGCAGCCAGCTGCTCTCCCGCTGCTCCGGGGTTCCCCAGGGCACCTGCACCTGAGGTGCTGTGTTCATGGCAGGGCTTGTAGCTGCCTGCCGCCTTTCTGTGAGCCAGGGGCTGTGTGTGAGGACCGGCCTCTCCTGTGGCCTGCCAATTCGGCTTTCCTGTGAGTAGTGGTTAGTGCTTGCTGATAACCTGGGTAGTGTTTCAAGGCTGACAATGCCCATCTGACTCCAGGTGGAGCTTTGCTATTGGGCCCCTCAGTGTTCTGGGCGGGTGCTCCAGCTTCCCCCAAAGGCGCCCCTGGGGCTTAACAGAAGTGCCTCCCTAACAGAACAGTGCCCGGAGGGGCTCTGTGCTCATTGCCTGGCCTGTGCTGCCTCCCTCTTCTCTTGCTAATTGTGCTCTGGGATTTCTCCAGATTGCATTTAGAAGGAATAATGGGTCATGATTGTAACTTCTTAACAGGTCAAGCCACTAAATGGTTAGTAAGTGTACCCAGGGTACCCAGAGTGGGTAGACGCGTGGGAGACCAGGAAGAAGCACCTGGCTCCTGGCTTTGGATTGGCGCAGCGCCATCTGTAGTGGCCATATGGGGAGTAAGCCAATGGAAGGAAGACCTTTCTTTTTTTTTTTAATGGATTTTTTTTTTTTTTTTTTTTTTTGACAGGCAGAGTGGACAGTGAGAGAGAGAGACAGAGAGAAAGGTCTTCCTTTTGTCCTTGGTTCACCCTTCAATGGCCGCCGCGACTGCGGCCCGTGCATTGTGCTGATCCGAAGCCAGGAGCCAGGTGCTTCTCCTGGTCTCCCATACGGGTGCAGGGCCCAAGCACTTGGGCCATCCTCCACTGCACTCCCGGGCCACAGCAGAGAGCTGGCCTGGAAGAGGGGCAACCGGGACAGAATCCGGTGCCCCGACCAGGACTAGAACCTGGTGTGCCAGAGCCGCAGGCGGAGGATTAGCCTAGTGAGCCGTGGCGCCGGCCGGAAGGAAGACCTTTCTGTCTCTCTCTCTGTCTATAACTCTACCTGTCAAATTAAAAAAAAAAAAAAAAAAAAAAAAAAAGTGGGTGGAGACCACCTGGTAAGGTCTGGCCTAGAAACAAGTGTAGTGTGAATCTCTGCTTCCGGTACGAGCAGCCGCTCAGCTCTGACAGGGGGCCAGGCCCTGGTAAGTTGCGCCGTCACCCTGTTTGCCAGTGGGGAGGCTTTTCCAGGGGTCCCCTGCCAGTAGGCGGCAGAATCTGGATCGAGGTTCTGCTGCCTTCGCAGAGCTAAACGGCCCCTTGAGTCCCTCTCTTGGAGGCAGCATGTGGACATCAGCAGGCTCTGTGTGGCTTGGCATGCTGAAGAGACGTCGGTGCCACTTTGTTGTCACTGAGAGATCTGCTGGACTGGCAGACTGGGTTTCCTGATCTGAGAACTCTCTCGGCAGCACTTTGTGGGTGCTCAGGCCCTGGACCGCAGTGGAGACGGGCTGTATTTTTTTGCCGCCCACCCTCCTGGATCCCACCTATGTGAGCCTTCCAGCTCTTTGATCTCCACTGAGCCTCACTGTCACACTACTGTGTGGGACAACATTGTGTGTGTTTCCCTGTCCAGAGAAACCATCCTCAGTATCTGGTGAGTCACTCCCTTCGCAGCTCCGTTTTCTTCTGCTGCATAGCGGGCCAGCTTGAAACTCAGCGCTGAAGCCGTCAGTAGCTACTGATGCCCGCAGGTGTGCGGCTGACTAGCAATTGTTTTGCTCCCCCAGGTGCGGGCTGAGGTCATTAGGTGACTGCACTCAGCTGGTGGCTGGGCTGGGCGGGGCAGTCCAGGGAAATGTGTGTCACTGCAGAACGTCACGCTGGCAGCTGGGCCTGAGGGCTCTTCTCACTTGGCCTTGCCACGTGGCTTTCTTCCCCAGAGCCTCTCCCTCGGACAGGAGAGCTTGGACTCCCTGTGCGTGGTGCTGGGTCCCAGAAGAGCCAAAGCAGGATTCTATAGGTGTAGGTCTGGAACTGGTGCAGAGCCCCCGTGACCTGTTTGCCACACTTGCCCCCGGGCCTTTTCAGACTTGACGCACCGTCTCCCAGCAGCAGGTGTGGTGGGTGCTGGACAGAGGAAAGAGCCTGTTGGCAGCTGTGCTAGAGCCTGGACCCCACACAGTCATGTCTCTCTCTCTCTCTCTCTTTTTTTTTTTTTTTTTTTTTTAAAGATTTTATGTATTTATTTGAGAGGTAGAGTTACAGAAAGTGAGAGGGAGAGACAGAGAGAAAGGTCTTCCATCTGCTGGTTCACTCCCCAAGTGGCCGCCCCAGCCGGAGCTGCACCGATCCAAAGCCAGGAGCCAGGAGTTTCCTCTGGGCCTCCCACACAGGTGCAGGGCTCCCAGGAGTTGGGCCATCCTCCACTGCTTTCCCAGGCCACAGCAGAGAGCTGGATCGGGAGAGGAGCTGCTGAGACTAGAACCAGCGCCCATATGGGATGCCGGCGCCGCAGGCCGAGGGTTAACCTCTTGCTCCACGGCGCTGGCCCCATCATGTCTGTCTGGTATCTGTCACCCTGCAGGGGTCCTTCAAGTGCCTTTCTCATTCCCCAGTGAATTCCTTTGATACGGGCCAGGGCTTGGTCCAGCAGGCTGTTGGTCTGGCCCACTAATCAAGGATGAAAACCAAGCCACTGGTGGTATCACACGAAAGGTACCCTGTTGCCATCAAGAGTTTGTGTTCAAATCCCAGCTGTTCTGCTTCTGATCCTGTTCGCGCTAACGCGCCTGAGAAAACAGCGGAAGACGGCCTGAGTGCTTGGGCCCCTGCCACCCACGTGGGAGACACAGACTGGCTGTTACAACACTTGGGGCATGAACTAGTGGACAGAAGATCTCTTTTTTTCTCTGTCTCTCCCTTTCTGTCACTCTGTCTTTCGAATAAATGTCTTCAAAAAAAGTCCCAACTTTGTGTCTGAAGTTCAGTTTCATCTCTGGGTAGGTGGAGATCCCTGGGCGAGCCATATGCTATTGGGGGCTTCATTTTCTGCATCTGGGAGGGGCATTTGGCACTGCAGTGGATGCCCACTTCCCATATGGGAGTGCCTGGTTCGAGTGCCAGCTCCCCTGCGTCTGTCCAGCTTCCTGCTGATGTGTATCCTGGGAGGCAGCAGGTGACGGCTTAATCCTTGGGTCTCACCGCCCACCTGGGAGACCAGATGGAATTCCTGGCCCAGCTCCAGCTGTCGCAGGCACTTGGGGAATGAACCAATGGATGGAGGATCTCTCTCTCTCTGCTTTTCAAGTAAAGAAATACAAAATAAATAAAAATTAAAACAAGGCCTCGGGGCCTTCTGGGCTTTGGTCTTGTTCTGGTTGGATTTTCTGTGGTTCTGAGTATTTGTGGTCCTTATTAGAAGTCACTCTAACTAGCACCTGTTTATCGCCTGTCAAGGCTCTTCGCACTTGGGCCTGAGTGAAAGCCCTGCCTTCCAGGGGTGGCCTGGAGGACCTCCTGCCCGCAGGGAGCTCTCTCATCAGCCCAGTTCAGAGGCCAGTGCCTGCTGGGCAGAGCAGGCTGGCCCTGCACAGAAAATGCAGCCTCCGCGCTCTCGGGACAGGCCATGCTCTTAGTACCTTCCATGCTCTCATCTCTTCCTGTGCCCCTCTAGGCCTGACCATGCTGGTGGACTCCTGTTACTTGGGGTAAAATCCGGGGGTCATTTGAAAGCCTTTCATTGAGGTTTGGAGACGGGTGTTGCTGGCTCCGGCTTAGCAGACCGGGGCGGGTGAAGCATTTCAGCAGGCATCCAGCTGGAGCCCAGGGCTGGAAAGCGAGCTCCCCCTCCTCTCTGGGTGACACCGTCCAGCCCTTGGTGCCCCGCTCCCGCCCCGGGGGCTGTGTTCGAGCAGCTGCTGGTCTCCTGGGAGCAGGGCTGCTTTTTCTCGTCTTCCTGTGCCTCCCTCTCCTCCCCTTCCCTTCCTTCCCCATCTTCCCTCCTCCTCCCTTCTTAGCCTTTCTTCGGCAGTGCCCTGCCTGGTCTGTTTCTCACTGGACTGGAGGCTGCTGTTTTTTCCCGGCACCCACGTCTGGGGAGGAGTCCCCTCTGGCGGGCATCTGCTCTCTTGTGCATGGCAGGGAGTTGGTAAGGGAGTGGCGGGGGGACTGGGGCCATCCATCCACCTGTGCCCAGGGCCTGTGCTGTTCTGAACCCCCGGCCTCTGACAGTGAGGGCTCCCCTCACACAGCACCAGGATTGCTGCGTGGCTGGACTTGGCTGCCCTCTCTACAGAAGCTCCAGGGTACAGGAAGGCTCGTCACAGCCGAGTCCCAGACCAGGTCATCTGATCTGACCTTTGAGCCCGTAGCCCTGTCCATCCTGTTGGCCAGAGTCTCTTACCTGTATCTGTTTGGCAAACCAGGTTTTTTTCTGCTGGGGGATCTGCTTGGAGCAGGCTACAGCCGGAGGGACCTGGGAGGACTCAGCTGCTGGTCCCTGGTTGTCAGAGCCTGGGGGTGCGCAGTCCTGGGGTGGCCCCAGCCAGCAAGGAGGGGCGTGGCCTCTCCTGTGCACTCAGATGTGCTTGTTGTGAACTCCACTGAGGACTCTGCCCTGTGCCTGGTGTTCCCTTCCCTTCTGCACTTGGGAGACACGGTCACTGGGGACTCCTGTGATGTGACCGGGTGACGGGTTGAGGCCCAGGGCTTGCCCGGGCTCATGCCGCGTCTGCTTGCTTGCCATTTCCACAGTAGAGAGAGGAGACTCAGCAGTTTGGCTCAGGCCTCTCCTTGCCTTCTGCCTCTGGTTTCTTTGACCCCCTGGCCTGGTGTGTGCGCCCTTTGGGGCCTGGGCCCAGACATCCTGCCACAGGTGCTTGCCCATGGACTGGACATCAGTCCTTCTCCAGTTCCAGTGATCGGGTGCTGCGTACCAAGGTTCTCCTCTGCATTTCTTCAGAGGTCACAGGGGAGCGTGGTTTTTCCTTCGAGAAAGAAACATTGGTGAGGTTGTCATGGTAACCTGGGGGGCGGGAATGCCCTTCGTTCAAGCAGGCGCCGGAGCCTGAGTGGAGGATCGGAAACGATTGAGAATACTTACAGCTTATCAGCTCACAGCACGGGTGGCTCTAAACCGCAGCCTGTGTGTCTTAGGACGGCTTATGGGGTCCAGTCTGTATGACTTGGGACCACACTTGCAGCGGCCGGTTGGTCCCGTATGTTTATAAGAGACAGAACGTGGAGATTAGGACATCTTCCCTCCGCCCAAGAGATGGACAGGGTAACCAGGTAACTGCAGCAGCTGTTTTTCTTTTTTTAAGGATTTATTTGAAAGGCAGAGTTACACAGAGAGGAGAGGCAGAGAGAGAGTGAGAGAGGTCTTCATCTGCTGGTTCACTCCCCAGTTGGCTGCAATGGCTGGAGCTGTGCCGATCCGAAGGCAGGAGCCAGGAGCTTCTTCCAGGTCTCCCACGTGGGTGCAGGGGCCCAAAGGCTCGGGCCATCTTCTACTGCTTTCCCAGGCCACAGCAGAGAGCTGGATCGGAAGAGGGGCAGCTGGGACTTGAACCAGTGCTCATATGGGATGCCGGCACTGCAAGTGGTGGCTTTAACCGCTATGCCACAATGGCGGCCCCACAAGCAGCTGCTTTTCACGGTTGCGTCGGGGGTCTCGCTTTCCTTTGTCTCTGGTCGTGGCCTATTTCCTCTTCAAGGTGTCCTGTGTCAGTCGCAGCCTCTGCACAGGTGCCCTGTGCTGCTGCAGTGGCGTGGCTCTGGAGCAGGTGTCTCAGTGGACAGGGAGGGCCAGCCGCCTGCTCGCCCTACCTCTTGCCTCTGGGCCGGCCTCCGGAGGAGTAGCCCAGATTAGGGCTGGGGGAGTGGAGAAGCGCTGCTCTGGGGTGTCGTGGGGGTGGGGAGGGAGGGACGGCCGCTCTGCACTGAGCTCAGGCTGGCTCACGGCCGTGTGGGCCCAGGGCCAGAGCCACATTCGCTTTACTTGCTGGTGACCTCCCCAAGCTGAGGAAGTACATATCCAGACATCACGGGGTAGGTAGGCTCCAGAGCGGACCTGTGCCAGCAGAGGGGGCGTGGCTCTCACTGGGGCTCATCACGGCCAGACGGCCATACATGGTCACTGCAGCCCGTGTGTCTCAGCCCAGGAGGCTGATGCAATGGCGGCAGCCGTCGCCAGGAAGGGGCTGCAGAGGCCTGGGGTGGAGAGCCCCGGTGGGTTCCTCACCTGCCCAGCTGTAGCCAGGGCTGGCTCGGGCAGACCCAGCCTGGGTCCTGGGACAGCTGGCAGAGGGCTCCACCACTGCAGATCAGACGGTCCTGTTGCGCCCGTGCGGTGTGGTCTCAGGCAGTGGGTGCTGGATTTTACTTGGAAACATTCTGAAATTGGCCTTCGGGAGAAGAGGGCTTGCTTTGTTTTCCCTAGAAAATTGCTGATCTTGAGACTGCGGCCATGGTGGAGCGGGCGGGCGGGCAGCTCTCAGATTCCTACTTAGTCACGGTTCCTACAGCTCTGCTGCTCCGGCACCCGGCCAGGGAGTTTTTCTGAGCGTGTTCACTGGAGATGGTTGTGAGCCGTGGGATTTCCAGCATGAAGCGAGGCCCTTGGCAGAGACCCTATGGCTGGGCAGCTGCTCTTGGGGTCAGGGTCAGATCAGTGTTCTGGAGACGGGACTCCTCAGTTAGAGAGAAAGCGCTCTGCAGGGACTTGGCCCAGAGCCTGCAGGGGCGGGGAGAGGGGCTGTGTGATCAAACACCAGCCTGTCGCCTTCCCAGACAGCTCCCCTGCCCGTGCCGGAGTGAGAGATCAGAGCAAAAGAAAGGTTTTCTTCAGGCCAAATGGAGCCACGTGTTGGGACTGCTGGCCGAGACGTCACTTGGGACGTTTGCGTCCCCTGTCCCTGCTCCACTGCAGATCCGCTTTCCTCCTGACGCACACCTGGAGGCAGCAGGTGATGGATGGCTTCAGTGGAGTTCTGGGACTAGCCCAGCCCTGGCTGTTGGGGGCAGTTGTCACTTCTGCTGTTCAAATATAAAACTTCCTAAAATGTCACACTTCTTTAAAAAAAAGCCAAATGTGTCCAACTGAAACATCTGTCCTTTATTCTGAGATTTTTTTATATATGCATTCTTTTTTTTAAAAAAGAATTATTTTATTTATTTGAAAGAGTTACAGAGAGAGGTAGAGACAGAGTCTTCCATCCACTGGTTCACTCAGCAGATGACTGCAATGGCCAGAGCTGCGCCAATCCAAAGCCAGGAGCCAGGAGCTTCCTCCAGGTCTCCCACGTGGGTGCAGGGACCCAAGCACCTGGGCCATCTTCTGCTGCTTTCCCAGGCCATTGCAGAGAGCTGGATCAGAAGAGGAGCAGCCAGGACTTGAACTGGCGCCCATATGGGATGCCGGCGCTTCAACCTGCTGTGCCACAGCGCCGGCCCCAATATAAATGCATTCTTTTTTTTTTTTTTTTTTGACAGGCAGAGTGGACAGTGAGAGAGAGAGAGACAGAGAGAAAGGTCTTCCTTTGCTGTTGGTTCACCCTCCAATGGCCGCTGCGGCCGGCGCGCTGCGGCCGGCGCACCGCGCTGATCCGATGGCAGGAGCCAGGAGCCAGGTGCTTTTCCTGGTCTCCCATGGGGTTCAGGGCCCAAGCACCTGGGCCATCCTCCACTGCACTCCCTGGCCACAGCAGAGGGCTGGCCTGGAAGAGGGGCAACCGGGACAGAATCCGGCGCCCCGACCAGGACTAGAACCCGGTGTGCCAGCGCCGCTAGGCAGAGGATTAGCCTAGTGAGCCGCGGTGCCGGGCCTTTAAATGCATTCTTTTTACAAAAAAGCATGGAACTGGGGCTGGCGCTGTAGCACAGTGGATCAAAGTGCCAGCATCCCATATGGGCGCTGGTTCTAGTCCCGGCTGCTCCACTTCCGATCCAGCTCTCTGCTGTGGCCTGGGAAAGCAGTAGAAGATGGCCCAAGTCCTTGGGCCCCTGCACCCACATGGGAGACCCGGAAGAAGCTCTTGGCTCCTGACTTTGGATCGGCTCAGCTCTGGCCGTTTCAGAAAACTGGGGAGTGAACCATCGGATGGAAGACCTCTCTCTGTCTCTACCTCTCGCTGTACCTCTGTCTTTCAAATAAATAAAAATAAATCTTAAAAAAAAAAAAATTGAACTGACCATGTCTTTTCCCTGTGTGAAATGCTGATAGTAGCTTGTGTTTTGTGTTTGCTTTCTTGATTTTTGAATGCTGTTCCTGGTCAGAGAGGAGGCTGCCTGGTGCTGGTCCCTTGGTGCACTTGGGGCTGGCTAGTGAGCTGACAGTTGGAGCCCTGGGTCGGTCTTGGCTTGCAGTGGGACTCTGGAATTACCTGCCCTATTGTGGCAGGAATGTTGCTCCCTGTTGCATGTCTCCCTGTCTCCTGTCGGGCTGGGCTACCCTGTGCCCTCTCTCTGGGCTGACCCCAGGGTCCTGTGCTCTCTGCAGCCATGGATTTCCCCCAGCACAGCCAGCACGTCTTGGCACAGCTGAATCAGCAGCGGCAGCTGGGCCTTCTGTGTGACTGCACCTTTGTGGTGGACGGGGTGGACTTTAAGGCGCACAAGGCGGTGCTGGCGGCCTGCAGCGAGTACTTCAAGATGCTCTTCGTGGACCAGAAGGATGTGGTGCACCTGGACATCAGTAACGCGGCAGGTACCCCGGCGGGGCCAGGGCCCGGCTTGTTGAGGGCCAGATGCTGCGCTGGCCCCGTGCCACACAAGCGCCTGCAGGCCTCAGCCCTGAGCGTGTAGGTGCCAAGTTCCTACCACCTTTTGGGGTCTGTTTTACTGGAACTGGGGTGGTCAGGGGAGAACGGGCAGGATGAGCTCTAGGCTGAGGTGCATGTAGGACAGGCCTCATCACGGGGGAGGGGAGCAAGCTGGCTCTACCCCCGGCCCCTTTCCAGGCCCCTACCCCTGTGCCAGCCACCAGTGTAGGAGTGGGGGTGGGGACGTTCAGGGTGTGGGCTAGGGGTAGTGTCGGGAAGGCCCTGGGGCTCAGGGCCTGGTCCTGGACTCCCATCCTAGAACGGTGTGAAGACAGGTCGGGGCGAGGTGTTCTGCCCTTTACAAATGCAGAAGCTGAGATTTAGTCAGGTGGCCTGAAGGTCGGACAGAGCTCTGGTAAGGCCAGCGCCGGCCTGCCTCAGAGAGCAGTGCTGTGTGGGCATTCACGCCGCTGTACATGCGCACCCCTGGGCCTCTGGGGGCACTCGTACTGCCTCCTGAGGCGGTGCCAGGCTGAGCGCCCCGGGCGCCGGGAAGGGGAGACGGGGACTCGCCGCTCAGCTTTTCGTGAACCCGTGGCTTCTGCCACTGACTGGAGTGGCTTCGAGGCGGCCCGGTGATGGCTGTCCTGTCCTTGGCAGGCCTGGGGCAGGTGCTGGAGTTCATGTACACGGCCAAGCTGAACCTTAGCGCTGAGAACGTGGATGATGTGCTGGCCGTGGCCAGCTTCCTCCAGATGCAGGACATCATCACGGCCTGCCATGCTCTCAAGTCGCTCGCTGAGCCAGCTGCCAGCCCTGGGGACCGCATGGAGGCCCCAGCCGTGGAAGGTAAGATGACTGGCGGGCTCTTCCTAACAGGTGACTGGAGAACCTGGCCTTGATGGGGAATCCGCCGCCTCACCGCTGGGCCCCCTCTTCTGGCCCTGTCTTTGTTGTGGGGTGCCGGCGGGGTCAGCGGAGAGTGAGAGGCCCCTTCCCACCTCCCACCGGCCGAGGCGGGGCGCTGTGCCTGGTTCGGTGCATGCGGACAGGGTTTGCTCCCGAGTCCTTCAACAGCTCCCGTCCCAGGCCACCCCCTGCGCTCTCTGCACCCCCCCACCGTGGGCAGATTCCAGACCGCATTCCTCTCCCGCCACGCGTGCTGCTGCCTCCTGAGTAGCATCCCTGCTGCTCAGCTGGAGTCTGCGGGCCCCAGGGACGCCGTGACCATCCCTGTGGTAGTCCCAGGCCCCGCCTGGCGTGGAATAGGTGCCCTGAGAGGAATTTACTGAATGACAAACCAGTACCCCCCAGGGAAGATCCTGGAAAGCTAGCAAGTTCTGGGTTACCTCACCCCTCCAAGTAATGGGCACTTGATGGGAAATGGCAGGTCTGTCCTGTTCCACCTCCAGGAGGGGAAAAGAGAGCCAAAGAGGAGAAGGCTGCCGCCGCCATGCTGAGCAGGCTGGACCAGGCCGGAAGCAGTCCACCCACGGGCCCAGGCAGGGAGCCCAAGGAGGAGCGAGGAGGCCAGGCCGAGAGCGCAGCCAGTGGTGAGTCGTGACACCGTGGACGGGGAGGTGGTGGCAGGAGTCACAAGGCCTGTCCCGCCACCTGCCACCAGCCAGGGCTGTCGTGTAGTAAGGGGCTGCTTCCCGAAGGGCCTGTGGCAGGGAGGTGGGTGGCGTGGGCCCTGAACCGTGAGACCCATGGTCATTCCAGCCACAGCAGACCTGAGCAGCCTGAGCTCGGATGTGCTGGGACCTCCTCTTCTGGGCTGCAGCCCCTCTAGAGGCCTGGCTCAGGGGCGTGATCTGGGCCCTGGACGGAGGGTCCCAATCCAGCCTCTGACACCCCGCTAGGTGCAGAGCAGACGGAGAAGGCTGATGCCCCCCGGGAGCCCCCGCCTGTGGAGCTCAAGCCAGACCCCACGAGTGGCATGGCTGCTGCAGAAGCTGAGGCTGCCTTGTCAGAAAGCTCCGAGCAAGGTACTCACTGGCCCTCAGCCCCGGCTCCGCTACGGCTCTCGCTCCGGGGCCTGCCCGATTACTAGGAGCCGCTGTCCGTGCAGCCTTTGGACAGACCCCATCTTGTCTTGTTCTTGAATCAGAAGATCCGCATCTTGATCGCATGCCCTGGCCACGTTTCTCCCAGCTCAGGCACCACGCAGGGTGCACCTTGCTGCCCCCAGCACACCCCCAGGGCCTGCCCACGCCAGGTGCCGCAGTGCCCGCCCTTCTCTCCGCAGAGATGGAGGTAGAGCCAGCGAGGAAGGGGGAAGAGCGAGAGGACGAGGGCGCAGGCCCTGCAGCCGTCAAGGAAGAGGGGCCCCCACTGGAGAACGGGGAGGCCCCCGAGGACGAGTCGGCTGGCACAGACTCCGGGCAGGAGCTCAGCGTGGAGGCCCGAGGCCTGCGCTCGGGCTCCTACGGCGACCGCACTGAGTCCAAGGCCTACGGCTCGGTCATCCACAAGTGTGAGGTGCGGGGCCGCGGGCTGCGCCAGCCCTCCCCTGCCTGCCCCGTGCCTGCCCACGGCGCGCTCACGCCCTCCCCCTGTGCCCGCAGGACTGCGGGAAGGAGTTCACGCACACGGGCAACTTCAAGCGGCACATCCGCATCCACACGGGCGAGAAGCCCTTCTCGTGCCGGGAGTGCAGCAAGGCCTTCTCGGACCCCGCCGCCTGCAAGGCCCACGAGAAGACGCACAGGTACCCGCCCCACCGGGCCTCCTCGCCCTGCAGGCCCCAGCCTCGGGGCCCCGGCGAGCCCTCCTCTCCCTGTCGCCCTCTGACCCCCAGCCCGCTGAAGCCCTACGGCTGCGACGAGTGCGGCAAGAGCTACCGGCTCATCAGCCTGCTCAACCTGCACAAGAAGCGGCACTCGGGCGAGGCGCGCTACCGCTGCGAGGACTGCGGCAAGCTCTTCACCACGTCCGGCAACCTCAAGCGGCACCAGCTGGTGCACAGCGGCGAGAAGCCGTACCAGTGCGACTACTGCGGCCGCTCCTTCTCCGACCCCACGTCCAAGATGCGCCACCTGGAGACGCACGACACGGACAAGGAGCACAAGTGCCCGCACTGCGACAAGAAGTTCAACCAGGTGTGCGGCCGTGCGCGGGCCGGAAGTGGCGACCTGTGGAGGCGTGCCGGGGTGGGGCAGGGCTGAGGCAGGGTAGGGTTTGGGCGAGAAAGAACTGGGGCTGGGGTGGGGTTCCCGGGGCGGGGGGGGAACCCGAGCCTGTCTCTGGAGCGGCCCTGCTGACGCCTCGCTGGGCGCAGGTCGGGAACCTGAAGGCCCACCTCAAGATCCACATCGCCGACGGGCCCCTCAAGTGCCGGGAGTGCGGCAAGCAGTTCACCACCTCAGGTAGGCGCCCGGCCGCCCCGCCGCCCCGCCCTGCTCCTGGCCAGCCGGGCGCCCCACCCAGGCCGGCCCTCGCTCTCGCCCAGGGAACCTCAAGCGGCACCTGCGCATCCACAGCGGGGAGAAGCCCTACGTGTGCATCCACTGCCAGCGGCAGTTCGCGGACCCCGGGGCGCTGCAGCGGCACGTGCGGATCCACACTGGTGGGTGAGCAGGCCCCGCGCCGCCGGGGGCTGGGAGGGGGCGCGGGGGAAGCGAGGTGGGCGCCAACACCTTCTCCTGCCCCGTCTGTCCCCAGGCGAGAAGCCATGCCAGTGTGTGATGTGTGGCAAGGCCTTTACCCAGGCCAGCTCCCTCATCGCCCACGTGCGCCAGCACACTGGGGAGAAGCCCTACGTTTGCGAGCGCTGCGGCAAGAGGTCCTGTCTGCCCCGGCTCCTCCCCGCCCCCACGCCCTGGGTGCCGTGGGATCCTAGACGCTCCGCGGAATACAGATGTTGGGAGCTGGGGCCCAGGCCCTCACAGTGGGAGGCCCCGGCCCGGCTCCCCGGCCCTGGGTGCGAGCCCCTCCTGTGCCCTGCAGATTCGTGCAGTCCAGCCAGTTGGCCAATCACATCCGCCACCACGACAACATCCGCCCACACAAGTGCAGCGTGTGCAGCAAGGCCTTCGTGAACGTGGGCGACCTGTCCAAGCACATCATCATCCACACTGGTGAGCACGCGCCCTCCCCAGGCCGTGGTGTCGGCACTGGCTGCGGGTGGCCCCGGGGCCTCTCTGGAAGCCGTCCTCCCAGCCCCACCCCAGAGAACCTTGCCTCCTCCCCAGGAGAGAAGCCTTACCTGTGCGACAAGTGCGGGCGTGGCTTCAACCGGGTGGACAACCTGCGCTCCCACGTGAAGACTGTGCACCAGGGCAAAGCCGGCATCAAAATTCTGGAGCCAGAGGAGGGTGGGGAGGTCAGCGTGGTCACTGTGGATGACATGGTCACGCTGGCCACAGAGGCGCTGGCGGCGACAGCTGTCACTCAGCTCACAGGTACGGGCACCTTACCTCTGGGGTGGCAGTGATGGGGCGTGTGCTGTGGCCGCAGCCTCAGGCCCTGCTGACTCCGCCCACCCACAGTGGTCCCAGTGGGGGCTGCGGTGACCGCTGACGAGACGGAGGTGCTGAAAGCCGAGATCAGCAAAGCCGTGAAGCAAGTGCAGGAGGAAGGTGAGGGGGCCGCCAGGGTGTGACTGCTGGGCCCCGGGGCCCCGCCCGCCCTGACCGCAGCCTCCCTCCACAGACCCCAACACCCACATCCTCTACGCCTGCGACTCCTGTGGGGACAAGTTCCTGGACGCCAACAGCTTGGCGCAGCACGTGCGGATCCACACGGCCCAGGCGCTGGTCATGTTCCAGACAGATGCGGACTTCTACCAGCAGTACGGGCCAGGCGGCGCGTGGCCAGCAGGGCCAGTGCTGCAGGCTGGGGAGCTGGTCTTCCGCCCTCGGGACGGGGCAGAAGGCCAGCCGGCGCTGGCAGACACACACCCGACGGCACCCGAGTGCCCACCACCTGCGGAGTGAGCGGACAGCCCCGGCCCTCCTGTTTATTTAAGGATGGATGTGCCCTGGAACTGAGAGGGGTGGCCCCATTCCCTAGAGAGAATAAATCTGATTATTTTCTAACGTTGCCTATAGGTCCCTGTTGGGGGGAGGGGAGGTGGATATCGGGCAGCTCTAGCTGATACCAGGCGGGCCGACCCTCCTGCGTGAGCCGGGACCTGCAGGACTGTCCAGAAGGGAGCTGGCTGCTGCTCCGAGTCAGCCACAGACGGCTCGGCCCCTTCTGAGCCGGCCCGAGCCGTTTCTCCTTCAGGATTCCTTGCCGGGTCCAGCAGGCCAGGCTTGGCTGTCAGGCCCAGGAAGTCAGGAGGGCCCGGTACTTGCCTCACAAGTGGTCCCGGCCCAAGGACGAAGGCCACGCCAGGGCCAACTTTCGCGAGTGTTTACTTGCCCACGGCCAACCAATGGGTTCTGCCAGTAAGCCAGCCAGGAGCCTGGATGTGGTGGTGGACTTGGCAAACGGGCCCAGGGCAGCCCTGCTCAGGGGGCACAACCCATGGCAGCTGGCCTACACCATCCATTTTCTCGAACCCGGAGCCCGGCTGACATTGGATTTGTAGTCCCCGTCCGTACCTCTCATTCTGATTCCAAAGCTGCAGGGAAGCCTGGCCCCCAGGGTAGGGGAAGGGAGGGCGCGAGAGACCACAAACCAGCACTGGGGAGGAGGGGGTGAATCTGCATAAAATCATGAAGTGCCCGCCCGCCCGCCCGCCCGCCCACCTCCTGACAACCCAAGGGTTACTGACACCACAACACGAACAGAGCTCAGCATCTTCGACAAGAGTTTCCTTGGGAAGGATTAGGTGGCAGAAAAGGAAACTGGCTCCCTGCAGACCTGGGGGGGGGCGGGGGCTGTGGTTCCTGGGAGCCGAGGACCATGGGCCTCCCCAACAAGTGACAATCACGTTCACGCTGACGTGTTTTGTATTTTTTAATAAAGTTTGTAATCCAATGGACACACGAAACAAAACTGCGCTGAGAAAAACAGTTTCATAAATTAATAAGTGTTAGGAAGTCGGAGGAGAGGTCAAGGTCGTTGGAAGAGGGGGACTCGCCAGTCTTTGTACAGGTGCTGTGACACTGCCGCATCGCAGAGCAGGGCCCGTGCCGTAACGAAGCGCACTTATACAAATGAGTGACAATACAAAGTCTGAGTATGAAAATAAGATCTTCTCTGAAAACACGTTTTTGGCACAGATTAAAAAAAATGTATGTCAGGGAATTTGATTTTAAGTCAGTATTATATATATTTATATATATATATTATATTTCTATATACACACATCCCAAGTTCTGCATATCCCACCAAGAAAGAAAACGCTTCTGTTCGCTCTCCGACTATAAACTGCATCCCGGTGAGTCAGAGACGGCGGCAGCGGGAGTCAGGAGGGTGACATCCAGATGAGCAAGGGAGACAGTGGCAGGGGGACAAAAAAACCAATGAAATGTTCCTTGACCCCAAGGTCTCAGCGGAAGGGTGAGGTCCTGCGGAGGCGCCCGCATGTGCTCACAACACCCCCAGAGTCACAGCCTGTCTTCACTGTGCAAAAGTCCAAGTCACTAATTTAGTGCAAAGGCAGTTCTGTTTTCTTGTTTCTTAAAAACAAAACAAAACAAAATTTAATTCCACTGCCCTGTTCCTTTTCTCCACAAAGAGGAGAGAGAAACCCAGCCCCGAGGTGTCTGCCAGTCCGGCGGGGGGTGGTCGGGGGTCGGTGCCTGGGCCAGAGCGTCCGGTAAACGTACACAGTAGCAGCACCACTGCCCAGAGGCCTGTCCGAGGGGCGCGGGAGCAGCAGGCTGGCACCTGGCAGTGGAGCCCGTCCCCTCTGCCTGGCCGCGCCGTCCGCTGTCCGCTGCGGAGCCCGAGAGCGTGCGTACCGGAGGCGGTGACCGTCCACGGCTCACACGGAGGCAATGACAATCATGAGGTGGGGGGAGATGTTGGAGATGCTGGCGAGCAGGTCGGGGGCCAGCCGGGACAGGTGACTCTCGGAGAACTCGCAGGGCGGGAAGATCTGCAGCACGTAGGCAGGCTGGGGGCGGGGTTGAGAGAAAGGTAGGGACCTCCGTCTTCACACCCCCCCCCGCCCCCCGCCCCGTGTACTGGAAGCAGGCCAGGCCACTTTCCCAACCAGCTGCCCAAGACCATGCCTGTCAGAAAATCATGAATACACCCCCCCCACCCGACCCCCCCCCCTCGAGCCTCTTCTCCACATCAAGCTCAGGAAACCCCTCGGGGCTGCTGCTGGCAACGCCGGCCCCGCACAGCCCAGCGTCTGGGTCCGAGTCCTGGCTCTGCTCCCATGCAGCTCAGGCCAATGCACCCCCAGGGGGTGGAGGGTGGGGCAGCAAGTGATGGCTGCCACCCATGCCAGGTAGGGGGCACCCGGTGGAGTGCTGGGCTCCTGGCTCCAGCCTGGCCCAGTCCCAGCTGTTGTGGGCATTTGGGGAGTGACCCAGGAAATGGAAGGCTGCTGTCTGCCTCCGACAAGAAGCCTGTCCTCACTGCTCCGTCAGCCCTCTCCAGGATGAGCCATGGCAGCCGCTCGCGTGCACGCCTCGTGCCTCTGCTCCAAGCGCCCCTGTGCCTGCCACCTCCTGGACTCCTCTAGTTGGCCCTAGAAGAGCCCCTGCGCAAAGGGAAGATGCTGCACCCACCTGATTGGAGCCAGGGTTGGGAACATTGATGATCCCAGCGGCCTGCTTGGCCTGCAGGTAAGTGATGAAGGCAGCCTTGAGAGACTCGGTCTGACTCACGACATCTTCCTGGTCACGGCCACAGGGCAGAGCCAGCAACAGACAGTAATCGGTCTCCACCTGGGGCAGAGTGGGCCAGCCATCAGTGATCAAGGGCTTCCTAGGCCAAGACGCCCAAGTCCAACCAGGGTATTAAGTCCACAAAGCATCCCTATGAGGTCACTGAGCACCCCCCGCCCAATACCTGCTGCACAGGAAGACTTTCTGGGCCCAGAGGCGTTTTACATCACCAAGTAGACACAGAAATGTTCCTTTCACCGCCCACCATCGCTGACCCACGCCAGTCTGGACAGGCCTTGGGGGGAGGCAGCGACACCTGCACCTCCCCTCACGGTGGGTGGAACAGGTGCTCTCCCAGGGCTGCAAGTCTTACCATCATCCTCCGGGCAACCCCTTCCAGCTGCGAGGCCTCCAGCCGCATCCTCTGGGCTATCCGCAGCGGGGGCCCTCCTTCAGAGAGGGGCAGGGACCGGTGGGCCAGCACGTTGTTGCCAGAGACGAAGTGGAGCTGCACAGCAGCCGTGTCGTTCTTGAGGGCCAACAGGCCCTGCCACACGATGGGGTACTTCTGCTCCCAGGGAGGCAAATGCGTGTGAGCCGGGAGGCTGCAGCGCCGAGCCGCCCCGACACGGCCCCAGGGAGCAGCCCGGGGAACCCAACACAAACCTCAGAACACGGGCAGCCCCACCCCGCACTTACCGTGAGAAGCTGGACCATGTCCACTGGCCTCTGGGAAGTCAAGTGTGGGGAGGAATCTGGTTTGGGGCTTGGCTGGGCTTCCGTGTGCGGCAGGGCCAGTCCTGGAGGGGTGCTGGGGCCGGAGGTCGTGGGGACAAACAGTGGCTGCTTTGGGGCAGCCTGAGCAGGAAGAGGGGCCTGGAGGTCAGGCTTCATGGAGACGGAGACAGGGGACGGGTAGGAAGTCTGGCCTGCGTCCCCTTGTGTCCTCTGCACCTGGGCATGGGGCTCAGGCGGCCTGTTTGCAGGTCCAGCTGGGAGGCGAGGCTGCTCCACTCCTGTCTGGGTGCCCTTTGCCTCCTGGGAGACCTGAGGCATCTTGCTGCCCGATGGCTGGCCAGGCTGGCTGAGCTGCGAGGGCTGGCAAGGCAATGTAGGCTGGGCAGACTGTGGGGAGGGCACGGGTGGGGCAGGCTGCGTGGACTGCAGGGGTTCACTTTCTGGAGGGCCCTAGAGGTAGCAGGAAAGGCAAAGGGGCCACCCTCAGAGTGCTGCCAGCAAGCACCACCCCAGCCCAACAAATGACCGAACGGGCCAGAGGGCAAAGGCCGGATGTGGGGCATCGCCTTGTGTAGCCAGCACACCCATTGCCGCCCTCTCCACACCAGCAGGCGCAGGAGCCGCCGCGCCCATCATTCCCCCAAGGAGCTCCTTCCCACGGCCAGGACTCTGTGGGTGATCTGATCCTCTCACCCCACGATAGGAACCTCGTCATGAAGCCTCCCAAAAGGCCACCAGGTTTTAGGGAGTTCGACCTGCTCACTTGCAACTCGTCCAGCACCCTGGCAGAAAGGCTGGCTCCCCACCACCACCTCTGCTTCCAAGTCCCCGAGCCCGAGTGCACACCCAGCAGGTGGGCACACCGGCCTCCTCACCTGCGCAGGAGCCTTGGTCCGGGAAGTCAGGCCAACCGAGGAAGCGGCAGGGAACTGGGTGTGTGTGAGCTGGGCTGGGGCGTGGTAGGTCCGGATATCGCCGTACCTGTACTCCTGAAACAGCTCCCCACTGGAGTGCACAATCTGCACCCCGTGGGTCACCACCACAGGGGGTGTCAAAGGCAGCCCTTGGAGTTGGTTACTGGGGGTGACAGTGAGTATGCGGGCCTCCCCGTGAGGGGGAGGGGCAGGGGCAGGAACCGGGACGGGGGCGGGGGCGGGGGCAGGGGCGGGGACAGCGGCAGGGACAGGGGCCACTTTGGCATCTGACGTCTTGGCAGCTTCTTTGACTGGCTGCTGTGGGGCCTTGCTGGCTGGCGGCA
This sequence comes from Oryctolagus cuniculus, assembly GCF_964237555.1. NCBI lineage: Eukaryota > Metazoa > Chordata > Mammalia > Lagomorpha > Leporidae > Oryctolagus > Oryctolagus cuniculus. The sequence goes on from NC_091438.1 coordinate 153,711,152, forward strand.
CCTTCACTACCCCGTCTGCGGCACGGGGCTGCTCGCTGACGGCCGTCACGTGCGGATGCACCATGATCCTCACGTCCCGGGGCACGGTGTACGGGTGCAGCCGGTACTCAGACTGCATGACCAGCACCTCCGACTGCACAGGGGCTGTGGCTCGGGCAACAGGGAGGTGATACTGCACTTCTTCCTCAGGGGGGTGCTGGGAGGCCAGGGCAGGCACACTAGCAGTCGCCGGCTGGGGCGTACCCACACGCGGGGGCGCCCTGACCTCCATCTGCTGGGGCTGCAAAGGGGCCCGGGGAGAGTGCAGCGTCTCTGGCCGGATGCTGTAGGTGATGCTGGGCAACGTGGGCGTGTTCATTCTCACCTCACCCTGGGACAGGTGGCCAAGCGACACCGTCTGGGTGATGCTGTGGGGGGGCATGATGACAGACTGCTCCGGGTGTATGCTCGAGATGAACTGCGGCACGGGGATGCCTGCAGCCAGCATGACCGTGGCATTGGTAGACAGCGCGGCGGACGTGGTGCTGCTGGGGTGGCAGGCCCTCGGGAACGGGGACGGGGCAGGCCCGCTGGGTCTCGGAGAGTGCGAGTCTGGCTTTGCGGCTGCCAGGTGCGGGACAGCTCGCTCGGTCGGGGTGCTGGGCCCGGAGCTGACGTGGTTCACTTCCGCAGGCAGTTTGCTGGGCAGAGCAGGAGGGTGGTGCGGCGCGAGCGTGGAGCCCAGGTTAGCTGGCTGAAGGACCTTGGTCTCGATCTTCAGAGTGACTGGGTCTGCAAGCTTCTTATTGGTGGTGACTATGCTCGGGGTGAGGACCAGCTGGTTGTGAACCAGCACCGGGGGTGTGTTTATGCCCTGGGTGAGAACCTTCACTGTGCCTCCCTGAGTCACAGGCGTGGACACGGAGAGGTGGATGGGCTCAGGCTTCTCCAAAGACGGACGGTCAGCCTTCACGGATGAGATCACGGGAGATGCATTGTACGTCTGGGCAGTCAGCACCAGAGTGGAATGGGTGGCCACGTTGGCGTAGCCTGAAGGGGTCTGAGCGCCTTTTGGGGGAGCCTGTGACGGTGCGACAGAGTCGGCTTTGAGCTGCGACTTGGAGACCGACTGCTGAAACTCGATGTCCATTGCACTCGCTGGTGGGATCTGGCTGATCTTGGCGCTGATCCGCTGTGGGCCTTCCGTCTTCTGCCCCGAGTAGCTCAGGAGCACGACCCCTTCTGAAGTGTTCACGCGCAGCCCGGCGCCGGCGCCCGCGTCAGCCGGCCGGTCGTCAATCACCGACATGGACCCAGGGTGGAAGCGACTGTTCTCGTTCGTGCTGGCTCTCTGCTTGCACTTTGCCGGCGGTGCAATCATGGCACCGGCCACGGTCGCTGTGCCAGTGGTGGCGGTCACCCCCCCGGACGCGGCAGTCACCGTCACTGCCCCTGCGGCGGTGTTCACGGCGCCCGTGGCGGCGTTCACCACACCGGCCGAGGCGCTCACGGGGCCCACGGTGGCGCTCACCGGAGCGGCGAGGACGTTCACGGGCCCTGTGAGGACGTTCACGGGCCCCTTCAGGACGTTCACGGGCCCGGCGGGGGTGCTCACCAGACCCTTCAGCGTGGCCACCGAGCCCTTCACGGGGCCTTTCAGCGCGTTCACCGGGACCAGGGACACGTTCACCAGGCCGGTCAGGGCACTCACCAGGCCAGTGAGGGTCTGCGGCGCAGGTTTTGCCAGGGTTATCTTCTGGGAATTCTCCAAATCAATGCTGACGGGCATGCGGCTGATCACAGAAGTGATTTTGGGAGCAATGACTGGAGCCACCTTTTCTTTGTCGGTGGCGATGGGGACCTCCGAGGCTTGTGTGTCAGGGGCGCTTGCTGCTGGAGCTGACGCCTTTTCTTCTAAAGGTGGCCTTTTAGGCTCAACTGCAAGGGGCGGTGCCTCGTGCAGACAAGGGGGGGCACTGACAGGCTCCGCAATGGCTGTGGTGACACTCGTGGAAGTGACGCCTGTGGCAGATACGTACTTGGGGTCCATAAGGATCTTCCTCAGGGTACTGGAGCTGGTGTCCACGTCAGAGGCCTTCGTGTCTGGAGGGAGAGCTGGAGACGGAGTGGACTGAGCCCGTGGCTCCTCCTGCCTTGTGATCCACTCTGTCACCTTAGGCGGGGGGCTCTGGTGTGGGACCCCCCCGGAGGCCACAGGGGGTGGCAGCTTTGCTGCAGTTACTGAAGGAATTGTAGGTGGGGCTATGCTCGAGTCACTGGGTGGAGTCACCGGGTCACTTTCAATGACAGAATGCACCTTGAACCTGGCTTGAGGTTCGTCGTCCACCGGCACTGGCTGGGGAGGAGGGGGAAGGTCTGGGAGAGCCGAGGTCTTGGTCGGAGTTCTCTCTTCAACAACACTGCTTTCTTGAGACACACAATCCACAGACGGGGACCTGCTGGGGTCAGAGGCATGCGACTGCGGAGGAGGAGAGGGGGGCTTCTCACTTTGCTCCTCCTGTGGCGGTTCTGGGGGGGGCACCGCCGTGCCCTCATTCGCAGCGGGACTCTTGTTTGGTGCGTGGTCTGATTCAGAGGCATGAGGCTCTGCAGCAGCCCCTGCCTTCCTGTTGGTATTCCGTCTGCGGCGGGACCGGGTGGTCTTCTGGCGCCCTTTGTCTTTCCGAACCAAGGCAACTTCTGCTTCTTTTGGCCCTTTGACTTCCTGTGCTGGGAGGGAAGTTTCGCTGCTGCCCTCTCTGGCTGCCTTGGTGTCCGCTGGGCCTGCGGAGGGGTCAGGGGCACTGGCTGCTGGCCGACAAGACTCTGTAGCAGCATCTGTCTCCAAGATGCCAGACACAGCCTCATTGGTCTCAGGCTCCATCCCTTCCTCAGGAGGCTGCAGATCTGTCTGAGATTCTGCTGGGTAAGGTGCAGGGGTTGGGAAGTTCTCTGGTTCCCCAGAAATGTCGTTGATGATGGAGCCAATGGCCGCAGCCAGCTCCGTCTCACTGGCTGGGTGTGCGGGCTTGTCCTCGGCGGCGAGGCCCTCTGGCGCACCTGCAGCTGCGGCCTTGTACGCCGCGGAGCTGGTGGTTTCTGTGAGCTTGGCGATGTTCTCCACGGCCCGCTCCAACTCCATCTGCTGAGCTAGCTGCGAGGCTTCCGGGGAGGCAGACCCGTTTTCCGTCTCTGGTTCCCTGCCTGCATCAACTGGATCGTTGTTCAGCTGAGATGACAAACTACCGTCCTTTGGCAAACCCTGGCTTTTCTCAGGGGAGACCCTCACCAGCCCAGCCTCCTTCTCTGCGGCCTGCCCCACGGCCACGCTGGGACCAGCTGTGGCATCCGCACTTTTCAGATTTGCAGATCTGTCCACTGCTGACCTCGCATTGCGAGCTCTGCCTCGCTTGGCTTTGGAGTTTTTTTCGGGGGCTGTTTTTCTCTCCACCACCTCGGCCGGGGGTGTCCCAGGGGCGTTCGTGTCTGTGTTCTCTTTTCTATCGCATTTCTCTTCAGTCCCTGTTGCTTCTCTATCTTTCACGGTTACCTGGGGGCTCTCCTCCGGGGTGGCCTCAGGACGCTGTGCGTCAGCTTTTGGTTCGTTTTTCCCCTTTTTCCCTTGGGGTCCTCCCGCAGCTGATTTTTGTGATCGTGGGGACCTCCACCCCTCAGCCGGCTTGAGTGTTTCCGTGGATTCTTTGACCTCATTCTCGTCCTCCTCTTCTGCTCGACGGCGCGTCTTTGGAGGCCTTCCCCTCCGAGGGGTCGTAGGAACTGCCGCCGCTTCCTGAAGTTCTCGCTCCAGCCGCTTTCTGGTTACCCTCGGCTGTTCTGCGGGCTCTTTGGCTGGAGAGCGGCTTTCCTGGTCACCCATGGTGGCGTACACGCTCCTCACGTTCCGGCGCCTGGTGCGGCTGAGCGGCAAACTTGGTTCAGGGTGTTCAGGGTCCCCAGCAGAGTTTTTTGAAGCGGTCCTTGTAATCTTCTCTGCCTCCATCTTTAACTCCAGGAGCTTCTGGGCTTCTCCGCGGGGAGAGCTGGACCGCTTTAACTTCTCCCGGTCTATCCTCTCACTCTTCCTCGTGACAGGCTTCTCTACGGCACTTGCCGCAGCTGCCTGAGCTGGGGTCTTGGAACGCTTACTTTTATTTGGCTTTTTATCTTTTACAGCAACTGGGGGATCCACCTCTAAGTCTTCAGAAGCCGGAGGCCGGGTCTCAGGGACGACCTCAGCTCTCTGATTTGCACTGGGCTCCGCAGGAGTGGGTGAGGCTGGCTTCTCTGCCTTCGGCTCTTCAGCCTCCTCGGGCTTCTGCGTCGGCTTTGGAAGCGGCTGAGCACCGGCGGGCTCTGGACTCGCACTGCTCTCCACCTGCGAATACGAGGCTCCGGGAGTCGGAGGCCTGGCGTCCGGAGACGGCAGCGGCTCAACAGCGGGACCTTCTTCGGTGACAGGAGGCACGGCAGCACCTTTACTGCTGTCTTCTCCCGGGGGCAGGTCCGCTTGTTCAGGCTGCTCCACAGGGACAAGGGCCTGCTCAGGCACAGGCTTTGCTGCATCTGAGACGGAAGCAGGCGCCCCCGCCTCCTCCTCAGTCCCCAGAGGCTCCTCCAGCATCTTCTCCCCAGTCCTCTCGGGTGCCGAGGGGGCCGGGTCTGCAGGCACAGCTTGGCCACCGGGAGGCCCACCGGAAGCCGCCGGCTTCAGCTCTGACTCTCTACTCTCAGAGGCACACTCTGGGGTCTTGGGATGATTCTCCGCTTCTTCGTGTTTCTCCACCTCTTTCGGTTTTTGGTCTTTTTCCTTTTCTTTCTGTTGCATCCGTGTGAGCTCCATGAATCTGCTATGGAACAAGACCACCGGCTCTTGGATCAAGTCCGCTGCGCTGTGCGCGCCGTCCGACGCCTGCCCCCCACGCAGCCTCCCGGCCCCGGAGTCGGGCCCTTCGTCCCTTCTCTCTAGATGCTGCAGTCGCTTGGAATCTTGTTCAAAGATCGAGCTGTGCAAAAAACGGGAAGCGAACAGCTCCTGCCTTTCCTGCTCTTCCTCTTTATGGTCGTCTTTTTTATCGTCCATTTTCCCTTCTGAATCAGTCCTGATTTTCTTCTTTTTCATGTACCAGGATGGAATAGGTCTTGGAGCAGAGTCGACTTTTTCTTTATCTTTGTTGTTTCGAAAATTAGCAAACCGAGAGTCCCAATCAAGAAAAGACCAATTTTCTTCTCGAGATGAGGAGAGGGACTTAGCTCTTTCAAGCAAAGCTTTAGTGTCCGGCGTAATTGTCTTATCCAATGCGAAAGAGTAAAACCTGTTCCTTTCCAGAGAACTAGACAGTCTTTCATCTCGGTCACGCAGTTTATCTTCTCTGTCCCTCAATAAAAAAGACAGCCGAGAACTTTCGTACAACACGGAGGCTCGGGGTGAGTGGGACTTGCGTTCACTGTCCTCATCGGAATCGGAAGGCACCTCCCCCGGTTCCAAATCACGGACAGACCTCTTACGAAGACTGTCTCTCTTGATGACGCTGTTTGGGAAGCTCACATCAAATCTGCTGGCATCCTGCTTCATCTGAGAGTCCCAACGACTCAGATCGTCTTCAGAATTCAAGACAGAGAGTTTTATTTTGGCCATGTCTGCCATCTGTTCTCTCCTGCTGGAATCATAAGGATTGAATTTTAAGGACTCTTCTCTAACAGTTAAATTAGAATACGGGAGACCTTTCTCATCGACTTTAGGAGACCCCTTTATCGGCATTAGCCTTGGGGAGCCCAGGGGATCATCGTCTTCATGGAAGGAACCGTGGCGGATACTGGGAGAACAACCAGTCCTTTCAGAATCTTCACTGATTTGGCGTGAACTTCGGTAATTCCTCTCTCTCTTGGTGAAGATATCAAAATCAACATGGTCCATCCTTTTCTTTTTGCTGGGAGGGGAGTCGTCAGTGACGTCCTGAGGAGGTTTGCCTACCTCGTGAACAAGGCTCCGGCGCTCGTATTCATCCACGTCCTTCTTGGGGCTGCCGGACTTCTCAGACTTGGCCGTTTCCATCTCCAGCTGCTGTTTCCTACGACTCTGCTCCATTTGCTTTCGGTAACTCTGTGTGTGATCAATGTCAATGCCAATTTTTTCTTCTGAATTTACTGAATGTGGTTTCTCTTGGCCTGATTTACGTTCAGGTGTTTCATCACGAAGACTGCAATAGTTTTTCCTAACATCCTCTCTCTCTGGTCCTTGATCATCTAATAGCTGCAGCTGTTTGGGCTGTGGTTTTGAGGGAATGGACTTTTTAGACGGCACTTCTTGATTTTCCACAGATTCACCTACTGGTTCAACCAATCTTGACTGCAGCTCTGAGCTGGGCCTTGAGCCAGACCCAACAGAAATGCTGGGGAGCTCCTGACAATCTTTGGGACTGGGCACAGCATTAAGTCTGTCCAGCTTGACTTTTTTAGATTCTCTTTTAGGAATGTCTTTCCTCACGGGCTTTCTTTCAGACTCGCCTTCTCTCAGCGGATTGACTTCTCTGGATGATGTGTCAGCCTGCTTTTTTAAAAGCACCCGAGCATCCTCCATGTCTGGGCTGCTCTTCTTGACTTCTGATTTCTGCCTATCCACTTTCAAACCGGAATCTGCAAACCGCCTCCTCCTTGCTTCCAGCTTCTCCAAGTCCACGGCGTTCACCCCGTCGGCTGTCTGCTCGGGCTTTAGGTGCTTCCTGGGTTTCACCCTGCTTTCTTTGTCTACCATGTCAACATGGCTGGAAAGCCCCTTTTCCTTTGGTACTTTCATCCTGACGGATTCCAGTTTGGACAAGTCAGATTTTGCAGGCTCAGTCTGAGAGGCCGGAAGTTTCTGATCCAGAGCAGACTTGCTGGTGTCATTATCGAGCTTGGCTTTCAGCTTTTCCAAAGGATTGTGCTCAATAACTTTTCCCTCTTTTTCTTTCACTCGAGTCAAAACCACATACGGCATGAGTTCCAGACGGTTTCTTGCTACTCCTTCTTTGTCGGCTTTCTCTCTGCTCAGTTTATTGGAGCTCCTTGGTTTTTCAGGGCTCTGTTCCCTCTCATTTTCTTGGTCTGTTTCTGAAGACTGAGAACTGGGGGAATGAACTTTTCCTTTCCGTTTCTGCTTGTCAGTTTTTTCCTTTTCCACTTTTTCCTTCCGTATTAAGCGTCTTTCTCTCTCTACTCTTTCAGGATCAAAAGTTCGTTCTTTGTCTGTCTTCTCATTTTTTGTATAGCGTTCCAAACGAGCTTTGTCGAGTTTCTCGTACCGTGGAGGGGATAGTGAGCTACAGCTTCCACTGCGGTCTGAGGCCCGGCTGTACAGCCTTCTCTCGGAATCACCTGGCAACCTCTCTGACTGCGAGGGAGAGGCTCCCGGACTCTGTGTCCGCCGCAAGTGGACTGGACTCTGACTTCGTTCTGTGGGCCTCCTCTCGTGGTCTCGGTCACGGTCGGACTCAAATCTCTCTCGTTCTCTCTCTCGTTCCCTTTGCCTGTAACTGTACTCCCGAATATCTTGTTCATAAGGATCACTCCTGTAATCCCTGTATTCTCGAGGATCATCATAATAGCGTGATTCATAGTAGTCTCCTTGGTACGTTTCCCACTCTGAATAAAATTCTCTTCCTCGAGCTGGGTAGTCCCGTCTGGAGTCCTCCGGATATGTGCCTGGAGTGCGAACATTTTCATAATAGGTACGATCTTGGCTATAGTCATAAGATCCCCTGCGTTCCTCCCTGCAAAAAATTAAAGAACTACATCAGTCTTTCGTTTCCTTATCATTTAACCATTAAATCATATTCATGGGATCAGAGAGCCCTGTCTCTAAAATCCTTGACATTAATTGTTAAATGAATCAACTGTAGTGGCTGTCCAGTAGAACAGCTACTGGCCAGCTATACGTGTAGCTACTGGCTGAGCACTTGAAATATGGCTAGTCTGAACTGAAATATAAATATAAAATACACACCAAATTTCAGAGCCTTTAGTTAAAAAAGGAAGCACTTGGGGCTGGCGCTGTGGCACAGTGGGTTAACGCCCTGACCTGAAGTGCCGGCATCCCACATGGGCGCCGGTTCTAGTCCCGGCTGCTCCACTTCCGATCCAGCTCTCTGCTATGGCCTGGGAAAGCAGTGGAAGATGGCCCAAGTCCTTGGGCCTCTGTACCCGCATGGGAGACCAGGAAGAAGCTCCTGGCTCCTGGCTTCGGATTAGCACAGTTCCGGCTGTTGTGGCCATCTGGGGAGTGAACCATCGGATGGAAGACCTCTCTCTCTCTCTGTGTAACTCTGACTCTCAAGTAAAAAATAAATAAATCTTAAAAAAAAAAAAAAAAAAGAAAAGAAAAGAAAGGAAGCACTTGAACAATGCATTTAAATTAGTTATCTGTTGAAACAATATTTGATATCTTGAGTTAGGTAAAATCAATTCTACCTAGTCTTTTTACATTTTAATGTGGCTACTAGAAAATTTCGAATCAAATAACCTGTGTTGTTTCTTTTTCTTCTGCTCTTTTGGCAATTAAGGTGCAGTGACATGACAGACAACAGTTATTAAATGGTATCACAGCCCATAGTCCTCGTTCTTTGAGAATTATTTCCCACCAAAAGATATTCTTACTACAACTTGGGAAATAAATGTACCATTAGGAACAATAGGTAAAATGACTCATTATAGGTAAAATAACTCATTAAAGTCTTACCACCCATGTTATCTGTATGAGACTGATAATGCCTCTCTCTGAATTCACAATCACACAATAATAATTTGGGGAGCTGAACTCTGAGCTCACAAGCCCAGAAGAGGCAGACCCCATCTGTAAGAACTTCCCCTGGTAGCATCTCAGGTGCATTCTTCCTGAGCAGATGCCAGCACTCGGCCCAAACTGTCAGCCAGTAAGTCAGGGGTGGCTGCAAACCGTGAAAGAATTCCTCCAGCCTAACGGGGTTTCTGCAGGCTTTCTCCCACAGCACCCTGTTCAGTGCACAATACAAGTATGTTACATAAAGTGAATACCCCTGTATCAGAGGTCAATCAATTCCTCTACTTGCTCTCATTCTCAGAATCTATTCTCAGTACGGCCTTTAGTGGCTCACTGAAACACCACAAAATTAGGACTTAAGCACTCTAAAGGCACAAGCTCCGGGGCCAGCACTGTGGCACCGCAGGTCAAGCTGCCGCCCGCGACACTGGCACCCACATCAGAGGACCACTTCGAGTCTCAGCTGCTCTATTTCCATTCGAGTTCCTGGCTAATGCACCTGGGAAAGCAGCAGATGATGGCCCAAGTATTTGGGTTTGTGCCACTCACAAGAGACCCGAGTGGAGTTCTGGGTTCCTGGCTTTGGTTGGGCCCAGCCCCAGCCATTGTGGCCACTTGGGGAGTGAACGAGCAGATGAAAGATCTCTTTCTCTTTCCCTGTCTCTCCTTCTCTGTCACTTTGCCTTTCATTTAATACTGGAAACATCGGTGACACATTGTTACACACATTTACACTGAACTTTCTTAAGCCAAAGAGAATTTTTATGATATATTAATATTTGCTTTAACTGGATTCAAGAGAATACTTCTATAGCTCCCCAGGAAACAGATTCTTTGCCTAAATACTACCAGTCATATTGTGAGTAAATGCTACTATACACAGAATCAAGCTACCTGAACTTCTTACCACCAGAAATGCATACTCTGAGAAAGTTTTATTTTTCCTACAGGAAACAGAGGACACCTAAGAGGCTTTTCAATAGTATAAAGTGAGTGAGACACCTGGTCACCATTACTGCCCATGTTAGGAGTAGGGCTGAGTCATATTTTTAAAATACAATAACAAGATAGCTTTAAAAATAAAGCAAAGTCAGTTGGCCACTTGGACACCTACATCCCATACTGGAGTGCCTGTTTGAGTCCTGGCTCCTCCTTTTCCAATCCAGCTTCCCGCTAATGTCACCCTGGAAGGCAGTAGATGATGGTTCAAGTACCTGAGCTTCTGTCACCCATGTGGGAGACCTAGACTGAGGCCCAGGCCCATCCATAGCTGTAGTAGGCATGTAGGGAGTGGTCTAGAAAACAAAAGATCTCTCTCCATTTGTCACTCTTGTTTCTCTCTGCCTTCCAAGTAAAATGAAAATAAAGATAATGTAACAAAATTAAGCTAACTATAACTAGACTCAAAAATACATAAAAATCATAGAAATCAAGAGGTGTATGTGTAAACATTCACTCTGGAACGCTGTTCGGTCTAACAATACCCTGAAGGGCCCATCACTGCAAGAAGAAACCAGCAGTCCTGCCCTCAAGGGGCTCACGGTGAGCAGGGGACAACACAACCGAGCACTCAAGTGCAAAGGCTCTGCAGGACACCGAGGACACCGGAAGTCAGATTTGGAACGGACTCTGTTCAAGTGACTGCAGGATGTCCAAACTACCATAAGCAGTTAGGAAAGTCATCTGCGTCATAATATGACCCTGTAAATTCATCCTGAGAATCACTGTAGTATAAAGTTTAACACACTAGCTGGTAGAAACCCAGGGTTTATCCCCAGTCTAACCACCAACCTTTAGTAGCCTGAATATCAGCATGTCTTGTGATATTCAGTTCCCTCCGTAACGGGGCAATCATGACTGCCCTACCTCCCTGACACAGAACTTGAAGGAGCAAATGAGATACTACCTTGTAAACGGCAAAGTTCCACACAAATGGAGCTATCCTGTGCATTACTGAGCTGAACTATCATTAGAGAGAAAGCAATTTTTTTATTCACGCATGCATCAACAACTATTCAGTGGGAAGACTTCCTTCCACTCTGGAAAAGGCAAAGACTCAAATTCTACAAGAATGCTGAAACCAAATGGGAAAACTGGGATCACAGTCAAGTCCCACGACTTCCTGCTTCCTATACTAGGAAATAAATACTACTGGACAGGAATGAACGACCGTGGGGAAGAACAAAGAACAAAGCCAGATCATTGCTAAAATTAGTGAATTTTAAGTAGTGATATACCAAAATTAATACCCACACTACATTATCCAAAATTCACAAGACACTGTTACTCTAAAAACATTTACAAGAAGAGGGTTTTAAGTGGGTCTCCAGCATACCTTCTATACACTCACAGGGAGAATTCCTGCGAGCACATAATGCATTCACAGTGACACAAACTGCTATTTAGGGAGCTATACATCCTCTTGCACGTGCACATACAACATCACACTTGCGGTCATGCTCTGACACTTGTGTGCATGGGCGTGCGTGCACACACACACACACAGATAGAACAGGCTAAAAAGACTCATCTTCCAACTTAAGAACTGCTGATTTTTTGCCTTTTGTGATTTGGATTCTGATTGACTAGTTAGAAACCTTAGGGGTTCAAGCTTTTGGAAATCTGGCTATGGGAGAATTTTTTCATTTAAACATTTCCAAGCATTTGATGACCACTGTACAATATTAGGAAATAGTATGGAGAGATACATAATTTCTTAAGACACTGGAATTTGAAATGAAGCTCTCGATAGTCTTTCTGAAGTTTCTGTTTGCTTTTGTATTCTTAAATGAACAAGCACATGTGTGGTGACAATCTGGACGTTGCCATTACCAAATATGTAAGGCATTTAGCAGTTCATAGTGCACTGTAGCTCAAGTTTTTACATTTAACTCAAACCTGTAGGGTAGGATGATTTAAATTTATAATTAATGATGCATAAAGTTAAAATCTAACAAAACCGTAACTTTCAAATCACGGTTACATTCAGTGGGAAATTAAGTAGGCATCCTGACCACATGAAAAGTGGATCATAAAAATGAATCCTATGTAGCAGAAGCGCAGCCTCGCAGTTAAGATGCCCACATACCCGACTCAAGTGCCTGGGGTTGATTCCCGGCTCTGGCTTCCTGCCTCCAAGCTCCCGGCCAGTGCAGATCCTGGGCATCAGTGGGGATGGCTCAACTACCTGGGTTTCTGCCACCCACATGGGGGATCTGGATTGAATTCCCATGCTCTAGCCCTGCCCTGACCCTAAAGGTAACTGGGGAGTAAGCCAGAGTTATGAGAACTCACCAATAAATTAGGAAACAAAGAATGAAAAACTGACATGTTTTTTAGGAGATGGGACTAGAGGAAAGGAGTGAAAACTAAAAATCTCATCTCATCTGAATTGTATGTGTTAAAATCCCAGCTACGTTGACAGCTTCACAAAACATACCTTCTTTCTGCTAACATCTCATAAAAGTCTCTGATATCTTGACCAGACTTCTCCATGCAATGATAAAATGCCAGCTGACTTTCCCGATTTGCAAAATCCACCTTTATTTAAAAAGGAAAAAAAAAAAAAAAAAAAAAAAAGATTAGTGTTTGATGCAAATTTCTGATTTTAATGAAAAAGCTTATGGAATTTGAAAACTCTTTACCACACATCCCTTCAGAACAACTCAGGACAGCATGTACTGTGCCTGAGTGGAACGGTCCTCACAACCAAGACTACAGTTTTGTCAACTTCACCCCTCTCAAGCTACAGACACTGGTAAGGAAATGTAAAGCAAAGTAGGACACTGAAACAAATCCCCACCAGACTTCTAGACTGACAATTAAACAATCTGATCAACTAGATCCAGCAATCTCTGCCTCACATAAATTTGCTAGAAACACAGTTACAACATGAAATAAACTATAGAGAGCACTTATATCCTGAATACTATGCTCTCAAACAAATCCACCACCAGACAAAAAACCATGCTTTCAGTGTTCTATCCATTACCCACTGTTAGCAGCTTGTATGTGGTGTGCATGTGCATCAGGTGCCCGAGTATTGGGAAGTATACTTTTTGGAGTGAGACGACCCTTAGGGAAGGATCTGTGGCTAATGCTTTAAAAGATTTTGTGCCCACAGAAGGCTGAGCAAAAAAAATTAATATTCCCCATAGAAACTAAGGGTGTAACCCATGTCCTGTAAACCATGCCCCTTGCTGGCGACATACAAATAAATGCGAGCTACTGGGGGAGTGAGATTTGAATATGATCTTGTTTTCACTTTGCTTAAAGTCACTCTGCACACCTTGATTTTATTGCCACCAATTTTCCTCCCCTTTGTCTCTTTTACAGCTGCTTGTGCATATTCAATTTCATTGTAGAGAACCAGGGCCATGCCTTTTAAGCGGTCAAACACCACCTGTAAAAAACAAAATGATAACCAAATAAGAGTCTCATCCACTGGACTCAGTCTCAGTCCCAACAAAATTATAAGCAACAAAGTTACTGTCAAGGGAAAGATATATATTATATATTATGCACACACATACACACATAGTTCTAGAAAAAAAATTTAGACTTTCCCTGATGATGCATACTATAGAAAACACACAATAAAATATGCAGGGGCTGTCTGGAATCGTGGATATTGTAGGTTAAGGTATATTATGCCCTAAGATATTTTACTTTGCTTCCCATGTTGACTGACCACAGTACTGTACTTAAATAAAGCATTCTTCTAGTTTTGGCACAAAAAAAGAAAAAAAATCTTGAAAAGGAAAAAAAAAATTTAAGGAATACTGAATAAAGAATTTCAGAGAATTTTGATTTGAAGTAGCATTACTGTCTTAAAGGTGCTGGCTCATTACTTATTCCAATTATCTATAAAATATGTATTTCACTAAACAACAAAACCTACACTAAAGAAATGCCAAAGTTATACAACATACCCAACATAGAGTAAATATATTTTTAAGGGGTAAATTCTTTACCTCCACAAAATGGAGGTGGACCCAGAAACCCATTTCCTGCTGTCTGTGGGCGTGGTGTGTAACAAGCATGGGTTAGATGGATATTCTGTTTGCACAAGTCCCTTTATACTCACTGTCATTCAAAAAAAAGTCTAATTATGTATTTAGCGTAAATGTAAACAAATATTTACATAGACTAATTTTAATGTAGTATAAAATTTTAAAAATTCCTAAGAATTCTATTTTATTCTATTTGTGCTATGAGAAGAGTTGGGAAATAATCAGCTAGTTCAAAAGTGTTTCAAAATATTTCCTCATATCATAAGCTAACAGATGCAACTACCCTTTTGGATCAAATGTTAGCACAGATTTCCAATGTGCTTGTTATGAAGAACAGGGAAAAGCAGCACAAAAGAAACTGGGACTAAAGGACGGAGCGGCAGGCAAAGGGAGCCGACAGCACATCCAGAGCACACGCACACCTGCCACCTACCTTCACCACAGGCCCATACCGGCAGAAATGTCGAGTTAAATACTGATCCGACACGTTCGCAGAAAGCCCATCTAACCACACGCAGTTTGTAGGCATACTCTTTCCAAAACCCAGCTGGGTATAAAAGGCAAAACTTCTATTAGTAAAGCTCATAATCACTATGCAACTCAAATCCTCAGAAAACCAGTCTTCTACAGGAATCTACATCTCATGTGGGAACCAACTGGTCAAAATCAAATAGTTAAGTTCAAAACCAGTAACCTTGCCTGGTCAACCAAGTATTAACTTAGATCACAGCATAGGATGAGGATGCAGAGAGAAGTATCACCCTCACAGTAAATGTCTCGACCAGATCTTAACTAGAAAGACACAGACACACAAAACTCACATCTTAAAAACAAAGCAAATCATAACAGCATGATATTTTATGCAAATTCACTTACCTTGAGGCGATTATTCCCAAGATATTCTCCATCCATCTTCTTAATAGCTTTACAAACACTGGCAATATCACAATATTGCAAGAACGCATACTGAGGAACTCCATTTACTTTTTTAATATCAATATCCTGAAAAAGCCAATCAATACCACTAAGCAATATGCCAACAATAAACAGAATAAGTCCATATAAGGTATTCATTTCTCAAAAATATCACATTCCCAAAATACAATTTTCTCAATTAGAATTGTACATCATGGGGCAGGTGTTTGGCGGGGCAGTGAAGTTGCCACACAGGATGCCCATGCTTGGGTCCAAACCTCAGCTCCACTGTCAATTCCAACTTCCTGCTAACAGACACCTTGGGAGGGTAGCAGGTGATGGCTGGGTCTCTGCTACCCACACCCACATAGGAGACTCAGACTGGGCTCCTGGCTCTTGGTTTTAGCCTGGCCCAGCCACAGCCGTTGCATACATTACAGGAGTAAACTGAAGGATGGGAGCTCTGTCTCCAAAGGACAAACTTTAAGTAATATATGCATTCATGTACATAACATATACAACTATAAATTTGTAGTCTAAAAAACTGACCACCACATCATTTACAGTCATAACCCATGAAATCCTTCTCATGTGAAGTTCTCCCTCTCTAGGCAGAGAAACAACTGTGTTGCAACTCAAAATTCAGACTTTAAAATCTGTAATACCAGCACTGTTCAACTTACAATACTAATGAAAAGGTAGCCTATTTAATGAAATCCCAAGAAATAATTCCCTTTTGCAATATCTAAAACCATTAGTAGGGACCAGGTGATTTAAAATATAATAGCTGAGAAGGGTGAGAGTGGTTAAGTTTTCAGAAAGTGATTTACAGGATGGGCATTTAGCCTTCCTGAGATGACCAGCTTCCATATGCCCATACGCAATTCCTAGCTCTGGCTCCTGTCTCCAGCTTCTTCCTAATGCAGGCCCTGCGAGGAAGCAGTGATGGTTCAAATAATGGGGTTCCTGTCACCCACATGGAAGACCTGGATAGCATTACTGGCTCCCAGCTTTGACCCTGGGGCCAGCCCCAACCATTGCTGGTATTTGGGATTGAACCACATGTACTCTCCACCTGTCTCTAATAAAATCTTTTTTTAAGTGATTTAAGGGGCCAAGCTTGTGTCTCAGCAAGGTAATAAGCCAGTGTTTGTGACACGAGCATCCCAGATCAGAGCAACACCAGCATTCCATATCAGAGCAACGTTTGTTTCCAATTCAGTCCCTAAGAAAGCTGTTGAAGATGCCAAGTACTCAGGCCCCTGCCAATCAAATGGGAGACTTGGATGGAACTCCAGGCTCCTGGCTTCAACCTAGACCAATCCTAGCCATTGTGACCATTTAGGGAGTGAGCCAGCAGATGGAAGACCTCGTGCTCTCTGTCTCTCCCTCCCTCTCTGTAACTCTTTCAAATAAACAGATCTTTTACCAAAATAAACAAACAAGGATTTTTTAAAGACACATACACTCCACAAAGGAAAACCCCATTTCTTTGGGATGTACAAACCCTGCAATCTCACTTGAACTCCCATCCTGCTTAGAGGAGTTGGTGGAAAATCCTGGCTTACACATGAAAATGGTCCAGAGAAACCAGTTAAATGGCAAAACACTCACATGAACAGTGTTCTGGGCCGTGTATTTCAGTCAGTGCTGTCTCCAGGGTCAACAGCCAATAATCAGAATTTGAAAAAGTCCTTGAGCGTGTACAGATCTGCTCAACAAGGCCTAAAGAAATAACACGCACGGGCCTGTGCTCTCACGTAGCAGGTGCTGCTGCTGCCGGCAGTGCCCGCATCCCAGATGGGCGCCAGTTCAAGTCCCAGCTGCTCCACTTCTGATCTAGCTCTTTGTTTAGTCTTCCATCTGGCTGGTTCACTCCCCAAATGGCCACAACGGCCACAGCTGAGCTGATCCAAAGCCAGGAACCAGGAGTTTCTTCCAGGTCTCCCAAGCCATCTTCTACTGCTTTCCCAGGCCATAGCAGAGAGCTGAATTGGAAGTGGAGCAGCCGGGGCTTTAACCGGCGCCCATATGGGATGCCGGTTTTGCAGGCCAGGGCTTTAACCTGATGTGCCACAGTGCCGGCCCCTAAACTACGGTTCTTAAAACACATCTATGTTTCCATTTTTAGCAATCTTGGTTTTGAAAATGCACCCAAGGGCCCAACTACAACTTCTTGACTGCTCAGAAATTTCACGTGGCAGCTCTATTCAGAACATGACGTCTGCGGGCAGGCATGATGCAGTGCTGGCTGAGCGACTGGAGTGCCGCTGTGAGACCCGGCTACTCCGCTTTTGATCCAACTTCTTGCTGGATCAACTTGTGCCTGGGAAGTAGGGGATGACAACTCAAGTGCTTTGGCCTGGCCCAGTTCCAGCTACTGCAGGATTTGGGAAGTGGACCAGCAGATGGAAGATCTCTGTGTCTCTGTTGCCCTGCCATTCAAGTAGAGGAAGACGAATGTTTTGCTGGTCTATTTATCTAAATACACAGCTTTTCTATTTTCTTTTTTTCTACCAACCACTTCCATTTCTTTTGCCCAGTTTGTAAAACATGTGGTTTAGTGTAAGCCACAAGCACAAAAAGACTATGTCATTGAAAATAACAAGGATCTTTTGCATAGAGCAGCAAAATAAGAATGGATAAATGGACACAGAGATACTTGGACATCCATACATACAAGCATGTACCCCTAAAGGATCAACAACAGCTGTTTCTACCTGAAACATTTTTTATTCTCCGAAGTCCAAATATGCTACAGCAATTTCTTCACTGTTAAGAGTGTCTTTTGAAGACATAAGAAGCTAATATTTTTCCAACAACAGACCAAAAGATTATATCCCAAAGGGTACTTAGTTGTAACCAAACTATTTGCAATGTAAGCTGATTAAAGTTTTTGTCATAGGAAACAAAAAAATCCTTGCGTCCGTAATTCTAATAATGACTTGCATAATATAAAAAGTGACTCTAACTAAAACTTCAAAATAGAATTCAGCTTCCAGCACATGACATCTAATTCTAGTAAACCCCAAGACCCTTGATGTGTCCTTTGATCTCACGGTAGAGACTATAATTTGCTGCTTTTTTTTTCTTTTTTTCTTTTAAGATTTATTTATTTATTTGAAAGTCAGAGTTAGAGAGAGAGAGAAGGAGAGGCAGAGGCAGAGAGGTCTTCTATCCTCTGCTTCACTCCCCAGCTGGCCACAACAGCTGAAGCTGTGCCAATCCGAAGCCAGAGACCAGGAGCTTCCTCCGGGTCTCCCAGGTGGGTATAGGGGCCCAAGGACCTGGGCCATCTTCCACTGCCCTCCCAGGACATAGCAGAGAGCTGGATTGGAAGTGGAGGAGCCGGGACTCAAACTGGCACCCATATGGGATGCTGGCACCACGCGGTGGCTTTACTTGCTATGCCTCAGTGTCGGCCACACTGCTGTTTTACAAATATTGTTTCTTTCTCTAGGTTTTCCTCTCAACAGACAGGACTAAAGATGAGTTTAAAACAGAAGCCAGTGGGGCCGGTGCTGTGGCTCAGTGAGTTAATGCCCTGGCCTAAAGCGCAGGCATCCCATATGGGCACCAGTTCAAGACCCAGCTGCTCCACTTCCAATGCAGCTCTGTGCTATGGCCTGGGAAAGCAGTAGAAGATGGCCCAAGTCCTCGGGCCCCTGCACCCGCATAGGAGACGTGGAAGAAGCTCCTGGTTCCTGGCTTCGGATCGGCGCAGCTCTGGCTGTTGCGGCCATCTGGGGAGTGAATCATCGGATGGAAGACCTCTCTCTCTCTCTCTGCCTCTCTTCTCTCTATGTAACCTCTGACTTTCAAACAAATAAACAAATCTTTAAAAAAAAAAAAAAAAGAATATAAAACAGAAGCCAGTGGACAAAGAAAGGTAAAAGTGGATAAATATATATATATATATATATATATATATATTTAAAACAAAATAGAATACATATTTTAGGTTTTTTTACATACAAAGATAGGACAGTATTTAATTAATTTCTTTCGCTCTTTTTTTTTTTTTTTTTTTAACAGGCAAAGTGGACAGTGACATAGAGAGACAGAGAGAACGGTCTTCCTTTGCTGTTGGTTCACCCTCCAATGGTTGCCGCGGCCGGCGCGCTGCGCCGATCGGAAGCCAGAAGCCAGGTACTTATCCTGGTCTCCCATGGGGTGCAGGGCCTAAGCACTTGGGCCATCCTCCACTGCCTTCCTGGGCCACAGCAGAGAGCTGGACTAGAAGAGGGGCAACCGGGACAGAATCCAGCGCCCTGAGCAGGACTAGAACCTGGTGTGCTGGTGCTGCAGGCGGAGGATTAGCCTATTGAGCTGCGGTGCCTGCCTCCAATATCTTTTTGTAGGAGTTGAAAATACATACAACAAATGAGAAAAAAAAATGTTATTTATTTTATTTGAAAGGCATAAACAGAGATAATATTCATTATGCCTGTAAATATCATATGTCAATAGGTCTGTATGCTTTACGAATGGCTGAAGTTATTTGTACTAGAGAAGCAACCTACCACAATCTCCCCAAAGCGCTGGAAGACGTTGCGAAGGTCGTGGTAAGTAGTGGTTTTCTCAAGGTTGCCAATAAAGAGAGTCCTTGTTGCTTTGGGGTGAAATTCATCTATCCTTTCATCTAAGGGGCGAAATTCATTTTCACTTTCTGTTTCTGTTAGTGGATGGGGAGAATAAAAAGAAAAAGAATTTTAATGTGTACTTATATATCATGGGAAATCTATATTTAACAAACAAGATCAGCAAAATAACATGCTTAAATATACAAATTATAACATTATAAACACCATCTCTTAGAAATAGCTATCCTTTATTAACTCAAAGCAAAAGAAAAGCTAGATAGATCTGCACAAAAAGAAAATTAAGGGTAAAGTATCACTCAGTTTAATCTCTAAGAGAAAAAGATCTGATTTCACTCTGAGCTGATTCGTTTTAGAAATCACTTACACAGAAAGATTTTAAACTCCAGCAGAACGGTACTCATTTAAGCCTTATCTTAGGTTCCAAAATTACATAGCAAGCTTTCAACGTGGATACAAAACTACAATCCCTACAATCTGAAATGCACAGAAAATCTCAGCTGCAAACAACTCAAGCTTGCATATTTAACATCATTACTTCCTGCCATCTTATAAGACGTTTAGCATTTCATGTTTCTCACGCTACTTAACGTAACAGCACAAGTGTCTAAATGTAGAAAATTTTTAAAATATTTTTATGAAAATTGGTGGAAACAATATTTATGAAAAAATATTCTTTTGGTACTGTATGGCCATCCCCAATGCCAAGCAGAAACAGGCCAAATGATTCGTAAGGTTTCTGTCTAAATTTTTATGGTTCAATTCAACCACAGCCTTTGTCTAAAGCTCCATTTATTAATTTGGTCTAGGGCAGGGACCTTCAAGGTTTTGTTGACAATAATTACAATACAATACTACACATTCTTTATCACACTCAATACAAAACCAACCCAAACATTGGTATTTTAATCGACTTCACTGAAACAAAGTACATTGAGTGCCAGCCACTGAACATTACTGATGTCAGTGACAGCGCTGACATTAAAGACAAACTGCAGGGCTCTGGAATGAATTCAGCCAGCACCCATCTCCCTGCTGAAGCCAGGCTCCAACAGCAGCTCAGCTTGGTCGTCCGAGTTCCATGAGATCGTGCACTGTCAGAGTCAGGTGGATCCAGAACCTGCCCAGGACTCGTGGTACCTGTTCTTCATATTTTTAGCATTTCTCACAGAGATACTTTCCTTTCTATTTTTAAAAATAGAGACTTTTCCTCTCAATTTTTAAAAGTTTTTTTTTTATTTTTATTTTTTTTTTCACTTTTTTATTTGAAAAGCAGAGAGACAAAACTCCTATCTTCTGGTTCACTTCCTAAAAGCCCACAACAGTCAGGTGGATCAGTCCAAAGCGCAATCAGGAATCCCATCCAGGTTTCCCGCGGGGACGGCAGGAACCCAATTACCTGAGCCAGCCCTGCTGCCTCCTCCCAGGTGAGCATCCACAGGAAGCTGGACTGAATACTGAGCCGGGGCTCAAACCCAGGTGCTCTGATGTTGGACGCCAGGACCCTAAACATGATCTCTGTTACCCACTGTGCCAAATGCCTGCCCTAGAAATGTATCTCATTTTAAGCTCAACTCAGTATTCTTAAAACTTAGTAGAGGGCAGACATTTAGGAAAAAATATGTCAAATACATTTGGAGTTTGTATTCAACAAGGCAGAGTCCAAAGGGCGAAGCGGAGTGCACGCTGGGCACAGTGGTCAGGATGCCACTTGGGGAGTCTGCACCCCACCCTGGAGCGGCTGCATCTGAGTCCTGGCTCCACATCTAACTCCAGCCTCCGGGCAACGCACACCCTAAGAGATGAGAAGTTTGGCTCAAAAATGTTGGTCCCTGCCACCCACAGGGGAGATCTAGATTAAGTTCTAGGCTCCTGGCTTCTGCCTGGCCCAACCCAACAACCCAACTGCTGTGAGCATTTGAGAGTGAGCCAGCAGATGAAAGATGTATCTTCTTCTGTCTCTACTCTTCAAATGAAAGAAAAGAAAAAAATGTATTTTTTAAAAGCTCTAGTCTCAATCTGACTTAAATGCTATAATAGAGGACTTCTCTTCCCCATGGAGGAAACAAAAACCAACATGGGAGTTTTCTACACAACCGAGAGTAGTCTTAGCATCCTGTTCTGCGGCATTTTCTTAAAAACAAAACAAAACAAAATTAAAGGGCAAAGCATGATTCGCAGCCATCAAAATCCGCATGATGGACTGAGTGGCACACCAGGTTGAACAGCTGCTTGAGCTGTCCACATCCCATTTCGGAGTGCTTGGCTGGAGCCCTGGTTGCTCCACTTTTGATCCAGCTTCCTGCTACTGTGCCTGTGAAGCAGCAGATGTAGGCCAAAGTGCCTTGGTCACTGCCACCCATGTGGGAGACCCGAGTGGGATTCCTGGCTCCTGCACCTGGTCTCAGCCTCGCCCAGCTCCAGCTGGTGTGGGAATTTAGCAGATGAAGCATCTCTGTCACTCTGTCTTTCAGAAAAATACATTAATTCAAACAAAAACTCTATATGGCTTCAATTTGAAGAAATAGTTTTGTAAATTTTCAAAATTGGAAATTCAATTTAGCAGAGAAAAAAAGGAGTGTTGCCCACAGGTAATCTACTTACCTTTCACAACCAGATGACCAGCCTATACATCCTGGGGAAAACCTCTTTCATGCTGTAATTTCATGTTTAGGGGATTCTAATGCTATGATCAAGGGCACTTCAAAAAAGTTCATGGAAAGTAAAGATTTTATTTTGTTGCAAAAATATTTGAAATTCATGCCTGCAGGGGGTATTCAAAAAGTTCGTGGAAAATGTGTATTATTGAAGACTATACATGGATCTCAAAGCCTTTTGGAGGAAAATAAACCTTTTAATTCCATTTTCCACCACTTTGGAAGAACCCTCATATATGACTACGAAAGTCCATGAGGGTCTCTCTGCAAAGGCAGGTTTCTTGGATTTGGATCTTTTTAATATCCTGGATTTAGATCTTTTAAAAAGGTTTTTGACCTAAGCAATCAGCACAATATAACACACTTATGATTTAACCATCCTGCAGCGTAATTCCAATCAAGTCTTCATAACCAGATTCAACTGCTTTCAAACACCCTGTTAAACCTGTATTTACTGTCCCGGGGCCAGCCGGCAGGGCTAGCAAAGCTTCGCCTTCAACAACAGCATCCCACATGGGCACCAGTTCAATTCTCAGCTGCTCCATTTCTCATCCGGCTCCCTGCTAATGGCCTGGGAAAGCAGCAGAAGAGGTCCAGGTGTCTGGGCCCCTGCACCAGCGTGGGAGACCCAGTCCTGGCTCAGTGCCATCTGGGGAGTGAACCAAAGGATGGAAACATCCCCCACCACCCGTAATTCTTTCAAAAGAAATAAATATTCAATTATTTTACAGTAAAAATTTCAAGATCTTCATTATTTTAATTGGTTCAAAAAACTTCTATATAGTATTCAGCGTATTCCTCCAGCAGTTCTGACCTCCTGAGGCTGTATTATGTAAGAACTCCTGAGTCGCTCTTAGCTCAATATAATCTAGGGCAGTACATGTCAAATGAGGTAGAGAATAAATGTCAAGGCATAATGTTTAAGTCTCTGAAGATACTTTTCCTTTAATTTCGTGCATTGCATCATAAAATTGTGCACATTTTAGAGTATTCACCTTAGTAACTCTGTGCATACTTCAGTATACAAATAACATTTTCAGTCTTATCAGGAAATTATGCTTTCCTCTAAACTGCCAATTAAAATTAATATTCCAAGAATATCTGTGTTTATCCTGTAAACTAATTAAATTCTTGGTTTTTAAAGTTGAGTTGTCTTGGATTCATACAATAACTGAAGGATTTTAATGTTTCTGCTAAATCTATTATAAATACTCACAAGTTGCCTTAAATCAGTTCTCAAGCCTGAATGTGACTTCTGAACCAGTCGCTGCGGCAGAATCAGAGCCTGCAGTTTCCAACAAGCACTGCGTAAGGCTGTCACAGAACAATCTCTGGCTGAGACAGTGACACACAGCCCTAAGATAATCTATGGACCACACCCACAAAGCTTAGCCCCTGCTTCTCTGTCACTGTCTTTGAAGGTCATGCAAGATAAACAGATCTAATTTTTGTTGGACATAATGAAAATAAAACTGGTCTAACCAGTCCCTCAAATCTGTATTAATAAGTAGTTTGCTTTCTACTTGAGACAATTCTTCTGTCATTCTCCAAGGAACTACCTCCTAATCTCAATTAATTCAATCCTCTTGGAAAGGCTGGATTCAACAAAGTTCTAAAGCTCTCGGTTTAAAAGTCAATATTCTTCCTTTATAAAACAAAAACCCTTGTCCTATCTAACTAAAATAATATTTTTATTTTTATTAAGTTGGACAATAAATGTAACTATCCTTGAAAATAGAAGACACACTGGAAGTATGTCAATAAACAGTGAGCACAGTGTCCACATTCAGGATAATATGCCACTCTCCAAAGATCACATACGTAACATGCTCTGTCTCTTACCTGGCCCTATCCATGCTGTTACTTCAATCTGCATGCCGAAGAACAGTTTTCCTTTTGATGCAGTCAGTGCTTTTTCTTGGTCCTCTTGCTGCCGAAAAAACACCAGACCATACCTTTCTTCAGAAGTCCCATGTATCTGCACTGAAGTCACTTTCCCAAATTTCTTAAATTCATGGAAAAGACCATCTTTAAGGCTTGTATCTAAATCCCCAAACAAAAACAAGATATTTATTTTTCTAAATTAATTACAATCCGATCAGCAAACCACTCAATCATTAGCATGGTTTCTGATGTTTTATTAGCATTGAAATACTACCTTTTCAAGTAAAATAATGTAAAAAAGACATTTTGTAGATGACTGTACAAATCTGAAAATAAGTCTAGGTGTTAACTGTACTACTGGTTATTTGTTGGTAAGAATGGCATTGTGGTACCCAAGCAAATGCACTTATCTTTCATAGATATACACATAATATCAAAAATTCACTTTAAAATAGAAACTTAATTTAAAAAAACAGGAACAAGAAAGGATGAAGATAACAGAAAAGATAAAACAGGAATGGCAAAATGTTGATTTTTTAATCTAAGGGGGTAGCACATATAGAGGGGAACTCATTTTGTTAATCCTTCTACTTTTTGGAAACCGTATTTCTAGCTTTCCTGGCATAATGTCAGTAAAAAAATTGTGAGGGAAGTGTCGTGTAACATGCTAACCATTAAACCTTTCACAGATGAATCAAACAAAAACACTTCAAGGGGCCATTGTTGTGGCGTAGCAGGTTAAGCTGCTGCCTGCAGTGTCAGCATTCCACATGGTCACCAGTTCAAGTCTCAGCTGTTCCACTTCTATCCAGTTCCCTGCTAGTGTGCCTGGGAAAGCACCAGAAGATGGTTCAAGTCCTTGGGCCCCTGCAGTCACATGGGGACCCAGAAGCAGCTCCTGGCTCTTGGCTTCAGATCCATCCAGGTCCGGCTGTTGTGGCCATCTGGGGTTGTGAACCAGTCGATGGAAGATCTCTGACTCTCCTTCTCCCTATCTCTGCCTTTCAAATAAATAAATAAATCTTTTTAAGCAGTAAGTGCTTAAAATCCACGCATGAACTTTCTGAAGAACTCAGACATTTAAAAAAAAAAAAACTTTTATTTAATAAATACTTTTTTTTTTTTTTTTGGACAGGCAGAGTGGACAGTGAGAGAGACAGAGAGAAAGGTCTTCCTTTGCCATTGGTTCACCCTCCAATGACCGCCTCGGCCGGCATGCTGCAGCCAGCGCACCACGCCTATCCAAAGGCAGGAGCCAGGTGCTTATCCTGGTCTCCCATGGGGTGCAGGACCCAAGGACTTGGGCCATCCTCCACTGCACTCCCTGGCCACAGCAGAGAGCTGGCCTGGAAGGGGGGCAACCGGGACAGAATCCGGCGCCCTGACTGGGACTAGAACCCGGTGTGCCAGCGCTGCAAGGCGGAGGATTAGCCTACTGAGCCGCAGCGCCGGCCACGAAAATCCAGTTTTCCCAGCACCATTTGTTGAACAGACTACTGTCCTTGCTCCAGGAATTGGTTTTAGCTCCTTGATCAAATATAAGTTGGAGGTAATGTTTGGATTGACTTCTGGTATTTCTATTCTGTTCCACGGGTCTATCTATCTGTTTCTGTATCAGTACCATGCTGTTTTGATTATAATTGCCCTGTAGTATGTCCGCATTATGATTATTATGATGATTGTATTATATTATGGTATTATGATGCCTCCAGCTCTGTTTTTGTTGTTCACGATTTCTTCAGCTATTTGAGGTCTCCTGTGCCTCAGTATGAATTTCAGCATCATTTTTTCTATATCTAAGAAGAATAACTGGTATTTTTATATCACATTGAATCTGCTTTTGGGAGAATGGACATTTTGATATTGATTCTTCCAATCCATGAACATGGACGACTTTTCCACTTTTTCCTCTATTTCTTTCTTTAAAGTTTTTTAAATTCTCATCGTAGAGATCTTTGACATCCTTGGTTAAGTTTATTCCAAGGTATTTGATTTTTTTATAGCTATTGAGAATGGAATTGATCTTAGAAGTTCTTTCTCAGCTGTGGCATTGTCTGTGTATACAAAGGCTGTTGACTTTTGTGTACTGACTTTGTATCCTGCTACTTTACCAAACTCTTCTATGAGTTCCAATATTCTCTTAGTGGAGTTCCTTGAATCCCCTAAATAAAGAATTATATCATCTGCAAAGTGGGATAGTTTGACTTCTTCCTTCCCAATTTGCATCCCTTTGATTTCTTTTTGCCATTTTGCCTAATGGCTCTGGCTAAAATTTCCAGTACTATATTAAATAGCAATGGTGAGAGTGGGCATCCCTGTCTGGTACCAGATCTCAGTGGGAATGCTTCCAACTTTTCCCCATTCAATATGATGTTGGCCGTGGGTTTGTACCTCAGACATTTTTTAACCAAAATAAACTTGTCTTTTAATTCCATTTTCCACATTCATAATGAAAATAAAATGTATGCAAAAAGCCAAGCCTAAATTTTTACCCCCTCATCCTAAATTACCAAATAATCTTAATCAAAAACTCATCACTGGGGCTGATGCAGTGGCACAGCAGGTTAAAACCGCAGCCTGCAGTGCTGTCATCCCATATAGGCACTAGTTTGAGTCCCGGCTGCTCCACTTCTGATCCAGCTTCCTGATGTGCCTGCCTGGGAAAGCAATAGAAGATGGCCCAAATCCTTAAGCCCTACAATGGAGGCCCGGAAGAAACTCTTGGCTCCTGGCTTTGGATCAGCTCAGCTCTGGCCACTGCAGCCATTTGGGGAATGAACCAGCAGATGGAAAACCTCTCTCTCTCTGCCTCTTTGTAACGCTCCCTTTCAAATAAATATATCTATAAAATAAAAAAAAAAAAAGCTCATTATTTGTGTCTAAATATCTCTTCCCAAGTCTGGTACATAAGTTTTATAGGCTACTTTAATAAATAATTAAGGCAATTAATGAAATGTATTAGCTAAGAAATGCTTATTTGGCCTTTGTTGATTTGACTGTGTACCAACACTTTGAACTTGCTTACATACTCAAGATACCTAACATAGGAATAAGAATATATTATGGTCAACTGTCAATTAAAAGTATCAGAAGACAGGTGTTAGCCTACTCTTTAAGGTACCTGTGGCTTACATCCTAGTGCCTGGATAGATTCCCAGCTCCAAATATGGGTTCCCACCACTCTTGTGGGAGATCTAGATTGAATTCCCAGTTCCCAGCTAGGGCTCAACTCCAGCTCAGTTCCTGGCTTAGGTCCCAGCTCGGCCTTAGTCTTTCCCAACATTTGAGGACTGAACTAACAGATGGAAGCATTCTCTTCTGGGGCATGAACCAGCAGACAAGTGCTAAAGCACACATGCTCTTCTTCTCAAAGGAAAATACATACACACACACCCATCAAGAGTAAAGGAGAGAGGCCGGCACTGTGGTATAGCTGGTAAAATTGCTGCCTTGTAGTGCCGGCATCCCATATGGGTGCCAGTTCAAGTCCCCGCTGCTCCACTTCCGATCCATCTCTCTGCTATGGCTTGGTAAAGCAGAAGACAGCCCAAATCCTTGGGCCCCTGTACCTGCATGGGAGACCCAGAAGAAGCTCCTGGCTTCAGATCAGCGCAGCTCCAGCTGTTGCGGCAAACTGGGGAGTGAACCAGCGGATAGAAGACCTCTCTCTCTCCTGCCTCTCCTTCTTTCTCTGTGTAACTCTTACAAATAAAAAAAACTTTTTTTTTTTTTTAAGATTTGTTTTATTTATTTGAAAGTCAGAATTACACAGAGAGAGGAGAGGCAGAGAGAGAGAGAGAGAGAGGGAGGGAGGGAGAAGAAGAGGGAAAAGGAGGGAGGGAGGGAGGGAGGGAGGGAGGTCTTCCATCCGATGGTTCACTCCCCAACTGGCCACAATGGCTGGAGCTGCGCCAATCTGAAGACAGGAGCTTCTTCCGGGTCTCCCAAGTGAGTGCAGGACTTGGGCCATCTTCTACTGCTTTCCCAAGCCATAGCAGAGAGCTGGATTGAAAGTGGAACAAGGCTGGCGCTGCGGCTCACTTGGCTAATCCTCCGCCTGCGGTGCCGACACCCCAAGTTCTAGTCCCAGTCGGGGCGCCGGGTTCTGTCCCGGTTGCTCCTCTTCCAGTCCAGCTCTCTGCTGTGGCCAGGGAGTGCAGTGCAGGATGGCCCAAGTGATTGGGCCCTGTACCCACATGGGAGACCAGGAGGAAGCTCCTGGCTCCAGATCAGCGCGGCGCACTGGCAGCAATGCACCGGCTATAGCGGCCACTTGGGGGGGGGGGGTGAACCAATGGAAAAAGGAAGACCTTTCTCTCTGTCTCTCTCTCACTGCCTAACTCTGCCTGTCAAAAAAAAAGGGGGGGGGGGGGGGGCGGACAGCCAGGTCTTGAACTGGCGCCCATGTGGGATACCGCCGCTTCAGGCCAGGTCGTTAACCGGCTGCGCCACAGCGTTAGCCCCTCAAATAAATAAATATTTTAAAAAAATTTCCATTATTCATGGCTTTTCTCATTTGAAATGGGTTTCTTATCATAATTCAACGTTCACAGTTATTTCACATATCACAGGACTCCAAGCTGACATAGCCTCTCTGGAGGAGAGGGCTGGTGGCATGGCAGTTAGGTCATCATGCGTGATGCCCACATCACAAACTGGAATGCCTGGTTCGAGTACCAGCTACTAAGCTTCCAATCCAGCTTCCTGCTAACAGGAACCATGGGAAGCAGCAAAAGATTGAGTATTTGGGTTCCTGTCACCCATGTGGGAGACACAAACTGAGTTCCTGGCTCCTGGTTTCAGCCTGGTCCAGCCTTGACTACTG
The DNA here is from genome assembly GCF_964237555.1 of Oryctolagus cuniculus. Taxonomy (NCBI): domain Eukaryota; kingdom Metazoa; phylum Chordata; class Mammalia; order Lagomorpha; family Leporidae; genus Oryctolagus; species Oryctolagus cuniculus. Next base: position 153,739,798 of record NC_091438.1, read on the forward strand.
TATTCATTTGGTATCTTGGGAATGAACCAGGAAAGGACAATAGATCAATACACATCTATTTCTTTCAAATAAAATGAAAATAAAAAATTTAATATTTAATCCAGAAATATTTATTCAAAAAAGAGACATGCTTTCTTCACAAGCCACCCACCATATATATGACCTTTATTTGTGTTCATGTTTATGCGTGTAACATACTTGTTACATATAAATAAAATACCATTCACCATGTAATATTTACATATGTACAAAGGTAAAAAAGTAGAAATTAAACTACATAAAGCTATAATAATTACTTATGTCATTCTTACATGGCATTAACTGTTAAGGAACCACTAAATGAAAACTGATTTTCACCACGAAATATAAAAGGCAATTGCCCAGTCTATCTCATTTCTCATTAGCAACAGTCACATAAAATATTACCTGTAGAGCGTACTGGAAGATTCTGAACCTTGATCCCAAAACTTTTACGGGGCTCATCTTTTTCCAAAGATGAAAGCAGCTGGGAAGTGGGTGCTGGGACTGCGGCAGACTGAACGGATCGGGCTGGGGAGGCGTCACTTGAGCTACTACTGGAATCGCTGCTGCAGGAGCACAAAGAATAACAAACTTCAGCTAAAGAAACAAAGTGAACAGCACAGAAACAGTCTTAAAATTAGCAAGTAGCAATAATCACACATCTAAACTTCAGGACTGGAATTCCTGGAGGCCCTACATTTTCCACATCTATCTCACACACTCCATCATCAGAGATAACAGATGACGAGATACACTGGCCCAAGTACCTGGAAGCAAAGGGAACCACATGTACCTAAAGGCAAATGTTATATTCCATGAATAATCTGCACCATTTTTTCCCAAATGAAACAAAATTAATGAATGTAATTCACTTATGATAATAATGGGTTTTCAATTCACAGATCTACATTCAAATTGTGGCTCAGACATATAACACATATCCTTGGACGAATCAGTTAATTTCTTGCTAAGGCTCAGTTTCCACCTCTGTAAAATGGATAGGTGCCTACCTCACAAGAATTAAATAACACACAAGCTTAGAGATTCCGCAATGTGAAATGTGTTTGGCAAATGAAGCACTACTCCACTTCCATTATCAGAAAAAGTACTGTATTACTAATATTAATAACAGTACTATTATTAGTAGTAAAATTACTATCACATCATGGGTAAATTACTTTTTAGGAAAACAGAGATCCAAAATAATCTAAGAATCTGGATTTTAAATTTTTTTGAAGGACTGGGGCTGGCGCTGTGGCGCAGCAGGTTAAGCCACAGCCTGCAGCACCGGTGTCCCATAGGGGTGCCGGATTGAGTCCCAATTGTTCCATTTCCAATCCAGTTCTCTGCTAATGCACCTGGGAAGGCAGTGGAGGATGGTCCAAGTACTTGGGCCCCTGTATACATGTGGGGGAGAAGCAGCTCCTGACTTCAGCTGGCCCAGCCCTAGTCATTACAGCCATTTGGGGAGTGAACCAGTGGATGGAAGGTCTGTCTCTCCTCCTGTGACTCCGCTTTCAAATAAATAAACAAATCTTTAAAAGAAAAAATTTTTGAAGGACTAATGAAGAAACATGTAAGTAACTTAAATCTTGTTAGCTTGGGCCTTCTTCTCTATAGATAATGTAGAAAGTATGTTAATGAAATTAAATTTATTATTCTCTTCCATTTAATTAAAAAAAATATCCTCCAAGGGAGAGAAAGTCAACTGACAGACTAGAAAATGTTACCCTATACATGCAAATTAAGAGAGAGATTTAAATAAATAATATTGTTATGCCTAAAAACCATGTAAGTAACATACAATTTTACAGTACTGGATGTACAAGACTGTTGTGGTTCTAAGTTCTTTTACAATATTATCAAATAAATCAACTAAAAGACTATTTTTTAAAAAGATTTATTTATTTATTTGAAAGGCAGAGTCACAGAGAGGCAGAGAGAGAGGTCTTCTATCCACTGGTTCACTCCCCAGATGGCCACAACAGAAGCCAGGAGCTTCTTCTGGGTCTCCCACTCAGGTGCAAGGACTCAAGGACTTGGGCCATCCTCCACTGCTCTCCCAAACCATAGCAGAGAGCTAGATCAGAAGTGGAGCAGCTGGGACTCAAACTGGCACCCATACAAGATGCTGGCATCACAGGCGGTGGCTCTACCTGCTACACCATAGCACCAGTCCCCTAAAACACTGAAATTTTGTTTTATAATCTCCTTCCTGAAGCCTCATCTTTCAATCAAGTTACTGGGAGGTTAATGCATCTTAAACATGCTAGCTGGAGGAAAAGTCCCATGGTGGTTTCTGTCATTTGCTTAAGACTACAGCTCTCATTTACAGGACAATCACAAAACCATCCAAAAGAGTTCAGGCTTAGGTTAGAAAAAATTTGCTACTTTTTTTTTTTTTTTTAAGAAAATAAAAAAATTAGAGTAGCTATTTGGTTCAGTGATTAACACAGGTTAAGATGCCTGCATTCCACATCAGAGTACTTGGGTTCAATACCCAGGCCCCAGCTCCTAACTCCAACTTTCTGCTAATGCAGATCGTGGGAGGCAGGAGCAGTGATTCAAGTACCTGGGTTCCTACCACCAACATGGAAGACCCAGAATGATTTCCCAGCTCCTGCTTCAGCCTGGCCCAGTCCCAGTCAACGCAGGCATTGAGAGTGAACCAGTGGATGGGAGCTCTCTGCCTTTCAAATAAATACATTTTTAAAGTACTATCAAGAGTTCTGTTATAGAAGATTAAAGATGTTTACAGAAAACCAGGAAATTTACACAATATTTTAATTTAGTTAATATGTTAAAGAGATGAGGGGCCGGTGCTGTGGTGTAGTGGGTAAAGCTACCACCTGCAGAGCTGGCATTCCATATGGGTGCCATTTCTAATCCAGCTCTCTGCTATGGCCTGGGAAAGCAGTAGAAGATGGCCACGTCCTTGGGCCCCTGCACCCGTGTGGGAGACCCAGAAGAAGCTCCTGGCTCCTGGCCTCAGATCAGCCCAGCTCCAGTCATTGTGGCCATTTGGGAAGTGAACCAGGAAGACCTCTCTCTCCATCTCTGTATAGCTGTGCATTTCAAATAAATAAATAAATCTTTAAAAAAAAGAAAAAAGATGAACATTTCATGAGGTTTTCAGAACTTTACACAGCTTGAAATGCAGAGAGACAAACCTATTTCAGTAGCAATTCTAAAGAGGTAACTGAGCTACAAAACACAAACTACAAGGGATAAATCCCTGAGATACAAACACAAGTTATAACTGCCCGTTCTACAATATTAGGGTTCACTTTTCCCATTTATGAAAAAAAGTTTTTTTTTAGATCATAGTCTAGCAAAAGCCATGTTATTACAGCACTAAGTAAACAGGATCCTAATAGTAAATTGTCACTGAAATGGTTAACAAAATTAATCCATATTTTCAGCACAGAAGAAAAAATTTTTATACAAAGGTACTTCAAAAAGCTCTTGGAAAAAAGGGAATTAAAAGATTTATTTTGGTACAAAACAATTTTTGAAATTCATGCAGTTTTTTCTTAATATGCAATTTTTATGAACTTTCTGATGATCCCTTGTATGTAGGTATTTCAATTTTTAACACCAAAAGTTTTAAAAAGTTTTCATTACAGTACCAGTATTACATACTCCAGAATTCCTTAGCAACAGAGGCTACAGAAGTAAATACGCTTATGTTAAGAGCAGAATTCCTGGCTACTGGCTATTGAAATAATACAATTTCTCTGTAAGTCTGTATGATTAAAATAAAGAGGAAGATGATTAGGTAATGGTAATGATTACTTTAAAATAAAGTGAAAAACAATGATAGAAATTTGAAACCAGGGAACGCGCTGTGGTGCAGTGGGTTGGGCCACTACCTGAGCCCAGGTACCCTTATATGGGCGCTGGTTAGAGCCCAGGCTGCTCCACTTTGGATCCAGCTCCCTGCTAACGTGCAGGGGAACATGGTCCAAATCACTGGGTTCCTACATCCAACATGGGAGACCCGACGAAGTTCCTGGCTCCTTGCAACCATCTGGGGACTGAATCAGCAGATGGAAGCTCTCTCTTTCTGTGTATCTCTCCTTCTACCTCTTTCAAATAAACCAATAAATAAGAAAGAAATTTGAAACCTGATTACACTTTTCCTAAGCACATTTTCAAAGACATTAAGTCTGAATTATACATATTTGTTTATAATTTCTAAGTAACATTATTAAGAAAACTAAGCAGATCTGAAAAAAATGTCTATAGTGGACAAGCACAAAAATAAGCAGCAGGCTCATAATAATTTTTTTTAATTTTTTAAAATTTTTTTTCTATTTATTTATTTGACAAGTAGAGTTATAGACAGTGAGAGAGAGAGAAACAGAGATAAAGGTCTTCCTTCCGTTGGTTCACCCCCCCAAATGGCCGCTACAGCTGGCACTGCGCCAATCCAAAGCCAAGACCCAGGTGCTTCCTCCTGGTCTCCCATGTGGGTGCAGGGGCCCAAGCACTTGGGCCATCCTCACTGCCTTCCTAGGCCACAGCAGAGAGCTGGACTGAAAGAGGAGCAACCAGGGCTAGAACCCGGCACCCATATGGGATGCCAGCGTGACAGGCGGAGGATTAACCTAGTGAGCCATGGCGCCGGCCCATAATAATAATTCTTGATAAACAAACAACACAGGATGCTAGGATTCTTATAAACCATTCTCCTTGTCTTGGGGGGGGGGGAGGGGGGTTGGCTATCACTTAGAGGAAGCACATTGACCCTGGCAGGCGGTGTGGATGAGTGCCCCTGCCAGGACTCTTGGGTCTCCAGTGCCCATACCTCATCTCCAAGCACCCTCCAAGTGTGGGTTTTATGTCCCCCTGAGATTGAATATCTGCTGCAAATGTCACATAAGAGTATGGAAGTAAAAGAATATTTATAAAAAAAAAAAAGGATTCTTATAAACCAAATCACATCTGATAATCAGCTACTCCTGTTCTCACAGTCACGATGTGAACAGTTAACTCTACTGAAAATGTCAAGGCACTGAGCACTACTGACGAATCAGGGCTGTGTTTGTTCACATACAAGAGTGATGACCAAGGAGTGACCTGCATTCTGTGTCCTTGTATCATTTGTAAATATTTAATTATCACAAATATGCATCTGTGTTGGTTTTCCTGAAGTTGGTAAGTTAAAAAGTATCCAATCAAATTGTGAAACAAATAATCTGGCACAAATCAATTTTTTAAAAAGCAACAGGAAAATTTTGCAGTTAAAACAGACTACCCATTTGTTGGAAGGAGAAGTGACAATTTCCCTTCCCAATGGGAAGTTAATATTTTTTCTCACTTCATAACCAATATTTATATAAGGTTAGGTCGAGAGAAAAAATATGCAATTTTATTTTCTATCAGGCTTGGATAATTCAAAATGTGTCCACCAGTCTTCAGATTAGGCAAAATAATCACCTACTTTCCTGAATGGAACACATCAACATACCAGCTAATTCTACTATATCCTGTTATTTACAAACTAAAATTGCATCTTTTTAGGGCAGCAGCTCTCTAAGTGTGGTTTAAGGACCTGTGGGGGCCCAAGATCCTTTTAGGGTTCTGTGACGTTCTCCCTCTTTCAGCTACTTACCCACGTAAGTCGGATTTTTTCCATATACTTCCCAAAAAATAATATAATCTCAGTATGAATACAGAATTAGTTATGAGAATCTAATTATCTTATTAAGTCAGACACTGAAGAGATTTGGAAAAACAATGCCCTCTTCTAAGTTTGTTTTATAAACTATTTATATTAAATAAAAATTTTTAATATTTTAAATTACAATATATCAAGCAAATGTAAACAGATTACATATACCTACAATAAACAAAAGCTCATTAATTTAAGAAGGCAAAAGGGGTCCCATCCTAGAAAGTTAAAACAAACAAAGAAACCCTCACCAGTTTAGTATAAATGGTCTAATGTGATTTTTTTTTTTTTTTTGGCCAGGCAGAGTTAGACAGTGAGAGAGACAGACAGACAGAGAGTAAGGTCTTCCTTCCATTGGTTCACCTCTCAAATGGCTGCTATGGCCAGTGTGCTGAGCCAATCCAAAGCCAGGAGTCAGGTGCTTCCTCCTGGTCTCCCATGCAGGTGCAGGGCCCAAGCACCTGGGCCATCCTCCACTGCCTTCCTGGGGCCACAGCAGAGAGCTGGACAGGAAGAGGAGCAACCGGGACAGAATCTGGTGCCCCGACCGGGACTAGAACCCGGGGTGCCAGCACCGCAGGCAGAGGATTAGCCTAGTGAGCCGTGGCGCCGGCTCTAATGTGATCTTACTACCGTTTTCAACTCTACCACTTAAGCTGTAACATGAATTAAGCCTCTTATTTTTTTCCTTAAATACTCAAGTGTGTGGTCTATGAAGGCACCTCATTCTACCTCTCTAAACTTTAATTCCCTAGGGACTTACCAGCCGCCATTATCTTTAAAGGTCCCTACTACTCTAGGGTCCTATGACTCTGTACTACATCCAACCTTTCACCTCTGACAGCTCCCCAGGTACCTGTAGAATCAAGTCCATATTCCCCACAAGGTGAAGCGGAACCATAACCTGGCCCTAAAGTGATTTTCTGGCCACTCCTCATATTCTCATGACCTTCCAACCCCACCACGAAGGGCCCCTCCTTGCCTGCCTTCAAGGAGTAGTCTTAGTGTTAATCTCTGCTCCTCAGTTGTTCCTAATGCGCCCAGCCCAGCCCATGCCATCAAATTCTGTGGTTTCTTGGCTGGGTGTTCCTGAACTTCTCTTACTACAATGTCTCTCTTAAATCCTTTCACTTCTCTTCTAACAACTCAGTCACCAGCTGTCTTGAAAATCCAATACTGGGGTCAGCTCTCACCAGAGCACAGCAAGGTTCTGGATATGTAACAGCAGTGTCTCAGAGAAACTCTTATTTGACTGCTCAAGTGATTGAGATTAATGTCTAGAAAAGCATATCAATTCAGTAAAATGAAGTTAAACTCAGTATCTAAGAATGAAAGGAAAACAGAAAATATTACTTTGTTGCAAACTGCAGAGTCCGCCTTTTTGATGTTAATTAAACATTTTTATTTTTATTCTAAAAATAATGGATAGTCTAATTAAGGCCTTAAATGATATATTAACAACATGATTAAAAATCACTGATATTTTGGGCCTGGTGTTGCAGCGCAGTGGATCTTTAAGCCACCACTGCCTGTGAAGCCTGCATGCTGCTTGAGGGCCAGCTCAATTCCAAGCTGCTCCAATTCCAATCCAGCTTCTGGATAATGCTCCGGGGAATGGCCAAGTGCTTGGACCCCTACCACCCACATGGGAGTTCCAGGCTCCTGGCTTTGGCCTGGCCGTGACCCAGCTATTGGGGCCATTTGGGGAGTGAACCAGCAGATGGAAGATATATCTCTTTTTCTAACTCTCCCCTTCAAATAAATAAATCTTAGGGGAAAAAAAAAAACACTACTGATTATTTATAAAAACACTTCATGGATCCTGTTATCTAGAACTTTGCAGATCATTTTTATTAATAAACATTTTTTGGAATGAACACAGAAACACAATTGAAATACACAGATGAAAACAGCTTTTAAAGGTCTAACAAAGACTAGGGTTTCTGGATGGTTTTTCTATCCCATTCACAAATCCTACCACTGTGAATACTTACAATCACTGGCTCCCAAAGGGAGGGAAGGGGATTTCTGATCCTCAGGCAACACTGTTTTTTGTGGGGGTGGCTATTGACATCTATTAAGAGATCAGGGACATTGCTAGACACCCTTGAATCCCCAGAACAAAAAATTCTCTGGTCTCCAGGGTGAATACCACAGTTGAGAAAGCCTGTCCTGCCCTTATTTCTTTGACAACTTCTCTTTTGAAAAACCAGCACCCCAATTTCAAGCTGCAATCCAAACACAAGATCTTTCAGGCGCCCATTTTTCCTCATTACTCATGTATCCTTAATAACTTGATATATTGTACCTTGAATAAAAGAAGAAATACCAACTTCTAAAAATTAGATTACTCAAGGGAAACTGGGATCTAAAACTTTTTGGCCTCATTTAATTTTGAAAAACATGATGAAAATGTGAAATATAAATACCTTTTTACAAAGTGTGCTTCACCATAGAAATACCAAGGTCAAAAGATTTTGTGGACAAAACTGTTTTGTAATTTTCAAACAAATGACGAGAGACCCTCCATCAGCTGGTACACTCCCTAAATTCTCCAATTCTGATACAGCTCCCTGCTAAGGGCCTGGGAAAAGCAGCAGAAGATGGCCCAAGTGTCTGGGCCCCTGTCACCCACATGGGAGACCCAGATGAAACTCTCAGCTCCTAGCCTCATCTTGGTCCAGCCCTGGCCGTTGCAACCATCTGGGCAATGAACCAGCGGGTGGAAGACCTCTCTCTGTAACTTTCAATTAAACAAATTTTTTAATTAAAAATAAAAACAAACAGGAGGGCCCAGTGCTTTGGCTCACCAGCTTAAGCCACCACTGGCATCCCATATGAATCCCTGCTGTTCCACTTCCAATCCAGCTCCTTGCTAATGCACCTGGAAAAGCAGTGGATAATGGCCCAAGTGCTTGGGCCCCTGCACCTACATGGGAGGACAGGATGAAGCCCCTGGCTCCTTGCTTCAGCCTGGCCCAGCCCTGGTTGTTGTGGCCATCTGGGGAGTGAACCAGTGGAATGAAGAGCTCATCTGTCTCTTCTCACTCTGCATTTCAAATAAATAAATAAATCTTCAAAACAAAATGCCACAGAAGAACAGACAGGTTAGCCATGTGGGATGCTCCACACCGTACCAAAGTGCCAATTCAGGTACAGCTACTACACTTTCAATCCACCTTCCTAATGTGTCTAGGAAGCAGCGGATGATGGCCCAAGTAAGAGAGTCCCCACTACCCATGGTAAAGACTCAGGCAGATTTTGGCTCCTAACTTTCAGTCTGGCCTAGCACTGGCTGTTGCAGCCATTGGTGGGGAGAGAACCAAAAAGTGAAAGAGAGCTCTCTGGCCCTTTCAAATAAATAAATGAATCTTTAAAAACAAAAGCAGAAAAATAACTGCTTAAAAGGATGTAAGAAGTTGGAACCCTTGTTCATTGATGGTGAGAAGGTAAAATGGTACAAACACTATGGAAAACAGTGTGGCAGTTCCCCAAAAAATTAAACACAGAATTTCCATGTGACTCAGCAATTCTACTTGTGGTTATATGTCCAAAAGAATGGAAAACAGGGACTTGAATAGGTACCTGTACATCCCAAATGTCCATTGACAGATGAATGGATAAGCAAAACATAGTGCGTGGGTTGGCACTGTGGCGTAACAGAAAGCCGCCACCTGCGATGCCAGCAACCCATATGGGTACCAGTCAGAGCCTTGGCTGTTCCACTTCCAGTACAGCTCCCTCCTAATGGGCCCCTGCACCCATGTGGGAGACCCAGATTAAGCTCCTAGCTCATGGGCTTCAGCCTGGCTCAGCCCCAGCCATTGCAACCACCTGGGGAGTGAACCAGCGGATGGAAGATCTCCCTCTGTATCTCTCCCTCTCTAACTCTACCTTTCAAATAAAATATTTAAAGTGCAATAAAATTCAGTGTGTATGTGTTTCTCTTAAAAAGGAGATTCTAATACATGCTACAACATGGATGAACTTTCAAGAAACCATGCTAACTGAAGTAACCAGACACAAAAAGAAAATTGTATGACTGTATACAGTAAAATTCCATTTGTACCATGTATGTGGTACTAAGAGTAGTTGAACTCCTAGAGACAGAAAGCAGAACAGTGGCTGCAGTTGGTAGAATGGAGAAATGGGATTGTTGCTTAATGGGTCAGTTTCATTTGGGGAAATTAAAAAGTTCTGGAGACGGATGATGGTAATGACTGCACAACAATGTGAATATGGTAATGCTGTGGAACTACACACTTAAAAATTGTTTTTCAAATGGTACATTTCAAAAATTTTACTTGGGGCCGGAGCTGTGGCACAGCAGGTTAAAGCCACAGCCTGTGGCACCAGCATCCCATATGGTGCTGGTTCGAGTCCGGCTGTTCCAATTCTGATCCAATCCCCCACTAATGCACCTAGGAAAGCAATAGAGGATAGCCCACATCCTAAGGCCCCTGCAACCACATGGGAGACCCAGAAGAAGCTCCTGGCTCCTGACTTTGGACTGTCCCAGCTCCAGCCATTGTGGCCATTTGGGGAATAAACCAGGGAATGGAAGATTCTCTCTCTCTTTCAAATAAATAAGTCCTTAAAAATAATTTAAATTTTTTTTAAATTTTACTTCCCCACCCCTACATACAATGTACAAATAAAATACAGTCAGTCATTCTTCCAGTTCCATAGAAAAAGTCCCTAAGGTTCTGCTGAACCACGGGGTCTCAAAACTCTGTCTTTCCCAGGTAAAATTCCTAAGAGATGACATCAGAACAATGAGTCGACTCTATTACAAATGAATCTAACAGCTATTACAAAACAACTAGAGAAAACACTGCAGGTTCAACTGTATAAAGTAAGCTCTTAGAGCCAAAATTAGTGAGGAGTTGTTTAAATTCTTTAATTTTGGGGTATTTATTATTGAGAGGAACCATACATATTAAAGAGCAAAAATACATTTTTATCATGAAACAATACTTTAACTTCAACTTTGCTTAGTCTATTAGATTTCTTCTATAATCAGACTACAAGGATTTCTAATGGGAAAACATCTGATAAAAGAATGATAATGATTAACTGAGTGAAAGTGAAACTGACAAGTAAGTGAAGCTTTCTCTATTAGACAAATACAGAGGCAGAAAAAGAATGATAATCATCAACAGTTTTTCATATTGTAATCAGCTTCTATTGCTAATTAGTGATAATTAAACTCCTAAGAATTTCTTAGAACATTTAGACTTCAGAAATTAACTTTCCTTGAGTTCTCCTAGTTTCTATCTAGACCTCAAATCCAAGTATTTAAGTATCAAGTACACCAACATGTTAAACAGAGCTGGGTGTGTGGTACAGCAGATTAAGCTGCAGCTTGGGATGCCAGAATCCCACGTCAGAATGCAGTTATTGGGGCCAGCGCTGTGGCATAGTAGGTTAAGCATCTGCTTGTGGTGCTGGCATAAATATGGGCGCCAGTTCGAGTCCCAGCTGCTCCACTTCCAATCCAGCTCCCTGCTGATGGCCTGAGAAAGCAGTAGAAGATGACACAAGTGCTTGGGCCCCTGCACCAGCATGGGAGACATGGAAGAAGCCCCTGGCTCCTGATCAGCGCTCTCTCTCTCTCTCTCTCATGCACCTGGGAAGGTGGTAATGACAAACTAGGTACCTGAGTCCCCTGCTAACCACATGGCAAACCTAGATGGAGTTCCTGGGCCTGTGTTGTGGAACAGTGGTTTAACACACCACTTGTGACACCAGCATCCCATGGAGCGCTGGTTCAAGTCCCAGCTGCTCCCTGCTAATGCTCCCAGGAATGCAACAGAAAAAGGCCTAAGTACTTGGCTCCTGCCACTCATGCACAAGAGACCTGGATGGAGTTCCTGGCTCCTGGTGTCAGCCTGACTCAGCCACAGCTGTTTGGGGAGTGAACCAGCAAAGGGAAGATCTCTATCACTCTGCCTTACAAACAATTTTTTGAGAGAAGCCTTCATGGTTGGCATTGTGACTCACTGAGTTAAGACACAGGATGTTGGCATCCTGTATCAGAATGCCAATTAAAGTATTGGCTAGTCCACTTCTGATTTAGCTCCCTGCTAACACTCCTAGGAAGGGCAGCAGACGATGGCCCAAGTATCTGGACCCCAATTACCCACAAGAGAGACGAGGATGGAGTTCCTGATTTCTGATTTTGGCCTGGCCCAGTCCCAGACACTGGGACCATTTGGGGAGTAAACCAGCAAAAGATCTGTGTTCGTGTGCACACACGTGTGCATGTGTACGTCACTCTGCCTTTCCAATCGATCAATGAAAATCTTTTAAGGAACATACAGAGGGGCCAGCACTCTGGCGTGGCAGGTAAAGCAGCACCTGCAGAACCGGCATCCCACGTGGGTACTGGTTCCTCCTGCTGCTCCACTTCAGATCCTGCTAATGTACTTGAGAAAGCAGCAAAGATGGTCCAAGTCCCCAGACCCTGGCACCCATGTAGGAGACCAAGATAAAGCTCCTGACTTCAATGTAATCCAACCCTGGCCATTGCAGCCATTTGGAAAGTGAACCAGAAGACAGAAGATCTCTTTCTCTCTCTCACTCTGTAACTCTGCCTTTCAAATAAATAAATAAATAAATAAATCTTTCTCAGAAAAAAAAAAAGGAGTGGGGGAGGGATACACAGAGGGACTAGCACGGCAGCACAGTAAGGCTGGCATTCCATGAGTGTTGGTTCCAGTTCCAGCTGTTCTGCTTCTATTCCAGCTCCTGTTACTGTGCCCAGGAAAGCGATGAAAGACTGCTTTCATTGGCTGGGCGCCTGCCACCCACATGGGAGACCCAGATGGAGTTCCAGGCTTCTAGCTTCAGCCTGGCCCAGCCCTGGCTGCTGCAGCCATTTGGGGAGTGAAGAAATAGATGAAAGATCTCTATGTAACTCTGCCTTTCAAATAAATATTTTTTAAAAATACATGGAAACAAAGAATAGTTATCACTGGAGATAAAGAGAGAGGGAGGATGGTCATTGTTTAATGATGAAAAAGTTCTAAAGATGGACAGTGATAATAGTTGTACAATACAAATATACTAATGGCACAGAACCAAACCCTTAAAAGTGGCTAAAATGGCACATTTTGTATTGCATATATCTCCCCTCAATTAAAAATTTCGGGGGCCAGCACTGTGATGCAGCAGATTAAAGCTGTCCCTGCTACACTGGCAGCCCATGTAAGTGCTGGTTTGCATGCCAGCTGCTCTACTTCCAATCCAGTTCCCTGCTAATGCACCTGGGAAATGAACGGAACATGGCCCAAGTACCTGGGCCCCTACCATTCATGTGGGAAACCCAGATGGAGTTCTGGACTCCTGGCTTTGGCCTGGACCAGTTGTAGCCATCCGAGGAGTGAACCAGCAGATAGAAGGTTTCTCTCTCTCCCTCTCTCTCTGAGTCTGTTAACTCTGAAAATCTTTCTTTTCTTTTTTTTTTTTTTTTTTTTTTTTAAGATTTTATTTATTTGAAAGGCAGAGTTACAGAGAGAGAGGTAGAGCCAGAGAAAGAGGTCTTCCATCACGTTGGTTCACTCCCCAGATGGCTGCAAAAGACAGAGCTGTGCCAATCCAAAGCAAGGAGCCAGGAGCTTCCTCCAGGTCTCCCACGTGGGTGCAGGGACCCAAGGACTTAGGCCATCTTCCACTGCTATCCCAGGCCATAGCAGAGAGCTGGATCAGAAGAGGAGCAACCAAGATTAGAATTGGTACCCATAGGGGATGCCGGTGCTTCAGGTCAGAGCTTTAATCCGCTACGCCACAGTGCCAGCCCCAACTCTGTAAATCTTTAAAAACCAAAAACAAACAAACAAACAAAAAACTGAAGTCTTACAAGATTGACATTAAAAAAGTAATACTTGTATAATGGTATCTGAGAATCTACAGTTTTGATAAAAATAGCAAAAATGGAAAGAGGCTATGGTTTTGTTAAGTCTATTACAATGAATCATGTGACATTTTCTCAAGGACGCTACTCGATCCTAAAATTCCCCTGACTGTAAGAACTGTAACGTAACCAACTAACAGAGACCTCATCACTAAGTACTTCTTTGCCATTTCATGTTCAAATTGTCTCTTTTTGGTCATATATGTAGTCAGATTCTGCAAACAGATTCTGTTAAGTAAAAAATGGATAGTGGGGCAAAGTGAAAAATTATGCTTCTAAGTATTTGCACTATCCAAAACAACCTTAGCTCTAAAGTACTTTTAAAATCCAAAGAAGCTGGGTGGGCTGGATCATTACATTGTTGGCAATCCCCTAAGTCTCAAAAAACTTGCTATTCGGCCGGCGCCGTGGCTCAATAGGCTAATCCTCCACCTTGCGGCGCCGGCACACCGGGTTCTAGTCCCAGTCAGGGCGCCGGATTCTGTCCCGGTTGCCCCTCTTCCAGGCCAGCTCTCTGCTATGGCCAGGGAGTGCAGTGGAGGATGGCCCAGGTGCTTGGGCCCTGCACCCCATGGGAGACCAGGAAAAGCACCTGGATCCTGGCTCCTGCCATCGGATCAGCGCGGTGCGCCGGCTGCAGCGGCGGCCATTGGAGGGTGAACCAACGGCAAAAGGAAAACCTTTCTCTCTGTCTCTCTCTCTCACTGTCCACTCTGCCTGTCAAAAAAAAAAAAAAAAAAAAAAAACAACAACAACTTGCTATTCAAGTAATTCAAGCCAAAAGCATGCTCCTTGAAAGCACAGTCTACCTGAGAAACAAGAAGCTTTCTGTAAAGGGGTGTCTTTTCAAGAGAATGACAGACAAGAATTTGCAAACTGTCAATTATCACATAGTGGAAGTTCCTCTTTCCCTTAAGCACATAATATATAAAATCATATACATTTCTTGTATCAACAACTAAAATGCTTCAAAAGGCATAAGCCAAGAATGCTCAGAGATTAAGTGACATGTTTTTTAATTCTAAATGGTACATACAAATAACAGCCTTCATCAAATCCACAAGAAAATTTGAACTTTGTTTTGGGGTTCTGAACTTTTCTCGTTTAAGTTGGTAGCTAATTAAATCTCCCTCCTATTCAGAATGAAAACGCAGTTTCTGTCCACTTCTGAACTCTCCACTAGGGTGGTGGTTCCAGGCCCAAGAGGTTACCTGAAAGGCATCTAACTTCCCAGCTGGAAGCCTAAGCCATCTACAATTTGATACAATTGTTTTATTCATTCATAAATGATCATAAATGACTATTAACTACTCAGAAAGAAATCCCAACCCAAAAGCTATTCTGCTTAAACAGAACAATCTCTTAGCAATTTCTTCCAGTGACAAAGTTACAGTTCAAGATGACTCTAATCATAACAACAGCATACTCAGAAAGCTAGTCTGTCCCTTCCAACCACGACAGAAAGCAACATAACAAGTACAGAACTTCAGTTTGAGTAAATAAATCATGTCCAGAAAAAACTCCACGTCTATTAATTATGTGTCTTCTAATTCCAATACCAGACTTCCACTGCATTTAACAGACCCATTTTAAATTTCTATCAGAAGTGTTAGCCATCACTTAAAAATACCTTAAGGGGGCGGCGGCACTGTGGTGTAGCAGGTAGATCCAACTCCTGCAGTGCCTGCATCCCATATGGGCGCCCATTCGAGGGCTGGCTGCTCCACTTCCGATCCAGCTCTCTGCTATGGCCTGGGAAAGCAGTAGAAAATGGCCTAGATGCTGGGGCCCCTGCACCCACAAGGGAGACCATGAAGAAACTCCTGGCTCTTGGCTTCAGATTGGCGCAGCTTTGGCCCGCTGCAGCCATCTGGGGAGTGAACCAATGGATGGAAGACCTCTCTCTCTCTGCCTCTGCTTCTCTGTGACTCTGCCTTTCAAATAAATAAATAAATCTTTTTAAAAAAAGATACTTTAAGGGGTAAGCTTTGTAGCAAGGCTGCCACAACACCTGCATCCCTCTATCAGAGTACTAAGGTTTGAGTCAGCCACTCAGCTTCTGATCCAGTTCCCTGCCAATACTCCTGGGATGCAGCTGATACCAACTCAAATACTTCAGTCCCTACCACCCACATGGGAGACCCACATGGATTTCAGAGTTCCTGGCTCCTGGCTTAGGCCTGGACTGGCCCTGGCCATTGGGGCCATTTGAGAAGTGAACCCATGGATGGAAGACAGTTCTCTGTGTCTCTCTTTCTCTCTATCTCCTTGTTCCCAGCCCCCTGTAGCTCTATTTTTTTTTTTATGTTAAAGTTTCTTCAAGAACTGAGACATTCCCTTGGCTACTCTAAAACCAACAAGCATTTCTGTCTATCCAATACTACATTTCTTGAAGAGGGAAATCTGGAAACAGTTTATATTTCAGTCATTAAGAGTCCCAAAAGACTTTTCTGTTAATTGTTAATTTCCAAGAGGATAGAAAAGGTTTGGGAAATAAAAGAAAAATACTATTTTTTTAAAAAAGATTTATTTATTCACTTGAAAGGAAGAGTTACAGAGAGGCAGAGGCAAAAGCAGAGAGACAGAAGTCTTCCACTCCCCAAATGGCTGCAATGGCAGAAGCTGGGCCAATCAGAAGCCAGAAGCCAGGAGCTTCCTCCAGGTCTCCCTTGCAGGTGCAGGGGCCCAAGGACTTGGGCCATCCTCCACCACCCTCCCAGGCCATAGCAGAGTGCTGGATTGGAAGTGGAGCAGTCAGGCCTCACACCGGTGCCCATATGGGATGCCAGCACTACAGGTAGTGGCTTTACCCACTACACCTCAACCTGGCCCCAACACTCTAAGCAAAATTAAAAACACTAAATCAATGCACACATTACTATGTGACATTATATCTCAATATAACTTGCTTTGGTTGCCACCGCCCACAGCATCAGCATCCTGTATAGGAGCCAGTTCGAGTGCTGGCTACCAGAGTTCTGATCCAGATCCCTACTGGTGCACCTGGGGAAGCAGTAGAAGATGGCCCAAATGGTTGGGCTACTACACCCACGTGGGAGATCCAGATGAAGTTCCTGGCTCCAGCCTGGCCCAGCTTTCTGGCCGATGAAGCCATTTGGGCAGTGAACCAGCAGATGGAAGATCTCTCCCTTGTCTCTTCTTCCCTCTCCAACTCTTTTTGAAAAAATAAACTTTAAAAAATAATAAAAACAAAATTAAAAAACTTGCTTCTACATAGTGCTGTCCAAAAGAAACTTAGCGTAAGCCACAAATACTTGTGTAAGTTTAAATCATTAAATACCAACCACATTTTGGGAAGAAACATGTAAAATTAATTTTAATGATATTTTATTTAACTTAATATATTAAAAATACTATTTAAACATGTAATCAACATAAAAATTTTAAAAGCTTTTCTTAACCAGGATTTTAAAATCTTGTGTGTATATTTTTAAATAGTTCTTTTGAGATATAATTTCAACCATAAAATTCATCTGCTTAAAAGTAGACAATTAATGGGTTTTAGTATATTTATATATATATAACTATATATGTAGTTATGCAACCCTCAGCATAATATAATTTTAGTGCATTTTTATAACCCCAGAAAGAAAAATCATACTATTTAGCAGTCACATTTTTTTTTTTAATTTATTTGACAGGTAGAGTTATAGACAGTGAGAGAGACAGAGAAAGGTCTTCCTTCCAGTGGTTCACTCCCCAAATGGTCGCTACGACTGGCGCTGCGCCAATCTGAAGCCAGGAGCCATGTGCTTCTTCCTGGTCTCCCATGCGGGTACAGGGCCCAAGCACTTGAGCCATCCTCCACTGCCCTCCCAGGCCACAGCAGAGAGCTGAGTGGAAGGAGAGCAACCAGGACTAGAACCCAGCACCCATACGGGATGCCAGTGCCAAGACAGAAGATTCGCCAAGTAAGCCACGTGCCGGCCCCTTAGCAGTCACATTCTTCCTCTCCCAACTGCAGGCAACTACCAATCTACTTTTTTCCTATAGATTTACCTACCCTGGACATTCCACAGACATGGTAGTTTTTTTTTCTGACTTCTGTACTCGGCATGTTTCTGAGGTTCGTCCATGTTACAGTGTCAGTCAGTACTGGTGCACAGCCTGGCCACAGTACTCAATAGCCTCGTGTGGCTAGTAGTTACAGTATAAGACAGCCTCCTCCTAGAAGCAAAAACTTCCTCAACAGACAAGCATATATATCATCCTTTAAATAGATGTTAGGCCACTGCAAGTTTTTTTTTTTTTTTTTTTTTTTTTTTTTTTTTTTTTTTTTGACAGGCAGAGTGGACAGTGAGAGAGAGAGACAGACAGAAAGATCTTCCTTTGCCGTTGGTTCACCCTCCAATGGATGCTGCACCGTGCTGATCCAATGGCAGGAGCCAGGTGCTTCTCCTGGTCTCCCATGGGGTGCAGGGCCCAAGCACTTGGGCCATCCTCCACTGCACTCCCTGGCCACAGCAGAGAGCTGGCCTGGAAGAGGGGCAACCGGGACAGAATCCGGCGCCCTGACTAGGACTAGAACCCGGTGTGCCGGCGCTGCAAGGTGGAGGATTAGCCTAGTGAGCCGCGGCGCCAGCCCCACTGCAAGGCTTTCAACAATGAAACAACGCTTAAGTGCAGCCCAGAATGCATGTGGACCTAACAGAGTGTCATTTATGGGAGATCACATTTTAGATATTTAGCACATTTAAACTTCTTAAAAAATAGTTTAAAGCTTTATTTTATTTATCTGGAAGACAGAGTTACAGAGAGACATAGAGACAGAGAAAGAGGTCTTCCATTCGCTAGTTCACTCTGGCCACAATGGCCAGAGCTGAGCTGATCTGAAGCCAAGGAGCCAAGAGCTTCTTCTGAGTCTCCCACATGGATGCGGCGGTCCAAGGATTTGGGCCATCCTCTGCTGCTTTCCCCGGCACATTAGCAGGGAGCTGGATCAGGAATGGAGCAGCTGGGACTAAAATCAACGCCCATATGGGATGCCAGTGCTGTAGGCTGGGGCTTTAACCCATTGTGCAACAGCACCCATCCAGTACATTTAAACTTAACATCAAAATGTCATCTGAATAGAATCATGTATTTATAATTTCGGAGAGCTCCAACAAGTTTGGAAAATCATTTCTAAAAGCATAAATATTCTCTTTAAAAACAGAAAATTACTGGAATAAAAAAAAGATAGAAGGGACCAGTACTGTGGTGCAACAGGTTAACACCCTGGCCTGAAGCGCCAGCATCCCATATGGGCGCTGGTTCCAGACCCAGCTACTCCACTTACAATCTAGCTCTCTGCTTTGGCTTTGGAAAGCAGCAGAAGATGGCCCAAGTCCTTGGGCCCCTGCAACCACGTGGGAGACCCGGAAGAAGCTCCTGGCTTCTGGCTTTGGACTGGCACAGCTCCGGCCGTTACGGCCAATTGGAGAGTGAACCACTGGATGAAAGACCTCTCTCTGCCTCTCCTCTCTCTGTGTAACTCTGACTTTCAAATAAATAAATAAATCTTTAAAAAAAAAAAAAAGGTGAAACAGTTTCAGGGTATTTATCATATCAGACTTGGCAAATTATCTGTTGATTTTTTAAAAAATTATTTGAAATACAGAGTTGCAGAGAGAGGAAAGACAGAGATCCTCCATTTGCTGGCTCTCACCTCAAATGGCAGCCAAGGGCAGGGTTGGGACAGCCAAGGATCCAGAACTCCATCTGGATCTCCCACGTGTATGGCAGTGGCCCAAGCACTTGTGCCCTCTTCTGCTGCTTTCCCAGGCATATTAGCAAGGAGAGCCTGGACTTGATCTGGTGCTCTTATAAGGTATGTCAGTGTTGAAGGGGAGTCTTAACTCACTGTGCCACAACACTAATCACTGTCAATAATTAAAAAAAAAAGGGGGGGGGCAAGCAAAAACTCATCTCTTATTTTGTAGAAGTTGAATTATACCAACAATTCACACAAGCAAAAGAAGAGGGAAAAAAGTTTTAACTTAATGGCTCTAAGAGAAAGTAAAACGTTTATTAACTAGGCCAAATTCTAAGAATGCCTAGCTCAGGGGGCAGGCACTGGGACACAGAAAGTTAAGCTGTGGCCTGTGGCACAGGCATCCCATTTAGATACTGTTTTGAGTCCGGTGCTCTGTTTCTGATCCAGCTCCCTGCTGGTGGCCTGGGAATGTAGGAGAAGATGGCTCAGCTCTGGGCTCCTGGCTTCGGCCTGTCCCAACCCTGCTTATTGTGGCCATCTGGAGAGTAAACCGGCAGATGGAACATCTGTCTCTCCTCTCTGTAATTCTCTTAAATAAGTAAAGTAAATCTTAAAAAAAAAAAAAAAAAAGTCTGACTCTATTTTATCAAACTTTTTAGTGCTTTTCCATTTATTTGTAAGAAAATATTTTACCACCCTCATCTGAGCTCATTTTTCAAATTTTACTCTCTTTCACACCAAAGCTTCTGAGATTCTGAGTTTAAATATACTCAATGTCTAAAAAATATGATCACCCATACTCTATAAAGAAATGTTAAAAGGTATTTCATTATTTTGTCTACCTGGAAAGAAGTTTACTTACTATAAAAGTATGTCTAAGATGTTCCATGCAGACAATGACATAATTTCTGGCAGCAGTACCCTTCAGTAACATATAATTTAATGAATGTCTTAATGGTTTCAGTAAGTTACCAGAGGGTACTCTTTTCATTTGCTCACAAGGGAAGCAACCATAAAACAACTCATAAGACCACCCTTTGTAGATAAACATAATCCCAGTTTGTCTTCTAAGATATATATATATTTAAAGGGGTGGGAGGAACGCTGCCATTGTGGCACAGTGGGTTAAGCCTCTGCCTATGACACCAACATCCCAGTTCAAGTTCCAGCCATTCCACTTCCGATCCCTGAACTTGGGAAAGCAGCAGAGAACAGCTTGGGCCCCTGCCACCCATGTGGTAAACCCAAATGGAGTTCCAGGCTCCTGGCTTACTGTAGGCATTTGGAGAGTGAGCCAAATGAACCAGCAAATAGAGATATCTTTCTCTCCCTTTCAAATAGATAAATCAATCTTTTTAAAGTGGGGGGTGGGGGGGGTTATTGCTTATAATGAAATCTTGGCTAATTCTGAACTTCAGAATATGCTGTTTAAAGTAACAATGCCCATTTTTCTTTCTGGGCACAGATGATTCCCTGTTCAGATTGTCTGTAAGTTGAAACTGTACCATAGCTTCTGAAGTGACCAGATAGCCTCCAAGTGAAAACAACCCAAAAGGGGTAAAACAGAACAAGTCACCAAACTGCACTGAATGAGTAAAATTTTATCCTGAGTAAAAATGACTAACAGAGGTTTAGTCTCATTCTAAAAGCTTAAAACTAAGCAAAGCTATGAAAACTTACATTTTCTATATAGCATCCAGTAACACAAAAATAAACGCATTTCTAATTTGTGATTTTCTTTACCTTAATACCTCTAAGAAACTCTGGTGTTCACTAATCAGAAATTAGGCCATGTTTAGTAACTTAAACCTATCTCTCAGAGAGGAAACTGACAAAGAAGCTCCTTGTGCACAAAGTAGTCTCAATGTAAAAAATTCACATTTTAAGCACAATATTTTTTAAAGGGCTTAAATATTTTGCTTCCAAGTCAAACAAATACAATTTGGTGTGGCATTTTTAACTTAAAAATTCATTTTTTTTTTAGAATTTTACCTTGCTAAGTTTTTTTTGTTAATTTTTAAAGCAATTTTTGGGAAAAATTTACATCAAATTAAAACCCACAACATAGTAAGGTACAACTTTACCCTCAAACCTAGTTTAACTAACCCCTTTCACCTAACAAACCAAAAATACCCTCAGGACAACTGCAGTGAAAAGAATGACAAAAGGTAAGGGAGAGACAGTTCTTTTACTCCAAACAATCAAACCTAACTCAAAGCCAAGTTCCTGCACGACCTCGCTGTGATGTAGCCAAGCAGTGGTAGGACACATGCTGTTTTTTAAGCTCTGCTTCTAAAGGGCAGAAGAAAAAAGCTACTATGAAAGCAAGGGGGTTAAGGGAGAGACCGGCCGAAGGAAGACTTCAGCTTCTAGTCTCAGGCGTTGATCCTTGGTTGGATGTGAAACACCTCCTCCTCCCAGGAATAAACCCGGGTTAACGGGCAGCCCTAGGCCAAGGGGCACAGGTAATCTGCCCTGCCTCTCCCACTGCCTGCCCAGTCTCCGCGCTGCAGCCCGTCCTCCTGCCCCACCTCTGGACTAAAGGCCTGGCAGAACCGCTGGCAAAACAAGGAAGCCTGTGGAGGTGGCAAGCAGCCAACTCAAACTGGATGATTCCAGTTTAGACTAGTTCCAGTTGCAAACAAGCAGTTGCTAGCTTCCCCCACAGTATCAGATGCAGGGGCTGCCAAGCCAGTACACCATGAGCTCTCCTCTCCTCTCCGGCTCTCAGAACTAAGTCTACTTATTTCTCGCTTCTGTAGCAGCGGAGCCTCTTAAATGAAAGCAGAGCTCCTGATACACAGCAAACACATGTCAGCCCACCACCTGTTTTCAAAATGGAGTGCCTATTTACATACAGGACCTTACCACTAACAACCACCACACTTTAAAAGGAAAAAAAAAAAAAAGAGCCTTAAGAAAATGCAGCACTCGACAAATAAGGAAACTAACCTGTTTATAGATCTCCAACACGGGAGGTAAGCCCCCAGAGTAATTAGTAAGCGGACACTTTTCCATATTTAGCACAGAAATAGCTTGGCTAATATGACCCCAAGACAGAAGGTTATGTGTAGCTTATTGTGAAGTAACAAAGCAAACTACACAGCAGCCAAAAATGGAATGTGTTTCAAAATGTGAGCCCTTCCCTGGCCTCTGCTGTTTCTCTACCATGATGAAAATGGAAAGAAAGAAAAAAGAATGGGGGGAGGGGAGTTAATCTGCAAAGCACAGGTTGCTGAACTTTTACCCGCTGATGCCAAACAGCCCCAAAATTGCATTTCCCAAGGAATGAGCATGATGTTTTCTTCTGCACAGTAGTATTTCAAACAGTCCTCAAAATGAGGCAAGACCTAATGTTTTTCAAGTACTACAGATACACTTTCCATTAAACCCTCTCTCACTAAGTACATAATTTAAAAAAAAAAAAAAAAAGATTTTAGGTACCAGGGGGCAGGGCTACGTCTTAGTGCATAAAGTTTCCACCTGCAGTGCTGGCATCTCAAATGGGCACTGGTTCGAGTCCCAGCTGCTCCACTTCCAGTCTGGCTCTCTGCTAACATGCCTGAGAAAGCCGAAAAGGAAAGCCCAAGTCCTTGGGCCCTGCACCTGCATGGGAGACCAGGAGAAGCACCTGGCTCCTGGCTTCGGATCAGCGCAGTGCGCCAGCCACAGCAGCCATTGCAGGGTGAACCAATGGAAAAGGAAGACCTTTCTCTCTGTCTCTCTCTCACTGTCCACTCTGCCTGTCCAAAAAATAAACAAATAAAATTTAAAAAAAAAGACTATTTAATTAGTTAATAAAACCACTACTTGACCTTTATTAGATTTCTCCACAAGTAACAGTTGCAAACTTCAAGGTAGAAATTTCATTTAGCAGTGAAAATGTCCAGAACTATGAGTGATTTTCTAACACTAATTTTCAGCAAGACATTCTCCCTTTTAAAATCTCAGTTAGGGGCTGCTGCCGTGGTTCATTTGGTTAATCCTCCGCCTGCAGTGCTGGCATCCCATATGGGCGCCGGGTTCTAGTCCCAGTTGCTCCTCTTCCAGTCCAGCTCTCTGCTGTGGCCCCAGGATGGCAGTGGAGGATGGACCAAGTGCTTGGGCCCTGCACCCGCATGGGAGACCAGGAGGAAGCACCTGGCTCCTGGCTTCAGATCAGCGCAGCTCCGGCCATTGTGGCCATTTGGGAGCGGTGAACCAACGGAAGGAAGACCTTTCTCTCTGTCTCTCTCTCACTGTCTGTAACTCTCTCAAATAAAATAAAATAAAACAAATAAATAAGACCTCATATAATTCCAGCCATCTAGAAAAGTAAAAATAAGGCAGAACAAAATAATAAATGTCAAAGAACAGTTGTCAAAACTAGGAACAAGTCAGCTATTTGAAATGGAATATATAGTATTTTACTTAGCCTTAAATTAAGTGCAAATATTTCATTTTAAATGAAAATAATAAAATAAATTTTAAAACATCTCTCCTAAGAATATTTATTACTCTTGACTTTAGCCTCAAGTGAAAACCTTCATGAAACCTTTTACTCTTCCTCCTTGAAAATTCTCTGAATGTTCACAAAATATATACTTCAATTGATGTTATTCGAAAAAGCAAAAGACGCCTAACCACTAGTTTTCATGTGTTGGTATAATTTCACTTTTTCTTTTTCTTTTTTTATTTATTTATTTATTTATTTATTTATTTATTTGAAAGAGTTACACAGAGAGAGAAGGAGAGGCTGGAGAGAGCTCTTCCACTCCCCGGAGCTGTGCCGATCCAAAGCCAGGAGCCAGGAGCTTCTTCCAAGCTTGGGCCAAATTCTACTGCTTTTCCAGGCCATAGCAGAGGGCTGGATCAGCCGGGACTCAAACTGGCGCCCATATGGGATGCTGGCATGGCAAGCGGCAGCTTTACCTGCTATTCCACAGTGCCAGCCCCATGAATTTTAAAACTATCTTAGGGATGGTGTATGTTTGGCATTAGTGGTTAAGACACCACTTGGTGCTGGTACCCCAAATGTGAGGGCAAAATTTGAGTCCCAGTTCCAATCCAATTCCAGCTTCTTGCTAATGTTCCCCCTGTGAATAACGACTCAAGTAGCTCATGTCCCTGCCACCCACAGGGAGGGACACCTGGGTTGGGTTCTTTGGCTTCAGCCTGGCCTGGCTCCAGCTGTCAGAGCATTTGGAGAGTAAATCAGTTGACGAGAAGTCTATTTCTCTTTGCCTCTCAACTATGGAAATTTTCTTAATTTAAAAAATAACTCTGGGGCAGGTAAAGCTGCCCCCGACAGTGCCTGCATCCCATATGGGCGCCAGTTCGAATCCTGGCTGCTCCACTTCCAATCCCACTCTCTGCTATGACCTGGGAAAGCAACAGAAGATGGCCCAAATCCTTGAGCCCCTCCACCCACATGGGAGACCCAGAGAAAGCTCTTGGCTCCTGTTTAGATTGGAGCAGCTCTAGCCATTGCAGCCAACTGGGGAGTGAATCAGCAGATGGAAGACCTCTGTCTCTCTTCCTTCTCTCCCTGTGTAACTCTGCCTTTCAAATAAATAAATCTTTTAAAAAATAATAACTCTTGGGGCTGGCCATGTGTAATGGGTTAAGCTGCTGCCTGCAACACCAGCCTCCCATATTGGAGCACTGGATGAGTCCTGGCTGTTCCTCTTTCCAATCCACATCTCTGCTGTTGCACCTGGGAAATCCGGCCTCCTGCTCATGTGCCTGGGAAGGCAGCAGGGTGGGAGACCCAGGTGGATGTCAGGGATCCCTGTCATTTGAGAAGTGAACCCGAGGAAGAGCTCTGTCACTCTTCCAGTGGAACTGACGCATACCAACAGTCATGACAAAAAGACCCACAGCAGCACACCATAGCACAGAAAAGCACGGCAAAGCTGATGCAATGAAGCCCCACTTCACATCAGTTAAACACTGCGAACAGTTTCGCAGGAACAGCAGATGATGTCATTTTCAAGAATTTCAAAACTAAGCTACAATTAATCCCCAATTTACTCATTAGAAATGTACTGTTAGCAATCTGTTTACCGAAGCCATAAAATTAAGGAACATGGAGGGTAATTTCTCAGTCACGGAGACAAGAGAAACCTGCTTCCATAGGTAAATACAAGTTATTTTAGTCCACTAACTGTTCATTTTAAACATCTTTAAAAGAATTTTAGGAATGTCACAATTTCACAATCATACTTTTAGAGACACCAAAAAAGAACTTATTTCTTCTAAAAGGAAATCAAACATTTTTAATTCATATGACCTCTCAAAATATTACTTAAAAAAAAAAAAAAAAAAAAGACTGATTGACTGGTTGACTGATTTGAAAGACAGAGTCACAGGAAGAGAATGAGAGATGGAGAGAATAAGATCTACCATCTGCTGGTTCACTCCCCCAGATGGCAAAGGCCGGCCCAGGTTGAAGCCAGAAAAAAGGAACTCCATCCAGGTCTCCCACTTGAGTGGCAGGAGCCCAAGTACTGGGGCCATCATCTGCTTTTTCCCAAGCACATTAGCAGAGAGCTGGGTAGGAACTAGAGCAGCCAGGACTCAAACCAGTGCTCATACGGATGTCAAATCACAGGCGGCAGCTCTACACACTGCGCCACAACACCGGCCCCTACAAATATTACTTTGAGGCCCATGTTGTGGCATAACAGGATGAGCCCCCACCTGCAATGCTAGCATCCCATATGGGTGCTAATTCATGTCCCAGTAGCTCCACATCTGATCCAGCACCCTGTTAATGCACCTGGAAAAGCAGTGGAAAATGGCCCAAGTTTTTGGGTCCCTGCACTCACATGGGACACCCAGATGAAGCTGTTGGCACCTGGCTTTGACTTGGCCCAGCCCTGACCATTGTGGCCATTTGGGAGTCAATCAGTGGATGGAAGATTGATCTCTCTCTCTCTCTAACTCTGCCTTTCAAATAAATAAATAAATCTTTAAATATATATATATACACACACACACACACATATGCACACACACGTTACACTTTCAGCTCAATATAATCACAGAGGAAAGGAAGACATCTTATGAAGGGCAGACTGAACCTAGGGACACGGATATGCACTAAACACCAGAGAATGTTAATTCTGTGCACTTGCTTCTATCACAATTTAATGACCAATCTTTTAGTCATCTCCAGCTATTTTGCTTTATCCTCTTTGTTAGCTAAGAATTTATCTAAATACTTTAACCATTAAACTGCTCTGAGAAAGGGAATATAATTCTGTGGTGTGCACAAAGATTATCTGGTCCTATTTCTTCCCACAGAATAGAACTGAAAGGCCCATCAGAAAAGGCCCTCACAGAAGTTTCTTCTTACAGAACAGAACTGAAAGGCCTACGATTCACTTACACCAACAAAGTCCATTCTGTTTTTCATGAATCAGCATAGCCTGATTCTTAATACAATGTCCTTCCCAAGGCAGGCGTTCTCACAATCCAAATTTTCCTTCTCCAACTGAAATAACCATATTACCATAATCTGTGCCTTTCCTATTCCAAATCACCAGGTGCCTTTCTAAACCACAGATCTCAACAAGCTAGCTCCCTTCTAAAATTCTTTAACGGCTCTTCTCTTCATACAGGGTAAAACTTAAAATATTTTAGCATGATTACATCATTCTAAACTATTTGCTGTCCTCAAAACATTCTTCTCCCTACTGTATTTCCAGTGCGTTCCTTTTCTGTCAATGTTCCCTTTCTAGCCTAAAGTGTTTTTCAAAGTCTTGAGTACCCTTCATTAGCCCAAATGTCACTTCTCAGATCTCCCCAGCAGTCAAAATAATCTTTCTATTCCCCACTGTTATTAGGTTTAAACACCAAAGCTGCCCTTATGTAAGACCTGTCACATCACTGAAACTAGAAAGAACCAATAAGCTCTCTCCAAAGCCAGGAGCCAGGAGCCTCAAGCCTCCTCCAGGTCTCCATGGGGGCAGAGGCCCAAGGACTTGGGCCATCTTCTACTGCTTCCCTAGGCTTTAGCAGAGAGCTGGATCAGAAGTAGAGCAGCTGGGACTTGAACTGGCACCCATATGGGATGCCAGCACTGCAGGCAGTGGCTTTACCTGCTATGCCACAGCGCCGGTCCCCCAATAAGCTCTTGAATAAAGTTCAAGTAACCAACTAAAAGCAATCTGTATATGGTTGGAACACCAGCTCTAGAAACTTAGCCTATAGGGCCCAGCGCTGTGGCACAGTGGGTAAAGCCTTCATCTGTGGCTCCAGCATCCCACATAGGCGCTGGTTTGTGTCCCAGCTACTCCACTTCCCACCCAGCTCCCTGCTGATGTGCCTGGGAAAGCTGTGTTAGGACAACTCAAGGGCTTGGGCCACTGCACCCACTAGGGAAATCCAGAACAGGCTCCTGGGTTTTGATGAGCCCAGCTCTGGCCATTGTTGGCCATCTGGGGAGTGAGCCAGTGAATGGAGGATATCACTCTGTCCCTGTCTTGTCTGTCCATCTCTCTCTAACTGCCTTTCAATAAATAATCTTAAGAAAAAAATTTTGACTATATATGAAGGAAACTACGTAAGTAAGTAAACTATAAAATCTCAGAAGAAAAAGAACATTTTAACAGAAGGTAGATTCTATCCCAGCCTAGGAAAGGGAGAAACAGAGCAAGAATCTGTTAATGGTTCTTTCCCAAGTCCATGAGAAGCAGCTGCCTTCAACCAGCAGCTTTCAGTATCCTGACCTCCTACAGTATAAAGCAGAGGGAATAACTTAAAATACCACACAGAACAAATTACACGTGTCTGCTGGTCAGAGGCAGCCTTCCAAACCTACATATGCACTCCTTTAGTGTAAGTGGATAAATCTAGTTACCATAACTTGATACAATAACCTTCCAAAGACGATTTTTTTAATATAAAAAAATAAGGCCGGCGCCGCGGCTCACTAGGCTAATCCTCCGCCTGGCGGCGCCAGCACACCGGGTTCTAGTCCCAGTTGGGGCGCCGGATTCTGTCCCTGTTGCCCCTCTTCCAGGCCAGCTCTCTGCTGTGGCCAGGGAGTGCAGTGGAGGATGGCCCAAGTGCTTGGGCCCTGCACCCCATGGGAGACCAGGAGAAGCACCTGGCTCCTGCCATCGGATCAGCGCGTTGCGCCGGCCGCAGCGCACCAGCCACGGCGGCCATTGGAGGGTGAACCAATGGCAAAGGAAGACCTTTCTCTCTGTCTCTCTCTCTCACTATCCACTCTGCCTGTGAAAAATTAAATAAATAAATAAATAAATAAATAAATAAATAAATAAATACAGAGCAGCTGGCTCTGTGGCACAAAGGGTGAAGCGGCCACCTACAACGCTGGTATTCCATACCGGAGTGTGGCTGTTCCACTTCCAATCCAGCTCCCTGCTATTGTGCCTGGGAAGGCAGAATAGGATTGCCCAAGTGTTTGGGCCCCTGCCATCTACGTGGGAGACCCACATGGATTTCCAGACTCGTGGCTTTGACCAGACCAACCTGGGCCATTGCAGCCATTTGGGGAATGAACCAGTGGGTGGAGATCTCTGCCTGCCTGCCTGCCTGCCTCCCTCCTCCCCCCCCCCTCGTGTGTGTGTGTGTGTGTGTGTGTGTAAAATTCTGCCTTTCAAATGAATAAACAAAAATCCTTTAAAAATAAATTAATACTGGGGCTAGCACTGTGGCACAATACGTTAATGCCCTGGCCTGATGTGCCAGCATCCATCCTATATGGGCGCCGGTTCTAGTCCCGGCTGCTCCTTTTCCGATACAGCTCTCTGCTATGGCTTGGGAAGGCAGTAGAGGATGGCCCAGGTCCCTGGGCCCCTGCACCAGGGAGACCTGGAGGAAGCTCCTGGCTTCAGATCGGTGCAGCTCCAGTCGTTGTGGCCATCTGGGGAGTGAACCAGCAGATGGAAGACCTCTCTCTGTCTCCACCTCTCTCTGTAACTCTGTCTTTCAAATAAATAAAATAAATCTTTAAAAAAAAAAAGTCAATGAGTAAATATATATATACACTTATAGGGAAGGGCATTTGACACCGCAATGAAGACACTGGGAGGCTTGTATCCCCTATCAGAACGCCTGGTTTGAGTCTCTGCTACTCTGCTTCCAACCCAGCTTCCTGCTAACGCAGACCCTGGAAGGCAGCAGAGAATGCCTCAACTACGCAGGTCCCTGTCACCAGGGTGGCAGACCCACATTGAGTTCCTCTGGCTCTTGGTTTTAGCCTGACCCAGCCCCAGCTGTGACAGGCATTTGGAGAACGAACCTGCAGGTGGAAGATGTATTTGTCTCTCTCCTTCAAATAAGACATAAACAAAAATTCAAAATACATACATGTGTGTATAACCACCTATATTTCCCCAGTGCATCTTATCTAACTAAAAATATTAGAAACATACAGTGCTTTTTGTTATGTGAACAGGGATTAATATCAAATTCATCAAATTACCTCTGACTTCAAGCAGTTTAGCTTACAATTCTAAGGGCCATATCCCAAAAACCACTGTAAACTCTCACCAAAGTATAATACCACCCTCAAGGCCTTGTATTCAGTATTTCTCCTCCAACTTCAACACCTCCACAATAGGTTTTCCTTTCAACTAAATTTAACTTGATGGAATGCAGTGGCATCCCTTTAATGAGGCAGGTTTGGGGGAAATGACTGAAACTTGAGTGTTTTAGACTATTTTATGCTGGAGAAGTGGAACACAACAAGATCTTATACTGAGTTTATAGTGGTCAAAAAATTTCATCAACCATTTAACTAGACGATACTCACATACTAAATAAAATTAAGAGAAGTTAAGGGCTTTTATCCATATCACAGAGTTGTGATGAGCCAGAACTTAACTTTCTTTCTTTGCTAACCTAAATACTTACATCAGTTTAATATGCAACTATTTTCAGAATGCTTGAAATATATCTAGGCAGGCAGATAAATCCACAAAATGTTTCCATTTATCATTTTGAGTTAGAAAATTTGGGAAGTCTAAACAACTGAGCCATTCAATTACACAACCATTTGCTTTACTTCAATTAATTCTAAGCAGGAAATATGAAAAGAAAAATAAACTAGGCCTTTTAATCAGGTCATAGAATTTGTATCTAGTAAATTTAAAATATATACCACCTAAATTTAAAAATGGGACATCTGGGAGGAACAGATTAAATAACAGTCATTGGAAACTGAAAATGCTCAGACTATCAACAAGTGAAGTAGTAATAACAGCTGGCAATTAAGAGACAAATTCACTGAACATGAACATGAACTGGGTATCCAGGAAAGCACTTTAAATGCAGTTTTCATTTTAATCATAACTTTATAAAAATCTGTATATGAGATAAGAAAGGTGAGGCTAGGAGAGTATTAAGTAACTTGTCCAAGATTACTAAACGTATTCTAAACCATCTACTTAGAATTATAATTTCAAAATTCATATTCCTAACTTTCCTTGTTAAGTTTCCTTGCTAAGATAATTTCAATCTATTATTTTTATCTTAGAGTAAACCTTACTTGTAAAAAATAAAAATGCACAATTAAGAGTTTACACAACCTCAGAGAACAACAGAGTTCCAAATGCATTGAAAGAGTTTTTCAACCTGAGCTTACAAATTGGCTACCACCTTGATGTTAAAAATCAATTCAAATGTGTTCATAAGTTGATTTAGTAGTTGATAATAAACATTTCAACAATATATCCCACTAATACATATTTAACCAAAATAATAGAAATAAGTTGGTACTATACATCTAAGGCATTAAAAATTTTAAAGATACCACATTTTCAGAGACAAAAGATTTGCCTTACATCACTCTATTCCTTTTTGGCAATTTAATGCTAATAATGAGTACCTGGAGGAGGAAACAGCATTTGTAAATCATCACATAGCTTCAGGTTACTTAACAGAATGGTTCATTCAATGGCCACATGCTAATCAAAGTTTCTGTACTCAGTACATATATGAGCCAAGATTACATTCTTTAAAATTAATACTACTAGTCAACAACCACCACCACGGATCACTGAGAATTGGGGAGAATTCAACAGCTCATTTGTGAACACCAAAGGCTGTTTAACCTACCTGTCACTGCTGGTACTACTGCTGCTGCTGATTGAATCACTACTGGAAGATCTACTCCTAGAGCCGCTGCCGCTAGGGGACCGTGTAGGTCTGGACGCTTGGCTAGCCAGTCTTTGAGGAGACTGATTTCTAGACTGGGATGAATGTGGTGACCGACTCCTGCTGTGCTGGTAATTCCGCTCTGGCCTTCTGCCTCGTACCTCCCGGGGAATGTCATCCCTGTAGATATCCCTGTGTACCACACTGGGCAGCGTAAACTGCTCCCGAGCCCTAGGTTCGTATCGGGGGTCATGAGCATCAAAGCGGTTTGGACTTCGACTCCGAGAAGTGTAATAGAGCCCATGCTGTAAAGTCCGCTCTCGAGGATCTCTATAGTAATCCTGATCGTAATGTCTTGTCCGATCAAATCCTCCCGTCCCCCGTTCATGGTGTCCATAGGCACTATGTTCATAAGCACGCTCCCTGTTATCTGAAGCCCTGCATTTAGGAGGGGGGGAAAAATATTTAATCAGACAGGAACAAGTAAAACTAAAAGCAAGTCATGCAAATATTCACTTCGACATTGCCTTTGAAACTGGTCATTCCCTGGACAGCATTAACCCACTTAGAAAGCAACTACTAACAAGCTTAGCATTTTACTGAACTCCAAAACTAATTTACACAGAGGAAAAATCACTGTTTTAAGTGTAGTTTGGGCTTTCATGACTTGTGTTCTGGATATCAGTTGCCCATTTTATTAGGATTTTCTGACTTGCATATAGAAGAATTCTGTACACCTCTTTTCTATTTTAAGTTGAACTGAGTAAGAGGTTGTCATTTTAACACGAAAGCGTTTTCACTTTCATCAGATTACTTGCAAATATATTTTGTGTCACATCTCCACACTTTTTAACATAGACACGAAAGCCGCAATGCAATGTTCTGTAGTAGGAAGGACTTTCAAGGAAGTCCAGAAAAATATTTAAATGCAACCTTTTCTCATTAAGTTTAGACTGCTTAATTATACAGACTACACAAATTGCTGTGCCAAATTACATTTAATAAAAATGAAATTTCAAAAAACAACCCTACATGCTTAGGCTATCAAAATATTAGACTACCACATGCTATTCTATGTAAATTTAACAAAGAATAAGAGTTATTTTACCTCCTTATGCTACCAAATGCCACATAATTTTTTAAATGTCTATAATCTAATTTGTTAATGCATCTACTATTATCAATTAACTTCATTTAATTTAAAAGTATTTTAATAGGATATGAACATTTATCAACCTAAAAGTACAAGAAGTATTTTACACACTTGCAATTATGTGTTAATATTAAAAACTAATTCTAACTCTATAAAGAAATCTTAAGTGCTCTTTGGCTTCCAGAAATCAGCTACTGAGTTCCTAAAAGATCACTCCGCTTTAATTTCTCTTCAACCTCATCTCTAGATTAATCTATCAAAAGGGAATAAGAAATCATAAAAGATAAAGAATTAAAATATATTCAATGAAGAATATCTGGCAAAATCTTTAACAATTAAAACTATGTGCCCAATAGATGGCTAGATTTGAGATCTCTTCACATTCATTTTCTCTATTATTTCACAATTCCATCTTCCTAGGCTATTTTTTGCTTTCTTGATACCATTATGGAAAGAATTGGCATGGCAAAAAAGTTCAATGTTTCCGACCAAATATATTAAATAACTTTCTCCTTTTTTATTTCTGCTATCCTGAAATCTGGATTAATTCAATGTCTAACAAGAGTTTCCATTGAGATTTAAGAGAAAATTTCATAAATAATTCATTTAGCATCCTATCAAATGTTAATCAATTAAAGTCATTATTAATGATATAACAAAAGCAATAGACAAAAGTTCTAGGAGAATTACTGTTACAGTTGATATTTTATAAATATGCAAAGTTCTTATCTATTAGGAAGAATACAGAAGGCAGGCACAAGGGCTAGCAGAGCTGAAATCTAATTGCTATCCTTTGATTCATCTATTAGTATCAAATACTTCTAGAGTTAGTGGGAAAAGAAAGAGTTTGACTTGGGTTAGGAGAGGGGCTAATATACACAGGTCAGGACATACCAACCTTTTCCAAGTGTGGAAACACGACCTATAATCCCAATTAAATCTAGGGAGAGAATTGTGAACATAACTTCCCCAATTTTGGCCCCTCTTATGGGGGTAATCCACCTTCTTAATGGGCAAGGGTGTCAAATGATATTTAGATGAACCACAAGAAAAAAATCTTAGTGACCAGATAAAATAATTCCACTGGAAGCAAGTAGTCCCAGACAAACTGTAATTCTCAAACCCCCAGACTTCTTTCTTGAGATAGTAGACAATTATAAATTGATCCACATTCATAAAAATCTCCAGTCCTAAGTGTGAATCAGGCAGCTGGCAGAAGAGGAAATATCCTGCAATTCCATCGAGCGCTCGCTGAGGGGACGACTGCTCGCCAGTTGTTTGCTTTTGTAGTCATCCAGCCCAGTCAATTTTGATTGCTGTATCCACAACTGATCATCACCATGTGTTCAAAACTAAAGTACCTTTAATTGGGCAGCAACTTGCATAAGAAATGAGATAGTAATCCTCTTCCCCTGGGCTAATGGAGTCTTGACAGGATGGCATCCCATACATTCCAGCAATTAGGAAAGAATGGCTATATTCCAGGATTTGGGAACGTCCAGCATCTCAATTTTCCCCAATTCCATCAAGGAGTATAATTCCAACACAGAAATTGTGTAGATCCAAAACAGGAAAATCAAGCATCACCTTCTCTCTTCATCCAAGTATATATCTCCATGTTAAATTATTGTTTGTAGAATCCAAATGGCTGAATCATTATGGTCTGTTAAATTTTTTTTGGTGACAATCCAATTCATTTGTAAATTTTATGTAGTGAAAACGAAGTAGCAGATACCAACTTCTATAATCATCTGTAAGCTGTAATACTCCAGAAATATTCCAAATAGTACAACCATATAAGCTGTAGCCAAATAGCTCCATCGGGCAGAAGGGATATATCCAAGGAACACCTTAATATTATCCAAGAGAAGGAATCATCTAGAAGACAGGTAACTCCAAAAATGACGCTGCCATGGGAAATCTTCCACCACTTTACATCTCAAGAGTAGATATCCAATCAGCTGCAGGAAATATCCTCTACGATTCCACAAGACACCAGCCAGTGAGACAGGGATCACTTCCGTTTCCAACCCAAAATAGGAAACATTGAGAATGCCCAAATTTTAAAATCCATCTGGGGCCCCTAAATACGAGTTTCTGTTTCTCACCATATCAAATACAAAATACCTGCCTACAGAAACCTTGGAACTTACCCATCAAGTCTCCGCTCATAACGTCCTTCTCGTGCATGAAGTGATGGTGGAGGGCCATAAGCAGGCCCTCCACCACCTCCTCTGAACCCAGAAACCTCTCTACTACGAGATGCTATGGAAACTGTATCATCCAATCCCCGAGCAGCACTCGGAATGGTGCCTGGTTCATTATAATCCGTGCGTAGGTCTCTATCTCCCATTTTGTTGACAGAGTTGTGAGCTTTCTGTGCACTTTTGATGTCCACAAAATCCACAAAGGCAGCCACTCCTCCTTCAGATCCCCTCTTGGGGAGGATTTTGACACTTTCCACACGGCCATATCTGGAAAAAATAAAGCAAATATTATTGCTGCATATCAATAATTTTCCAAAATGTGTCTTTAGAATGTTTCTTATTTTTAGTTAATTCACATTATTTATGTATACGTTAGAAGGCATAAAATGGCTCTCTTTTACACTTAGACTTTTCTCTCTAGGGCAAACATTTGTACCACATTCTTGTATTACTCTCATTTCTTAAATAAAAATTTACAAAATTAACCTTAACCTTTCTAGAATACTCGGCTGAAATGAATCTCTCCAATTTTGGAGAATGGGTGTTTGCTCCACAACCTACATCAGAATGCCTGAATCTGAATGCCTGTTCTGTTCCCAAATCCAGTTTCCTGCTAGTGTGTACCCTGGGAGGCCTGGTGATGGCTCTGGTATTTGGATTTCTGCTACCAACATGGGAGAAACGGCTCCTGCCCTCAGCTTGGCCCAGCCATGGCAAATGAGGGCATTTGGAGAATGAACCAGCAGATGAGAGCTCTCCATGTCTGTCTAGCCATTTTTCTACCTCTCAAATAAATAAATAAATAAATAAATTTAAAGGTTTTGGAGAATTTTCACACTCTAAAATATTTTTCAAGTAAATTCCACAGTATTCTTAGTTAACTACAGTCACGATGCTATACACCAAATCCCGAGAAGAGAGTTCCTGAATCTTGAAAACAATCAAAGTAATTTTTAAAATCTTAAAAGATCTTTATTAAATAAAGACTAAATACACAAAGAAAATTTATAGGTTTAATTTTAATCTAACTCATTAAGTAATAAAATTCCTGGAAAAAAAAAAAAGAGATGTTTTCAAAAATAAATTTAAAGGGGAGTGGGTACTGTGGCACAGTGAGTGAGGCCACCAGTGAGGACGCCACATCCAAGTGCAGGTTGGAGTCTGGGCCACTGTTTCCAACCCAGCTTCCTGCCAATGCAGCCTTGGATGCAGCAGATGCTGGCTCAAGTGTCTGGGCCCCTGCCATCCATGTGGGAGAAGCGGATGGAGTTTCCTGGATTGTGGCTTCAGCCTCGCCCAGCCCTGGCTGCTGTAGGCATTTGAAAAGTGAACCAGTAGATTGAAGGGGTGTCTATTACTTTGCTTTTCAAGTAGATGAAAATAAACATTTTTAAACGTTTTTGTTATTTCATTTTCTTTTTCTAGTAGGCTAAAAACTGTCAAAAAGTATGGGGCCAATGCCATGGCTTCACTTGGTTAATCCTCCGCCCACGGCACCGACATCCCATATGGGCGCGGAGTTCTAGTCCTGGCTGCCCCCTTCCAGTCCAGCTCTCTGCTGTGGCCCGAGAGGGCGGTGGAGGATGGCCCAAATGCTTGGACCCCCGCACCCGCTTTGGAGACCAGGAAGAAGCACCTGGCTGCAGATCGGCGCAGTGCCGGCTGTAGAGGCCATTTGGGGAGTGAACCGACGGAAGGAAGACCTTTCCCTCTGTCTCTCTGTCGATAACTCTACCTGTCAAATAAAAAAAATTAAAAAAAAAAAAAAAAAAAACTTCAAAAAGTAAACTTTAGGGCTGGTGCTGTGGCGTAACAGGGACCTACAGTGCCAGCATATCATGAGTCCCAGCTGCTCTACTTCCCACCCTGCTCCCTGCTAATGCAACCAGGGAAAGCAGCAGAGGATGGCCCCAGTGCTTACGACCCTGCTCCCACATGGAGACCCAGAGGAAGCTCTTGGCTCCTGGTTTCGTCCAAGCCTACCTAACACTGGGCATTGCGGCCATATGGGAAGTGAACTAGTGAATGGAAGATCTCGTGTGTGTGTGTGTGTGTGTGTGTGTGTAACTGCCTTTCAAATAAATCTTTTTTAAAATGTACCCTTTGCATAGAAATAAAATTACTTTTTATATCAAATAATAAATCTGAGAATCTTTTGATAGATCTTATGTTCTAGTTTTTATTCAAAAATGTACACTATGTAAAAATTTTCTATTACGTAGAAAAATTTTAGAGTCTTATATTCTGAATCACCTGTGAGAAATAAAGTCTGAAATCACTCAAAAATTCATGCAAATTCTGTTAATTTCATTAGCAATAATTATATTTCATATGTTTATAATTCAACAGTTTAGAAAGACGGGAATGGGGACCAGCGCTGTGGCACAGCTGATTAAAAATCCCATGTGAGTGCAGGTTCAAGTTCTGGCTGTTCCACTTCCAATCCAGCTCTCTAATGCACCTGAGAAAGCAGTAGAGGATGGCCCAAGTCCTTGGGCCCCTGAATCCACATGGGAAACCCAGAAGAAGCTCCCGGCTCCTGGCTTCAGATTGGCTCACCTCCAGCCATTGTGGCCATTTGGGGAGTGAACCAGTAGATGGAAGACCTCTCTCTCTGTGTGTCTCTGTAACTCTTTCAAATAAATAAAATAAATTTTTTTTAAAGGCAGGCACAGCACTTTTAAATACAGCATTCTTATCTGCTGACAATCTACAATCATAATTTTACGCTTTCCATGAAAAAACTCTGAAAGCAAAACTTTTTTATGTATACCCTAGTATTAAGTTCCACTCATTACAAAGAAAACATAATAGTAAAATTCAATTTCATCAGTAAATTGAACTAAAAGTATCAAAATAACCTGGTATAAATTAATAAATGAAATGATCTTTGTAATTTGGAAAAAAATTGCTAGAAACTAAAATAGTTTTTCTACACACAAAAAAAAAAACCCTTTCCAACATACTTGACAAAGGACTTGTATCTGGACTACAAGAAATCTTACAACTCACTCCATTTCTTTTAAATAGGCAAAAGAGTAATGCATAAACAGCAGAAGAGCACATGAAAAAAATGGCCAACATTATTAGTCATTAGGGAAATGCAAATCAGAACCACAAGACACCACACTTCACACACAAAGATGCCCAAAAAACCAGAGCGAACATCTAAAAACAAAAACAAAACAAACAAACAAACAAACAAAAAAAAAACACAGAAAATCACAAGTATCAACAAGGATGTGGAAAAATTTAAATCTCAAGAACAACTGGTAAAAACATTCAGTGACCCACCAACTGTGGAAAAGTAGGCATTTCTTTAAAAACTTAGCACAGAAATACTCTATAATCCAGCAGTCCAAAAGAACTGAAAACTGCAATTCAGACACCTTTCTAGCATGATTGTGCAGCCTTACAATATTCAAAAGGTGAATAATCGGAAAATCCATAGGTGGATGAGTGTATAAACAAAATATGACACATACAAACAATGAAAATAGTAATCGATTACATCTCATTGTCCTATATGCAGGACAGGACACCTATAAAGACTGACTGAGCAATAAATATACCACTTGTGGTAACTTTGAAATAATGTATCACTGAAATATTTGCAGAATTGAAAACTTGGGACTTAACAGATTAGGACATAAAGAAGTTCTTTTGCATGCGATAACATGGATAAACCTCAAAAACAC
This sequence comes from Oryctolagus cuniculus, assembly GCF_964237555.1. Classification (NCBI taxonomy): domain Eukaryota; kingdom Metazoa; phylum Chordata; class Mammalia; order Lagomorpha; family Leporidae; genus Oryctolagus; species Oryctolagus cuniculus. The sequence continues at coordinate 153,778,296 of NC_091438.1, forward strand.
TATGCTAAGTGAAATAAACCAGACACAGAGAGACAATAGTCTATGATTCTATTACTGGAAGAGTCCAGAAGAGGCAAACTCAAAGAGAGGTTAACAATAACAAGAACTGGTAGAAGACAGGAATTGGGAGTTATTGCCCAATGAATAGTTTCTATCTGGATGATGGAAAACACTGAACATAGTGATGATGGTTATACATCATTTTGAATGTACTTAATACCACTCAATTGTATACCTAAAATGATTAAATGGAGGGCCCCAGTGAAGTCGCTGCTGTGATCTCAGAATCCTATATGGGAGTGCTAATTTGAAGAGTCACAGTTACTCCACTTCAGATCCAGCTCCTTGCTGATGCACCTGGGAAACGCAGTGGATGATGACCAAGTTTCTGGGTGCCTGCCACCACCCAGGAGACTCAAATGGAGCTCTAGGCTCCTAGCTTAGGCCTGACCAGCCCCAGGCCTTTGCAGCCATTTGAAGAATGAATCAATGAAGATCTCCCCTTCTTTCTTTCTGTCCCTGTCACACTGCCTCTCGAATAAATAAAATTTAAAAACTGATTAAAATGACACTGTGTATCTTGTACCCACTCCCCCCCACACAGCCCATCACCAAACCCAAATTCAAGTATACCTTTTTCTTATCCTTTAAAAAAAAGGGGGAGGGGGGGGGGCTTTTCACCAAGATGGAGCTGAAGGCATAGAAGCTCCTGGGGTTAGCTTTGTGGCACAGCTGATTAAACAGTTGCTTTTAACACCAGCACTCCATGAGTGCCAGATGGAGACCTGGCTGCTCCTCTGCTAATACAGCTCCTTGCCACTGGGCCTGTGAAGGCGGCAAAAGACAGTCCAAGTACTTGGTCCCCTGTACCTACATGGAAGACCCAGGTGGAGTTCCTGACTCCACTACTGTGGCCATGTGGGGGAGTGAATTGGGCAGGCAGAAAGATGTGTTATTTGTGTGTGACACTCTGCCTTTCAAATAAATAAATCTTTTAAAAAAGAAGTCCCTGTAGGGCCGGCGCCGCGGCTCACTAGGCTAATCCTCCGCCTAGCGGCGCCGGCACACCGGGTTCTAGTCCCCGGTCGGGGGCGCTGGATTCTGTCCCGGTTGCCCCCTCTTCCAGGCCAGCCCTCTGCTGTGGCCAGGGAGTGCAGTGGAGGATGGCCCAGGTGCTTGGGCCCTGCACCCCATGGGAGACCAGGAAAAGCACCTGGCTCCTGGCTCCTGCCATCGGATCAGCGCGGTGCGCCGGCCGCGGCGCGCCGGCCGTGGCGGCCATTGGAGGGTGAACCAACGGCAAAGGAAGACCTTTCTCTCTGTCTCTCTCTCTCTCACTGTCCACTCTGCCTGTCCAAAAAAAAAAAAAAAAAAAAAAAAAAAAAAAAAAAAAGAAGTCCCTGTACCCCCAAAGCACAGCTAAAGTTTACACAAATGCCAAGGAAACAGAGCTGAAAGGGCAAGCCACTGGTCACAAAAAAAAGAGCTGCAAATCACCTACTTTCTTCTTTTTTTTTTACGATTTATTTATTTTGGCCGGCGCTGTGGCTCAATAGGCTAATCCACCACCTAGCGGCGCCGGCACACCAGGTTCTAGTCCCGGTCGGGGCGCCGGATTCTGTCCCGGTTGCCCCTCTTCCAGGCCAGCTCTCTGCTGTGGCCCAGGAAGGCAGTGGAGGATGGCCCAAGTGCTTGGGCCCTGCACCCCATGGGAGACCAGGAGAAGCACCTGGCTCCTGCCTTCGGATCAGCACGGTGCGCCGGGCCGCAGTGTGCCCAGCCGTGGCGGCCACTGGAGGGTGAACCAACGGCAAAAGGAAGACCTTTCTCTCTGTCTCTCTCTCTCTCACTGTCCACTCTGCCTGTCAAAATATATTTATTTATTTATTTATTTGAAAGGCAGAGGCACAGGCAGAGAGAGAGGTCTTCCATCCACTGGCTCATTCCTCAGAGGGCCATAACTGCTGGAGCTGCACCAATCTGAAGCCAGGAGCCAGGGAGCCAGGAGCTTCCTCTAGTTCTTCCACGTGAGTGCAGGGGCCCAAGGACTTGGACCATCTTGTATGCTTTCCCAGGCCATAGCAGAGAGCTGGAATGGAAGTGGAGCAGCCGGGACTCAAATCAGCGACCACAGGGAACGCCGGCACTGCAGGCAGTGGCTTTACCACGGGTAAAGCACCGGCCCCATCACCTACTTTCTAGTGGGCATAGACACTATGTCTGCAGAAGCAACCCAAATAGCCTCAAAAAAAGCATCTCCAACAGAAACAAGTTTGACCACTAGGCTATCATCAAGAAGTCGGACCACGGGATCTGCTATGCAGAAGGGCAACAGACAACCACACACAGGTTCATTATGGATGGGACACCCAACAACCACCAGATCAAAGAGGCTGTGAAAACGTGCTGTAACACCAACACAGCTGAGGTCAATACCCTGATCCAACCTGATGGAGAGAAGGCAGCACATCTTCAGCTGGCCCTTAATTATGATGCTTTGAATATTACCAACAAAACTGGGATCATTTAAACCACGTCCAGTTGGCTATTATAAACACATGTTTTTTCATCATAAAAAAATAATCAGGGGTGGCATGGCACAGCGAGTTAAGCCACCTGTTTGCAAAGCCAGCACCCCATATCAGAGTGCTGGTTCAAGTTCTGATCTGCTTTGCTTCCAACCCAGCTTCCGGCTAATATGCCTGGGAAGGCAGAAGATGGCCCAAATACTTGGGCCCCTGCCACCCAATGTAGGAGACATGGGGGGTAGTTTTTTGACTCCTGACTTCAGCCTGTCCCAGCCTTAGCTGTTGCAACCATTTAAGGAGTAAACCAGTGGATGAAAGACGTGTGTGTGTGTGTATGTGTGTGTGTGTGTGTTTGTAAGAGAGGAGAACAGAAAACAGAGAGAGATTCTTTAAAATAAGTAAAGGGTGGGTGTTTGGCCTAGCAATAAAGGGTGTTCACATCACCTAACAGAGGACCTAGGTTTGAACCCCAGCTTTGGCTCCCAATTCTGGCTCCCTGCTAATGCAGACTCTGAAAGTCAGCCTTCAAAGTCTCAATTATTTTGCTTCCTGCTACTCATATGAAAGACCTGAATTGAGTTTCCAGGACCCAGATTCATCTTGGTTCAGTTGTGACAGTTTTGGGTGTTTAGGGAACAACTTGGGTTCATGGCCTTTTCTCTTAAACAAAATTATTAAATTGCCAACTCGTAGGGTTAGAAATCAAAAAGCAATTAAAAAACAGTACTGGGTTGGGGCCGACACTGTGGTGTAATGGGATAAGCTGCTGCATGCAGTGCCAGCATCCTATATCAGTGCTGGTTTGAGTCCTGGCTGCTCCACTTCAGATCCAGCTCTTTGCTATAGCCTGGGTAAACAGTAGGAAGATGGCCCAAATCCTTGGGCTCCTACACTCTTGTGAGAGACCCAGAACAAGTTCCTGGATTTGGATTGGTGCAGCTCTGGCCGTTGCAGTCATCTGGGGAGTGAACCAGCAGGGTGAGGATCTCTCCCTCTTGCTGTCTCTGCCTCTGCCTCTCTGTAACTCAATTTCAAAATAAATAAAATCTTAAAAAAAAAAAAAAAAGTACTGGGGCAGGGATTGTGACACAATGGGTTCAGCCACATCCATGTCATGGGGTACAGAAATGATGGCCCAAGTACTTGAGTCACCTCTAAAGTAATTATAATATCGAATGCACTGCAAATGCTATATATACTGTATCACTAAGAAAATAATGACAGGGCTGGTGCTGTGGTGCAGCGGGTTAACGCCTGGCCTGAAGCCTCCGGCATCCTGTATGGGCACCGGTTTGAGATCCGGCTGCTCCACTTCTGATCCCGCTCTCTGCTGTGGCCTAGGAAAGCAGTGGAAGATGGCCCAAGTTCTTGGGCCCCTGCACCTACATGGGAGACCCGGAAGCTCCTGGCGCCTGGCTTCAGATCAGCGTAGCTCTGGCCATTGTGGCATGGACCAGCAGATGGAAGCTCTCTCATCTCTCTCTCTCTCTGCCTCTCCTTCTCTCTGTGTAACTCTGCCTTTCAAATAAGTAAATAAATAAATCTTTGAAAAAAAAAAAAGAGAGGAGATCACACCTGGAGGGCTGGTACTGTGATACAGTGGGTTAAAGCCCTGGCCTGAAGCGCCAGCATCTCATGTGGGTGCCAGTTCAAGTCCCCGCTGCTCCTCTACAGCTCTCTGTTATGTCCTGGGAAAGCAGTGGAAGATGGTCCAAGTCCTTGGGACCCTGCACCCACATGGGAGACCCAGAGGAAGCTCCTGGCTCCTTACTTCGGATCGGCTCAGCTCCGCCATTGGGGCCATCTGAGGAATGAGCCCTGCAGATGGAAGATCTCTATATATGATTCTTCCAAATGAATAAAATAAATCTTAAAAAAAAAAATCACATCTGGAGGCTGGTGTTATGGCACAGTGGGTAAAGCC